>NW_006399755.1:35948674-35965046 GCF_000299155.1 Elephantulus edwardii | reverse complement strand
AAAAAAGTCTTCCTTTAACACTTCCAAAGCTGTTTTTATTCTTATACCAAATATTGAACCACTTGTGTTTTCTCTTTGCCTAGAAGCAAACAATACCAAAATTCAAATGTCCTGGGTATAAGACATTTTAAAATTGTCTGCTTCATTCTTAGGTTTGCAATAAATATATAATTTTTCCACCCACTAAGAAAACAATGTATACCTGATATAATATAAATCTCTATTTCTCTGTATCTTGTCACTATAGAATTCTACCCCTTACTTATTATGAAATCCACATTCGAGGACTTGTAATTCTGGCTCTGCAGCAATAGATTCTTGTTACTTAAAAACCTAGATCACATCTCGCTGAGGTACACTCTGCCTCTTGGAAATACTTTATGAATTCCTTTGAGCAAACATTCACTGAATGGAGAAACAGAGAAATTATTCCCTGTGCATTCCAAAGCCTTATTGCCCGAAGTGGAATGGATACTTTACCATTAAAAACTCCCAGAAAATATTTTAAAGTTTCCAGCACCCCCTATTAAGGCTAAAATATCCCCAAAACCCAAAACAAAAAGCCTTTAATGTCTAACTGAATTCAACTCATGGAAACCCTTCAGACAGAGTAGAACTTCCCCAAAAGGGATTCCCAAATGATTACCAATACAGAAGCAGACAGCCACAATTTTCAGGGCACATCTGGTGGATTAGAACTTCTGACTTTTCAGTTTAAGCTAAATATTTTTTTTTATTTTATTTTTTTAATTTATTTTTATTATATTATTTTTACAAGTACCGTCAAATCAGATCTGACTGGTACAGGAGGAGATTGCCCCCTCCTTCTCCAGCAGAGTGTCTGTGAGCTAAATATTTAATTAACACTGTGTTACCAAGATTTCTGCCTCTTAATACAACATTCCATTAATTAGAGACTTTTTCCTCTCTTCACCAGCTACTCTTTGGGGGGGAAAAGATGTATAATCTCTTTCCTCACAATATATTCTCTCTGAAAATCCAATGGAGGGTCAGCTATGAGTCAGTTCTGGCTCAATGGTACGCAGCAACAACAACATACATGACCAAGAAGAAGTTGCTCCAACAAATCAAGGAAGCACTGAATGGTTTAAAATCAGGAAAGTGTGGGTCAGGCTTATATATCTTTTATTCACAATTATTCAATCTGTATGCTGAGTAAGTAATTTAAAAAGCTGAATTATACAAAGAAGAATGTTGTATCAGAATGGGAGTAAGAATCTTCAACAACTTGTGTTATGCAGAGGAAACAATTTTGCATATAGAAAGTGAAGGAGACTTGAAGCATGCACTTTCTACAGAAAACCAAAGACTACACCCTTCAATATGGGTTACACTGAAACATTAAGAAAATAAAAATCTTCATCGCAGGACCAATAGGAATCAAGATGGATGGAGAAAAGATTGAAGTTGCCAATGATTTCATTTTACTTGGATCTACAATCAATCACAGTGGTAATTGTTGATGTTGTCAGGTGCTGTCAAATCAAGTCTGACTTATATAGGGACTCTATGAACAAGAAATTTGAACCCTGCTCTATTTTGTGCTATCCTCATCATCATCTCTGATACAGTTGAGCTCATTGCTACAGTCATTATGTCAACCCCACTGGTTTCTTATGTCAAATATCTAACTTTTCTTCTCAAAAATGTTACAGAGGAAGTTACTAATATACTGGTGATACTAGTAAGAAAATTAAGGCTCAAGGAAATTAAGTAACTCCCCAAAAATTCTGTATTTGAAGCAGAGATTTGAACCATAATCTAAATAAATACACTTTTTCTTTCCATTCTTGAATACATTTTGGCAATAAATAATTCATTTAATATGGAGCTCTAGATATGTCCCAAAGTTTCAGGAATTCCAACATTCACAATGCAAACAAAAATAAACTTTCCAGTAAAGAGTAAAATTACGTGTTTCCTTCAATTAATATTTAAACTCACAACCTCCTAAATAGGTTTGGAAGCAGGAGTAGCATCCATTTCCTAAACTACATGTCTCTGGAAAGTCTATGAACTTGGAGAAATGACAACAGTTATGCAAAGGCATTAGGTCTTTTGTTCATAGAGTCACTGTGAGTTAGTTGCACTGGACTGACAATCAACAACAACAACCTCCTAATGGCAAGAAGCTGCAATAGTGAAGGAACGCGGTTAGAGGCCACCAGCTGCTACATGGGAGGATGGACAATCTTCTCCTTTTTGATTAACCGATTCTGAAAACCTGCTGGAAGAACACCTATGGGTCCGCTCAGACTCAATGGTACACAACAACCACCACCTCAGGATTTTAAGTTTCTAGGCAATATATCCATTAGTATTGTACATTGAGGTTCAAGTGAAGTATTTATCTTGTTTAAGTTTAAAAAAGAAAGTTAGCAAAACTAGTTCATTTTCTTTGAGTGGGAGCCAAGTCATAGCTGACCCTCTAGTGGGTTTTCAGAGGCTATAAAGCACATAGGAGGCATTTTCCTATCTTTCCCTTTCAGAGCAGCTCGTGGATTTGAACTATATGATTTATATTGGCAGTTCAACTCCTTACCCACTGGAATACAAAAGCAGAAATTCTCTGAGGCTTAACTACTAGAGGCATTTTTCTTGAAACACATTTCTATCACCTGAACAAATTCTCTTCCTGAAATGTTTTGTGGTATTCTTACTCAAGAGTTTCCTTTTCTGTATTACATGTTCACTTTATCCATTGGTTTGTTTGTTATGTTGGTTTGGGTTTTGTTTTGTTTTTGTTTGTTTGTTTGTTTTGTTGTGTAGTTTTTTGTCTTTTTTTTTTTTTTTATCCGCAACCAACATCCTTGACACCAGTAATCAGGACATAAAGAGACATATTGCATTGGGAGAGTCTACTGTCAGGGACTTTTCCAAATTGTTGTTGATTGCCATCTAGTCGAGCATGACTCATAGCGATCCAATGAACAAAAGGCCTAAAGTCTTTCTATAACTATTATCATTTATCAAAGTTCCTACAGTTTCCAGAGGCATGCTGTTTAGAAAGTAGATGCCACTCCTGCTTCCAAATTACTGAGGAGCAGTAATGTCAGTTTGAAGATTAGGATTCAAGCTATGGGTTTTTCAATCACTTGCTATGTATCTGAAAGCTGAACAGTGAGTAAAGATGGCAGAAAACTAATTTTGAAAGAATTTCCCTTTGAGTTGTAGTGCTGGAGAAGAGCACTGATTAGCCCATGAATTGTCAAAAAAAATCTCAATATTTCTTCAAAAAAGTGCAGCTCCAACTCCTTAGAGGCAAGGATGGAGAAATATCTTACATATTTTGGTCATGTTTCTAGAAGAGGTTGTTTCTTGAAAAGAATATCAGGCTTTGAAAATTTGACACTAACTAAATAGAGAAAAACTCTCAACAAGATAGGCTGACACAAAATCAGAAGCCATTAGATCAATCCAACTCGTGGCAGTGTCACATGTGTTGGAGTAGAACTGTATTCCGTAGGGTGTTGTTTTTTTTTTAAAGTTGTGACCTTTTAGCCTTAGATAGCCAGTACTTTTTCTGAGTAAACCTAAACAACCAAACTTTCAGTTAATAGTGGGTGCTTAACCATTTTTCCATCTGGAGATTTCCAATTATTGTCGAGTCAATTATGACCCATAGCGATTCTATGAACAACAGATCCAAAGCCTGTCCTATCATGTGCCATCCTCACATTTCCTGACACACAGAAGCCCATTGCTGCAGTCACCATATCAATCCACATGGTCGAGAGTCTTCTCTTTCCTGACCCTCTGCCTTCCGAGAGGTCCAATAGAAATTTTAAAAGACAGTGAACTCATCAAAGTGAAAACATTATGCAGAAAATGAAATTCTTGGGGAAAAAATAATAAAAAATATCTCAGTATTTGTTTAGGTTATGCAATTTTATTTCATTTTCAAATGAAAGCCACTACCAGTCCAGAGAAAGAACTCTTATTGAAAGCAGCCAATACCAGTCCCTCTCAGCAAACTAATGCCTAGAATGTTGATCTTTATTTCATTGCATTTCATTCTTGACAACTTCCAACATTTCTAGATTCATACTTTATGTCCATGTTCAAATTGTTCATGAATGTTTACAGTTGTTTCTCCCCATTGTTCTAGTATCTTACAATCAGCGGGACCATCTTCTGGTCCTCTTTCTAACAATGTACTCCAGCTACTCATAGAGTTTTCGAAGGTCTGTTTGAACAGAAGTGGATGGCCAGTTCTGATTCTTGGTCTGTCTTAGTTTGAAAGTTCTCTGAAACATATCGAACATGAGTGATCCTGTTGGTATTTGAAACACTGGTAGCGCTGGTCACCCTAGCACAGCAAACTGCCAGACAAGTGTTGTATCCTTAAGATTCAAGTATAAAACAAGCAAGCATAAAAATATCATACAACAAAGATGGATGCTATGGGCAATAGAAAACAAACTGTCTGGACTGGGACAGTGAGTGTATCTGTCAACCCAGCAGAAGATTGGAACTGGAGTGACAAGTCAGGACAGAGTTTCTCCTTGTCTGAGGGGTGAATGAGGCCCTAACATGTGAGGTAAGTAGCACCTCTTCTTTTTCAGGGTAAGTTTAAGGTGGCTGACAGGTGAGGCACTCAGCCTGAGGCAAAATTTTTGCTGACATCAGAGAAGCCTAGGCTCATCTATCTGGCTAGATATTGTGTTTTTACCAGTCTAGAATATGAGGCAGGCAGAGCACCCAGTCAGAGGCGGCTAGTATAAAGACGTAGTCACTGATGATCTGATATTGATCTGACATGCCTAAGTGGTCAAATGTGGCTGTGGGGTATGTTGAGTAAAGGTGTCCACTAAGAGGGAAGCGTCCAGTTAGTGAGTGGTTAGTCATAGGCCACACGTGGCAGAGTCCACATGCTTCAGGAAGAATGTTCTGAGAGCCTTGGGATCCAGATGAACCTCAGTTGAGGTCTACCTATGGCTGTAAATATTTACAGGGAAAGACTGTCCATCTTTCTCCCTCAGAGTGGCTAGTGAATTTCATCTGACAACATTTGATTAGTAGCCCAATATATTACTCAATAAAAGGTAAAAATTTATCATAAAGTTTATTTATTACTGAGTCATAGACTTGCAGTATAATAACTCTTGCTTTTCTTGTTGAGTCTTAGAAAAGAATTTTCAAAGTTTGACTGATCCATTGATAATCACTTTAATGTCTGCTTCTGAAGCAAAACGTCAAATTTAACTGGACAGGCCTTTATCCAGGATATCTCAGCTGTTGAGATTTATATGGTAATATTTCACGAGTGTACTATAATATATATACTCAGTCCCTATCAGTCAACTCTTCTTCACTTGTCTTTTCCCCAGTCTTAAGAACGTCAATTTTTCGTTATGCCCAAATGTGTCAGCCTTGTCTCTAGATTTCAAAATGACAGCAATAAACAGATAATTGTTTCTGAGTCACTGTAGCATTTTTCCTCCTTAATATATTACTACTGAAACCTTTCCGAACACACTTGATCTTGACAGTTCTTCTCCAGAAAACCAGTTAGAGCACCCAATTCCTAAGAAATAATCAATGTTCTTGTAAAGCATATTTCCAGATATTTTATGACCTTCCACTTTCTGCCTTTCAAGTTAAGACATCATAAAAACTTAAAAGATAAAATAAGTTTCTGAGACATAGTGCTTGTTAAAAATATTGAAACTATGTTCTATCTGTGAAGGATAAGAGCGAGAGTCAAAAGAGCTAGATTCAAATCCTAGTTTTACTATTCATCAGGTTATATCACTGAAACTCTCTTAATTTCTATTTCCCCCTCCCCCGTAAAATTTGTGACCTAATACTTTCATGTTGTAAGCCTTCAAAAACTGAGGAAAATATTTCTTTTGTCTTTGAAAAGTAACTCAGTTAATTAGGTGATCTATTGATAGAGCACAAGTGTCCTAATGCTTCTAGTATTGAAACTCTTTGTCTTTAAACCAGTATGTTATGTAAAATTTTGCATGTTGAATATTTGAAATTGGTGCTATCTCTTTAACTGTATATCCTTTTACTTACTGAATAACACCGACTTCCTGTATGTCTCAAATATGTTTAGGTTCCAGAAAAACACAAAGGCTATGATGTGGTCTCTTCTGTGGTCAGACAACTTGCATATACTAATTTCTAACATTTTTACCTCAGTGAAACAGAAGTGTTAATTGGACAAACTGGAGAATTTTGCGTGGATATGTAAGACCTGAGGTCAGGAATAGAGGTACTTGAATAGACAGTTCACTGAAAATCTGTTGTTAAATGTTAATGAGTCATTTCAATTCATAGTGACTCTATACACAACAGAATGAAACACTGCTGGGTGCTGCTTCACCATTACAATAGTTTCTATGTTTTAGCACCTGTTGCAGTCTCTAATCCACCTCATAAAATACCTTCTTTTTCACTAAACTTCCACTTTACCAAATGTGATGTCTTTCTAAAGAGTCTGAACCCTCCTGATAATTAATACAGACTACACTAACTCATTGCTGTCAAGTTGGAATCAATTAATAAAGGACCCTTCAGGAGATTTTTAGAGATAATAAGTCACATATGAGGAGATTGACCATCTTTCTCCTGTGACAGAGCTTGTGATTTCAAATCGCTCATCTTTGACTTGTCAGAACAACTCTGTATCCATTTGACCACCAGAGTTTCCTAATACTAACTACTTAGTCCAAAGTATGTAAGATGAATTCTCTAAATCCTTTCTTCTAAGCAGCATTTTGGCTGTACTTTAATGAAGACAGATTTCTTTGCTCTTCATGCAGTCCACTGTATACTTAATATTTTTGATGACAGCATATAAATCAATTCTTCAGTCATCTTTATTCATTGTCCACTTTCACGTGCATATAGCTAAATTGAAATAGCTTGGAAAGGCACACCGTAGTTCTCAGAGTGACATCTTTGCTCTTTAATACCTTAAAGAGGTGTTGGGCAGTAGATTTACCCATTGCAATACATATGCTGTGTGATTTCTAGTTATCTGCTTTCATGGTCTTGATTGTGAAAACTTTGAGAATTTCAATATTTTCTTTCTTTATCATTAGATTTATTATTAGTCTAGGTTTGAATATTTTTTTATTTTGTGGTTTAATCTATACTAAGGGCTTTTAAAAAAAATTTCATCAATAAGTGCTTCAAGTTCTCTGCCTTCATCAATTAAAGTTTTGTCACCTGTACAACATAGCTTGGTATCATAAGTTGCTAATGACTTCTCAACACTGATGGTATATTCTTCCCATAATCAGTACTGGGACAGTACATCAGCAGAGAACTGCAGAAGCCCAGGCTGGGTTTAGAAGGGGTCGTGGCACTAGGGATATTATAGCTGATGTTAGATGGATCTTAGCCGAAAGCAGAGAATACCAGAAGAATGTCTATCTGTGTTTCATTGATTATGCAAAGGCATTTGACTGTGTGGATCATAACAAACTGTGGCTGACTCTGAGAAGAATGGGAATCCCAGAACATTTAATCGAGCTAATGAGAAACCTACACTTGGACCAAGAGGCAGTTGTCAGAACAGAGCAGGGCAACACTGCATGGTTCAAAATTGGGAAGGGTGTACGCCAGGGATGTGTGCTGTCTCCATACCTTTTCAGCCTGCATGGAGAACAGATTATCTGAGAGGATCAGTGGACGATCTATCAACAATCTGCGTTATGCAGATGACACAACCCTGCTCGATGAAACTGAGGAGGACATCATGCACTTACTGCAGAGGGTCAAGGACTGCAGCCTTCAATATGGACTGAGGCTCAATGTAAAGAAGACAAAAATTCTCACCACTGGACCAATCGGTAGCATCAGGATGGATGGTGAAGAGATTGAGATTGTTCACAGCTTCAGTTTGCTCGGCTCCACGGTCAACACTCTTGGCACCAGTAGCCAGGAAATCAAAAAATGTATTGCGATGGGAAAGTCTGCTGTTAGGGACCTCTCTAAAGTACTTAAGAGCAGCGGTGTCTCTCTGGAGACTAAGGTGCGCCTGATACAGGCCATGGTTTTTGCAATCACTTGTTCTGCATCAGAGAGTTGGACAATGACTACGGAGGATAAAAGGAGAATTGACTCCTTTGAGCTGTGGTGCTGGAGAAGAGTATTGAATGTACCATGGACTTCCAAGAAAATGAACAGATTCACCCTAGAGAGGGTTAAACCAGGCTGCTCCTTGGAGGCAAGGATTCTGGGGCTTCGTCTGACATACTTTAGACATGTTGTAAGGAAAGACGGGTCTTTGGAGAGGGACAACATGCTGGGTAGAGTGGAGGGACAGCGCAGGAGGGGAAGACCCTCTTTGAGGTGGATTGATTCAGTGACAGGGGTAATCACGATGGGTGTGTCAGAGGCAATGAGATTGGCACAGGATAGAGCACGGTTTAGGGCTGTACATAGGGTCGCTATGAGTCACAAATGACTTGATGGCACATAACAACAACAACAACATGCATGAATACAACTAAATGTTTTAGAATTCCCAATTTGCACAACGTTCTCTAGTTTATTATAATCTACGCAGTTGCACGCCTTTCCATAGACAATAAAATACAGATAAATAGAATTCTGATAGCCCTTATTCCAAAACCTGTTCTGAATCTGGCTTGAATTACTGCCAATCATTTACCGATGCTTTGCTACATTTAAAACCAGGATCAGAAAGACTTTACTGATTTTAATATATAATATTAATGCAAGGGAGCTCTGGTGGTGTAGTCCACAGTGTATTGTGCTGCTAATCCAGAGACCGTTCTTGTCTGTATTTTAATTCACCAGGGACTCCTTTGGAGAAAGATGAGCAATCTTCCCCTGTATGGTTTACAATTTGGAAACTTGCCAGAGAGTCAGTGGGTACCAGCTCCATAGAAATAACTTTGATTTTTTTTACTTGGAATATTAATGTGGTCAAAAATTCATTTGTATAATCTCTTTTATGAATGGATGCAAAAAAGAAAGTATGTGCAGTCATGTCATCAAGTAATTATCTCCTAAATTTTTGACACATACTATTACGCTCTTCTATTCATTTGTTAAAATATTTCAATTGATATTCTGTCAATTTTTGAAGGCATCATTTTAGCCAATGCTTTCTGGGTAGCTTGGATTCCTTCAACCAAAGCTATTTTTTAAAAAAACAGTCATACAAATTATGCTTTATGATATTAATCACAGTATCCATTCTGTGACAACACTCTTTCCACTTTGCCTTTCTAACTCTCATTTTTCACTTATCCTTCTATTCAATCCTTTTTTGCCTTTTGAACTTCTTGGGCAGTTATTGCCCTTTTTATCTTCTCTGATGTATTTCTGTAAACAATGATTATGTTTTCCCATGAAGGACTGTTCTAAGAAGTGAGTAACTCTCTGGCATTATCATACGCTTTTCAAACGTGTTTATTGTTTAGCTGAAAGTAAAGGCACAACTATGGGTTCAGTTCCAAAATGAAAGGCTTCCCGCAAGTCTCTACCAGACATTTCATGATTTTGTTTTTTTTTCTACCATTTTCCCCCCACTCTGTCCAATATATTCTACTACAATCCCTTTTTAAAGGTTTCTGAAGTGGTAGCAAGGTACCATTCAATTATTCTTATCTGGGTAGTAGAGATTGATGTTTGAGTGATTCATTTGTCCTTTGGACTAATTGACTTTACATGTCTTTGATTTGTTTTGCTCTCCTGTATCGCAAACAGGGATGGATTAATACTTGCACCTTAGCTAGTGCTCACATACTTTTAAGATATGAGTCACTACTCATTAAAATAAGATATAGAACATTGTTTTTGTGAATTATGACATCCCAGTTAACCTTATATTTTCTTTGAGGAATATCATGTTAACTTCTGAAATGGCTGGACATTGACCAATTCTTTCTTACATAATGACTCTCAATTTTCTTTCCATCATTTTTTGATGTTCCGTGCATCTTTCAGTCTTTTGTCAGTAGAATCTTTCAATATTATAGCTCAAGGCTTGAATTTTCCCCTTATTTTTTTTCTACTTTAAGAAAGGTAAAAAATATTCTTCTTTTTTTTTATAGCTCTAGGTCTTTATACATTTCATTATATTACTTCACATTCTCAAGCTGCTATATGAAACTTTCTGTTTGGCTCTCTTACTTTATAATGTCTTCCTTTAGTTTTAGCTTCTATGCATTAAAGAGGAAGTTTCACACTATCTTTTCACACCCATTTTAGTCTGATTTATTTTCCTGTGTTTTAACTCTCTTTTGCTTTTAGCGCATGTGATGTACCTTATATCATGCAACAACTTGTCAGGAATCTAGATAATTAGTGTTAAATGCACCAACTATTTTCTTGGCATGGCATTTAAATTCAGTTGGGATGTTTTAATGGTCATATTTGGATTTCTTAGACTTTTTAAAATTTCCTTCAGCTTCAGTTTGAATTTGCATTTTACCAATTGATGGTCTTTCCACAATTGGCTTATATAGTTTATGGCTACAAAATTAGCCCAATGGAAATAAAAATCAAAGTCTTAAATGATGCTGATGAGCAGAAAGGAACAATTTTGAAACCAAGTTCACAAAGATAGGTTAAAAAAAATAACAGTTAAAGCCATAAGGAATGTCAAGGAAGTAATTGCAGTAAGTAATTCTGTAAGGAAGTCAAGAAAAGTTGAGTCTATGATTTCAGTATCTATGGTTTTTCAGGTATAGGTGTGAAATCTATACCTATACCAAAAGGCTTTTGTATGGACAGAACAAGGGAACACTGCACAGTTTAAAATGAAGAAAATTGTGTGTCAGAGTTGTATCCTTTCACCATACTTAATTAATCTATATACTGAGCACAATTATTCAAGCAGCTTGACTCCCTGAAGAAAATCTGGTAATAACACTGTTACTCAGAAGTATGTGCTGAACGCATCAATTTATTAACTGAATTCTTATCTTCTCCATTCAATACCCTTTTAAAATTTTTTAAATTAAATTTTATTAATTTTAATGAACATTTACAGAGATTTTGGGTTTCTACTCATTCATTGTTGCACTATTTTCTCTACCCTCCCCCCCATATCATTCTTCTTTTTCCCCCCCTTGAAAGTCTGCTTTAATTGTCCAATTGCCACAGTGCTTGTCAAAGCCCATTCTGATTAATCTCCTTTGTCAGTGTGTCCTTTGCCATTCCCTATCTCTCCTCCCTGAGAGTACCTTCACCCTGATTCATAAGGAAAAGGGGACGGTGTATTCTCTTAGCTACTTCCTGCTGAAAAGGGACACTGTAGGTTTCAGGGTGAAATTTTTTTTTCTCACTACTCTAAAAGGCCCTTTTGGCAATAGGAATCAATACCCTTTTTTATGAGTATTGACTTCCACTATATTTTCCGGTAATCTCTACATTCAGGTCTCAATACCTTTCCCCTGTTTAACAGCAATGTTATTCAGTGTAGAACTTAACCACAATGCCAGAAAAAAAGAGAAAGCAGGGTGAGTTCTCCAGCTTCCTTTCCAGTGGGCTACCTAACTGCAACAATCATTTCCTACAGTTGGGGGACTAGAGAGGAAAGACCAGAGACAGAGCAAGTTCCCTTCAAGCCAGCTCTCCAGATTCAGTGAACTTTGCCACAAGATCAGAAAGGAATGATCACAGACAGGGCAAGTTGGTTGCTCTCCCCTTCCTTCCTAGACTGTCAAGCTCCCCAACTGAGTCTAGTCTTCACATGAGCTCAGAATACTTAGAAGTCTGAAGGAAGTGTGAGTTGCTCTCCCGTCCTCTAGTACAGTGAGTTCCCCAGCCAAGGTCATTAGACCCTGGACCTGCTAGGACCCCAAGCAAGAAAATTAATACAGGGTGATGACATAGAAGAAGCAGGCAGACTACTTCACACCCTACACACACACACACACACACACACACACACACACACACACACATACACAATTACGTATAACTTAAAAAAATAAAATTAATGGAAAATTAAAATAAGAACAACAACAAACCCCCCACCAAGCAAGATATATACCTTAAAAAAGTGATCAAAATACAAAATCAATGGATGTTATGAAGCTGGAAAGTCTAATCAAATTTTCTGCCACAGAATTCAAATGAATGATGGTCAAAAGAAATGAATGATGGTGAAAAAAAAAGTCACTCAAAGAATTGCAGAATTCTACAAGCAAAACAAAGACGAACTTAAAAAAAACAACAACAAAACACAAAGAACCAATTTAAGGCAATGCAGATAAAATCAATGTGGCATTAGGAACCTTAGACAAGCAAAATCCAGCAATCCAGAATACTAGGACCAGTGTCCCATAAGCTGCTATAATGTTAGAGGGACAGATGAGCAGAACTGAAGCGCTAGAGTACATAATCAGCAAAATGGAAGACAGCTCTCAGCACTTATATGCCAGAGCAAAGTATAGAATCAAAAAGGATGGGGAAAAAAGAAAGTCTAAAAGTAAAATGGGGCACCATCAAGAGGAATGATATGCACATAATTAAAATTCCAGAACTTGAAGAAGCAAAAAAAGAAATAAAAGTTACTGACAAAGTTTTAGAAAAGTTATTGGAAGAACTTTAAAAGTTTCATGATGAGAGAACATATATATAAGAAGCTGATCAAACCCCATATAGAAAAGATTCCTAAAAAGAAACACCAAGAAAATCAAATATCACAGCCAACTTTGCCAGAATCAAATACAGGGAGAAAATTCTGAAAGCATTCTTCTCTTTCTAGGGCAAAATGAAGAGTAACATATAAAAGAGAAAAAATAAGATTAAGTGTAAATTTTTCAGCAGAAATCATGCAAGCAAGAAGACAATGGAATAACATATATTAAATACTTGAGAAACACAACTGTCAACCAAGAATACTATACCCAGAAAAACTATATGACAGAGAGGTAAAGATAGTGTCAGAGAAGCAGAAATTAAGGCAGTTTGTAAAAATAACAATCATGTTGCATGAAATATTGAAGGACATCATTCTCAAAGAGATATCACAGAAAGGTGGACGAATCTAGGTTTGGTAGGTTCTTTCTGGTCATCTTATCTTTCCTTGAGAGTAGTAGCCTCCTACTACTGTCATGGTTTTTGCATGTTTCTTTTTTTACTTTAATTAAAGTTTGCTTTGTGTATTTTCCAGCTTTATTATTTGGTGCAGATATATTTATTCTGGATGTCTTCTTGTTCTATTGACCCTTTAAACATTTTATATTTTTTAAAAAAGCCTCTGGGACACAGCAAAATCAGTACTTAGAGGTCAATTCATAGCAATAAGCAAGCATACCAAAAGGAAGAAAAAATAAAAATTAACTATTTAACAAATATTTCCAACAAATAGAAAAAGAACAGCCAGAAAACCCAATAACCTCTAAAAGAAAGAAAACAATAAATGTGTTTTGACACGGAGGCAAAATCAGCTAAGTAGGAAAACAATAACCTCTTTAACAAAATGGTTCTGGAAAAATTGGAAAACCATCTGGAAGGTCCACACTTCATACCAAACAAACAACAACAACAAAAAAGAGGGGGAAAAAGAAACCAATAAAACAACCCTCAAGGTAAATCAGAGAGCTAGTAGTATAACTAAAGATTATAAAATGTATCAGAGAAAAACTAGAAACAACTCTAAAATCCCTAATCTACATCCGGAACAAACTTTTAAGCATATCAAAAACCTACAGCAAGGAGATGATAAAATAGATGAATGGACCCCCAAGTTCATCAAGAAACTTCTCAAACAGGGTAAAAAGGAAACATAACTACTGGGGAAAGATATTTGGCATTTGCATATCACAAAAGAAACATATCTAAAATTTCCAGAATAATAATAATCTAGCACCTCAACAAGAAAAATGGAAGCAACGCAATCACAAAATAGGCACACGATACGAATATACACCTCACTAAAGAAGAATTTCAGATGGCAAATGAACAAAGAAAAAATATTAAAAATCTCAGGCTATCAGAGAGATGCAAAATCAAAACAATTATGAGATATAATCTCACCTCAGTAACAGTTGTGAAGTTCAGCAGGGCAGCAAACAAAAGATGCAAGCAAAGGATATGGAGAGATTGGAACTTGTATTCACTGCTGATGAAATGTACAATCACTATGGAAAGTGGTTTGACACTTTCTCAAAACCTTGGAAATAGAAATATCATTCAATCCAGCTATCTCCCTACTGGGAATATATGTTAAACAAACCAGAACCATGACTCAAAAGATGTATGTATATTCATGTTTATTACTGCATTATTCATAATAGAGAAGAGATAGAAGCAAAATAATTGCCAATCAACAAGTGAATGGAGAGGAAAACTTGTGGTACAATCACATCATAGAATACAACACAACATTGAAAAACAATAAATTCATAAAACACTACACAACATCCATGGATCTAGAAGACACTATGTTGAGCAAACTATCTCAATCACAAAGGGACAAATACTGCTTAACATCACTGTAACAAAGTACGATTGACATGAGGGTAAGGGGAAGAACAGGAAAAGAGTGGATAATGAGAACTGCACTGGAACAGATGAGGGGATGAACTACCTAAAAGGAATGTATGATTAAGCATTATATGTTTGACAATTGACAATCTGGAAGAAGAAATGCATTACAAAGGGATCTGGGGAAGGGAGAAGGGGGGAGGAGGGAGGAAAATGTGCAAATGTGAATGAATGATAACCAAATCCTTCTGTGTAAACTTTGTTACAATCACAATAATTTTTTTAAAAGGGGGGAAAAATAGTATCAGTAGAAAGACCCAACTCTAGTATTGTCATTATTTAATTAAACCTATGCTATGAGTTGTTTATGACTTGACAGCACTTAACAATAACAACAACAACAACAACAACATATCAAGCTTTGTGGGCCTGGTGGATAGAAAGTTATGCTACCAAGTCAAAGGTGGGTGATTCTAATCTGTGGCACTCAGGCCTGGTTTTAATTGCTTTTGGTCAAACATTCATCTATGTGGTATAGCACTGGTCTGTCCATTTGCTGTACAGAGGTAACTCATGGTTGCCGTCATACTAAACATTGTGACACTGATGTGTCAAATGTGATAATGGTTACCCATGGTGGACAGTGTTTGGTGGAGCTCCCCGATTAAAACAAGCATGGAAGCAGGAAAGGTACCCACTTCCAAAATAGTTTGCCTCTGGAAACTCTATGAACTTGGAGGAATGATGAAATTATGTAAGTGTTCAGGTCTTTCATTCACTGGGTCACTATGAGTTATCTATGACTCAACAGTACTTAACAACAGTAATAACAACTTGCATTAAAACAATTTTTCTAAAATGCAATTCTAACCATACTTTAGTACTTACATTAAAAATAATCAAAAAGGCATGGGTTTTGAATTAGCAACATATCTCCCCACAGACTATATCATCAGAGCTCCCTAGGGTTCTCACCAAGACCACAGAAGGCATTTTATTTTTTTTTTCTTTAGCTAATCATTGTGCATGATTCATAGTCCTTATCAATAATGCACATTAATCAATTGACAAAAAACCTTGAGAAGTAGGAAATTTTATTTTCCTATTTTTACATTCAAATATGTATTTCTGTAATGTTGAGTAGTTTCCAATTTAAAATTAGCAGTAATCTGCTACTTTCAGGAAATGTTTATTAGTGTATCTTTTTAAATGTTATGTACTGACTTTCTGTATTTGTTTGGCATAAATTATAAGTACACCTGTCATATTCTTAATTGTACATGAAGTAGTCGTTTGAAGGAGTTTAAAATTTTACGTTACATGTAAATAGAAGTAAATAGCAATTAAAAACTTAAGCTAAATTTTAAATGAGCTGGTCTCAGTAAAACACAAATATACAGTAAGAGTGCATTGTTTTATCATGAATTCTAAGATTCACAGTAGATATCTGTTGATATTTTATTGTCTTGATGAGATTGAATAGAATCAGTATCAATGAAAGACAAGTCAGAGAGTCAGAGTAATAAATTCTGTCTCTTTTTTCCTTGTAGAATGTAGATGTGCTTCCAATATTACCTAAGTCTATTATAATAAAATGTCAATACATGAGTAATTTTAGGGAATGGGAGGAAAAAGTAGTGAAGATTGATTGTGAGTTAGTTATATGATGTGAAAATGAAGGCAGGGACATAAAACAAATGTGCGAATCAAAAGATAAGAGATCAAAGAATGATAAAAGCTGAACAAATGCAGACATTGTGTGATAGATGCATACATTCATTGCCAGAAGCTGTTTTACACTCATAGTGACTTTATAGAAAAAAGCAGAAGTAACCTATAGAATTTCCAAGGCTATAATTTTTACTGAAGCAGCCAGCCATATTGTTCATGTGTAAGCGCTCAAAAATTGTTCATGTGAGGC
>NW_006399755.1:35934553-35948419 GCF_000299155.1 Elephantulus edwardii | reverse complement strand
AGAGTAGGGGAGGGGAACAGATTAGATGATAGATAGATAGATAGATAGATAGATAGATAGATAGATAGATAGATAGATAGATAGACAGGGATTACATACATAAATATAGATGATAGAGATAGAGATAGATAGAGATAGAGAGAAATAGAGAAGACAGAGAAGATATAGATGATATAGAAGATAAAGATGATATAGATGATAGAGATATAGAAGATAGAGATAGATATATCACCTAAAAATACTGGACTATATCATGGAAATATTTGGGCTAATCCATGATTTGGTATATTTGATTATTGAGTCTTTCATTAAGCATTATGAGGCTAGTATTTATTGATTACTTTTTATGTGTGCACTAGGTCTTTACATGTAGTTGTCAGTCACTTTTCATTCAGAAAAATTTTTGTAAAATAGAATGTCTTATGATTTGGATGTTGGGTAAACACCATATTATACTCTCACTCTGCTTTTCTTTAAGCATCTCAAAAAAATAATTATGCCTTAATAGTGATTGCCAAGAGGCTAACAGAGATTCAAATCTAATGAAAATGTGTGCAAAACTATACAATGTATGCAATTTCTCCATACATTGTGTAGTCTTGCACACATTTTCATTAGATTTGTAGAATTCAATGGAGCCAATTCTTCAACAGTATAAATTTTTCCCCTTAATATTTGTATAATCATCACAATTGTTTAGTGTTAGTTGCATGCCTAAATGGCAAACAATGGCTATTGATAGTCTACCTTTATATTGTTCCATGACATTTAATTTCACTTCCAAATTGATACTTCTTTGTCCCTTGTTGCTGCTGTTTTTACAGCACTGGTTTTGTTGAATTTAAGAGTCATAATACACTCCATAGAGAGAACTGGTAGTCTAGTGACAAGAAGCTGTGCTGTAATCTAAAAGACACAAGGTTTAAATCCACCAGCTGCTCATTGGATAAAGGACAAGCAATCTCCTCTCGCGTGATTAACTTCCTCTGAAAACCTGCCAGCGGGTCAGCTATGTATGGGTCAGTTGCAACTCGACGGTATACAACAATAGCAATGTATTTCATGGTAATATCTTCAAATAGAAGTTAAACAGAACTGTAATAATAAGACAATACATCGTCAATACAACTTAAACATCTTTTGTAATTATCATCAGCTCTTGATAATATTGTGTTGGTTGTCGTTTTTATGTGCTTTTGAATTGCCTGCGACTCATAGTGACCCTATGTACATTAGTTCTGAAATCTGCCCCATTCTGAGCCTGTCTCACTGACTCTGACACACCTACCCTTACTGCCCCAGTTACTGTGTCAATCCGTCTCATCCAGGGTCTTTCCCTCCTGTAATATCCTCTCTTCCAAGCATGATGTCCTTCTCTGAGAACTGATCCTTTCTAGCTACATATCTAAATTATGTGAGACAGAACTTCAAAATCTTCACCTCCAGGGTGAAACTTGGTTTCACCCTCTCCAAGACAGACCTGTTTGTTCTCTTTGTAGTCCCTGGAGACATTATCACCAAAGTCAGATGGATTTTGGCAGAAAGAAAAGACTATCAGAGGAATGTTTACTTGTGTTTCATTGACTATGTAAAAGCATTTGACTGTGTGGATCACAACAAATTGTGGCTAATTTTGAAAAAAATGGGAATCTCAGAACACTTGATTGTGCTTATGTTAAACCTATACTTGGACTAGGAGACAGTCAACAGAGGAGAGCAATGAAACACCACATAGTTCAAATTATGAAAAGAGTGCATTTGGGGGTGTGTTCTGTCTCCATACCTATTCAATCTGTATGTGGAATAGATAGTTTTGGAGGCTGGACTTTATGAGAAGTAGTGTGGCATCTGGATTGGAGGAAAACTTATTAACCTGAGTTATGCAGGTGTTTATATGCAAGGTGATGCAATCTTGCTTGTCTAAACTGAGGAGGACCTGAAGCATTTGCTGAAGAAGGACAAGGACTATAGTGTTCAATATGGATTGAAGCTCACCTTCAAGAAGACAAAAATTCTCACCCCTGGGCCAGTTGGCAGGACCATGATAGATGGAGAAGAATTAGAGGTTGTTAACAATTTTAGCTTTCTTGGCTCCTCCATCAACACTCTTGGCACCAGCCGTCAGGAAAACAAAAGACAAATATATTGGGGGAGTCTGTTGTCAGAGACCTCTCCTGAATGCTTAAGAGCAATGATGTCAGTCTAGCTACTAAAATGCACCTGATCCAGGCCTTGCTTTTCAAAATTACTGGACAATGACTAAGGATTACAGAAGAAAAATCAATGACTGCATTGTGGTGCTTGGGAAGAGTATTGAATGTACCATGGACTGCCAGGAGAGAGAAAAAGATGGGGAGGAGGGAGAAATGGCAACATAATCACTTTGTATTAAGAGACATAAAATACACACAAGACAATAAGACACACATGATGCATTAATGAAGATGTTACATTTCGTATATTTTATTCTCCAATCAGTATTTCTAAACATTATTATAATCTTATGGGTCTGTGGGCATATATACAGTTGGATGTTGCCCAAATAGATATTGTGAGACATGTGCCTATATTATCACTTAGTCCTTACTAAGGAGCTCAGGTGGCCTCATGTTAAGAAACTGCACTGTGATCTTAAAGGCATGTTGTTAGAATCCATCAGCTACTCTATGGGAGTAGATTGGCAATCTCCTTCCATGTGATTGCTTTCAAAAACCTGCTGGATGGTCAGCCATGGGTTGGTTCTAACTCAATGGTACTCAACAACAAACAGCACTCCTTATTGGATCCTCATAAAATGGAACTGTTCCTTTCTAGTTACTGGTTCTGACAGAAGGGAAACTGAAGTATCAAAAGAAGTCATTTTCTCAAGGCCTCACAGATCCTAGGAAACAGCATTAAGTTTCAAACCAGAAAAATCTGACTGCAGAGTTGCTATTATAGTCTACCATATGCTGTCTTCACAGCTCATCCTCTCTGCCTGTTTTTGCTTGTAGATTGAATCAGGTTGATCCAAAGTTCTCCTGATAAAGCACTTCTGATTGAATGGGATGTCTAGATCCAGATAGTTGCTGTATATATATATTTAATAGAAGGGATTCTTTTCATTTTTAAAATAAAATTAAAATCTACTTTTATATGTATATACTGCAGTAATTTCAAATGATAACACATTTAAAACTTAATTAATACTTGTTGCAGTCAGTTTTAAGAGATAATATTTTTATTTGGTTTTGTTTAATGTATATAAACTACATATTTAAATCCATAAATTGAGGTATGCCTATAGTGTGGCTTTATTTGTGTACAAGTAGCCTTCAATTATACATTGAGCCCCATTCCACTATGCTCTAGACATAGTTTTTCACATAATCCAGTGTTTCCTTGCCCTCTACCCAAGGTTATGTCCATATTTCAGTGTTCTGCTATAGTACAGTAGCATTTGGAAGAACTAGCAAAGAGGCTTGAATCTATCACACTGTCTCCAACACAACTGCCTCCATTACCCTGTGTCAATCCATTTCATTCAAGGTCTTCTTTTTCATTGTCCCTCCATCCTTCTTAGCATGATTTCCTTCTCTAAAGACTTTCCCTCTTCACAACATCTTTATTTTATGTTGTCAAAAATGTTTACTGTAACCTAGTAAGTTGTTCTTGCTCCTGTCTAGTCTTCAGTCTTCAGTTCACATGAATTACTCCAACCTTTTTTTATGTTCAGCACATAGGGCTTCTCCATCTCCTATTATACTGGCTTTTCTTCACTTTTTAATGGCTTTTCACTTTTCTTTGCTATATGAAAAATGATGGGTGTTGGTTTGTTTGGGTTTTTTGAAAGATGATGGCTGTTTTAATATTTGACTAGTTCTTTGGTTGTATTGAGAAATAGGTGCTATTTGGGTGATTCTTATACCAGACTTCTTTTCAGATTCAGTTCAGGGTTAAGGAGTCATGGCTACTCCTTAAGACAATTATTAGCATCCAAGCTTTTGCTATGCAATTCAACCTAATAAATCTTTTCTAGTTTTGTTGTGGTGATGTTCTTGTTGTTATGTGCTATCAAGTTGCCTGTTACTCACAATGACCCTATGGACAACAGCTCCAAAAACCTGTCCTATCCTGAGCCTATCACACTATCTTCAACACACCTGCCCCCATTACCCCAGTCACTGTATAAATCCATTTCATCCAAGGTCTTCTTCTTTACTATTGTCCCTACATCCTTCCAAGCATGATCTCCATCTCTAAAGACTGGTCCCTCCTAACAACATGCCCAAAGTATGTGAGATAGACTTTCAAAATTCTTGCTTCTAGAGAGCAACTTGGTTTCACCCTCTTCAAGACAGACCTGTTAGTTCTCTTGGTAATCCATGGTATATTCAGTACACTTTTCCAGCACCACAACTCAAAGGCATCAATTCTTCTTCTGTCATCGTTGTCCAGCTCTCTGATGCACAGTAAGTTATTGAGAAGACTATGGCCTGAATCAAGTGCACCTTAGTCTCTAAGTCTGACATCTTTGCACTTCAGCCCTCTGGAGAGGTCGCTGATAGCAGATTTTCCTAATCCAATTGATCTCTTTATTTCCTGTCTACTGGTTCCAGAATGTCAATTGAGGATTCTAGCAAGCTGAAATTGTTAACATCTCAATCTCTTCTCCATGTATCATCATGCTGAGAATTTCTAGTCTTAAATGTGCAGGAAATATTAACTCTCATTGGAAGTGTATTCTTCCAAATGTGCTGTTTTCTTCAAGATTCTAGGCTTTAGACGGGTGTTTTATGCTTTATTTCTAAAGCAGAATATCTTGGTCCTCTGGATTTGGAAAGAGTGAATCTTAAAAATGAGTGGTAAGGAAAAAAACTCCTTAGTTCATGTATCAAAATACTGCACATCAAACAAAAATTCATGTTGGTTTGTATATAAAATATAAGTTTATTTGTGGCAAAATATTTAAGATATGATATTCTAAAATTTGTATCTAGGATATTTCTGTACATGGTGTAGGGGGTTAGAAGAATGTATAAAAGTATAACCAGAGTTCAACTGTTAATGGTAATAGAGTTGACATGTTATATAGTATTGAATATTAATCCCTTGGGTTGCTCTATGGACCCTGTTAGCTCAGTCCATCATATAGAAAGTTACAATACATACATGTACGTTCCAGGCGTGTTTGTTGTTATTGGGTATCATTGAGTTGACAATAACTAATAAAGACCTTATGAACAATAGCTATTGTTCTACCACTCTGTGGAATCTCTGATATCCTGAAGCACACTCTTACAGTCACTGTTTCAACCCTGATAAAGGGTCTTCCTCTCTTACTCTGACCCTCGAACTTCTCAGCGTAATGTCATTTTCCATGGACCTTGTCTTTAAGAAGTACCCTGGTTGTTCTTTGTCCAGGACAGACTTGTTTGCTCTTCTGGCATTTCATAGGACATTCAGTACTCTATCCCAACATCACAATTCAAAGCTATCAAGTCTTCTTCTGTCATTCCTATTCATTGTCAAACTATCGGATGTGTATAAAACAATTGAAACTATGGTTAATTAGATAAGGTACACCTTAGCCTTTAAACTACCATTGCTCCTTAGCAATTTGGAGAGGTTTTGAGAAAAAATATTTTCAATGCAACACATTTTTTTAGGAATTTCAATTGTGTTCCACCAGATGCTCTGCTGGAGAAGGAGGGGGCAATTTCCTCCTGTACCAGTCGGATCTAATTTGACAGTACACGTAAAAATAATACAATAAAAAAAAAGAATTTCAATTGTGAATCCAATTAAGATGAAATCACTGACAACTTTAGTCTTTTCTCCATCTACCATGATGTTTCTGAATAATACAATGGTGAGGATTTTGAGTTCTTGATATCGAGACATAGTCATTTTAAAGTCGTAGTCTTTGATCTTCTACAGCAAGTGTTTTAAATCTTCTTCTAATTATTCAAAGTAAGTTGTGTCATCTGTATAATGTAGATTGTTGATGAATCATCCTCCAATCCTGAAGCCATACTCTTCTTCGTACAGCCCAATTTCTCAAATTACTTGCTCAGTGTACAGATTGTATAGGTATTGAGAAAATATACAACCCTAACACATGCTTTATTTAATTCTAAACCATTGTAAAATGCATGTACATATATCAGGAGGTGCACACATTTTCTGGTTTTAAACTATGCACTGTTCTCTTGTTTTGATTGGACAAATTCTTCTTGATCTGTGTTTAGCTTGAGAACAATTAAACATTCCAAGATTGCTATTCTTATCAATGTTATTTATAACTTGTTTAATCCACACAGTCAAAAGACTTTACTTAGTCAATAAATCACAAGTAACCATTTTTCTTGTATTCTTTGCTTTCAGTCAAGATCCATTCTGGCTTCACCATTGATCATTCTCTTTCCATAGCATCTTCTGAATCCACTTTCTCTGTCAAAGTAGTATTCTACTAATTTTTTTTAATAATATGCAGGAAGATTTTTACTTGCATTAATATTACTTGATAATTTCCATACTCTGTTCATAAATGTTGTTTGTTTGTTTGTCTGTTTGTTTGTTTAAATGGGAGTAAATATGGATCATTTCCTGTCATTTGGCTTGGCAACTGTGCTACAAATTTCTTGGCATAAGCTAGTGAGCATGTTCAGATAAGCCTCTGTTTCTGAAACACCTAAACTGGTTTCCATGAAGTTCTGGGGCCTAATTGATTTTTGTTGTTGTTGTTGTTAATACTGTCTGTGAAGCTTGAGCTTCTTCTTTTTATTGTCATTGAGTCTTGATCATACGCTACTCTCTGAATTGGTTCTGTGTCAAACAATTATTTTTGGTATAGTTTATCCCTTTTCTCTAGTATTCCTTCCATCTTCTTTCGATGTTTCTTACATTATTCAATATTTCATTCATTAAATCTTTCAGTATTGCAATTTGAGATAGAGGTGACTCAATTTGCCACCTGAACAAAACAGTGGTGTGGGGAACAGGGAGAGTGTAACTGAATCTCTAAGAGATGTAAGAAAATAGCAAACAAACTAATACAGAAATTATTGAAGTGTCAGAAGAAAAATTAAAAAAAAAAACAATAGGAAGAGGTGTAAAAAGTATTTTAAAAAACGATGCCCAAGAAATTGGCCCAGCTATCTCATTACTGAGAATATACCCTAAAGAAATCAGAGCAGGTGTGTTTGTTTAGTTTGGTAGCACCACTCCTTACCATTAAATAACCAGAACTTATCCATAGAAAGAAAAACATTGCAAACACAATTAAAATTACATATAGGATAAGAATGTTAGTGATTTTCCCTTTACAAACCAAGTAAGGCTGAACCTAATAAAGGACAGACTTGCAACCATAAAGGAGAAAGTAATTTCACTACAGATTTCTATGTTGTCTTCTGTTGTCGTTGAGTCTGTTTTGACTCATGTCAATGCATGCAGCTCCATGTGCACAAAGAATTACTCCATAAGGTTTTAAAGACTATAATTTTTGAGGAACAGATTCCCAGGCCTGTCATCCTAAGCACTTCTAGGTGAGTTTGAACTAAAATTAGTAATCAAGGGCTTAATCATTTGTACCACCCAGAAACCTATCCAAAATTCTATACCCTGTGAAAATAACTTGTAAAGATAAAAAAAAATAGTTTCTGAGGAAACAAAAGCTGAAAAATCATTGTCATCAGGGTATGTTACAAGAAATGTTAAAGGAAGCTCTCCAAGCAGAATGAATATCATTTGATACTATGGATATACATAATGAAATAAAAAAATAATGAAGTAATAAAAATAAAAGACATCTATCTTTCAATTGTTCATAATTACATTTATCTAAGATGTCAATAGTAAGAGAATTCATGTGAAGGTTATATGAAAGATATAGTAATTTTGCAATGTTGCTGTTGTTATGGGCCATTGAGTTGCCGGTGACTCATAATGACCTTATGCATAGCAGCTCTGAAGCCTGCCCTATCCTGAGCCAGTCTCACTGTCTCTGATACTTTTACCCCCATTGTCCCAGTTCCTGTATCAATCAACCTCATCAGGGGTCTTCTTCTCCTGTAATGTCCCTCCACCCTTCCAAGCATAATGTCCTCTTCCAAAGACCGATACTTTCTGTCCACACGCCCTAAGTATGTGAGTTGGAGCTTCAAACACTTAGCCTCTAAGGAGAAATTTGGTTTCACTTTATCCAAGACAGATCTATTTGTTTTCTTGGTGGTCCATGATATGTTCAAGACTCTGCTCTAGTACCACAGCTTGAAGGCATCAAATCATCTTCTGCCATCCTTAGTCATTGTCCAGCTCTCTGATGCATAGCAAGTAATTACAAAGACCATGGATTGGACGAAGTGCACCATAATCTCTAGACCGACATCACTGCTTTTTAGTACTCTGGGGAGGTCCCTGACTGCAGATTTTCCCAGTGCAATTCACCTTTTGATTTCCTCACTGCTGGTTCAAGGGATTGGGGAGCCAAGCAATCTATAGTTATTAACAACAACAATCTCTTCTCCATCTATTGTGGTGATGTCAATTAGCCCAGTGATGAGAAGTTTTGTCTTTTTTGTAACTCTAAATATACACATCAAATTAGTCATGGTCTAAATTAAATCCTCATGTTGTTATCGTTAGGTGCCATTGAGTCAAGCATGACTCATAGTGACCCTATGAACAAAAGACCTGAGTCAGTTCTATCTCATGCCATCCTCACACTTGCTGACACACAAGAGCCAATTGGCACATTCACCATGTCAATCCATTTGGTTGCAGGTTCTTCTCTCTTTTGCCTACCCTCCACCCTTTCCAGCATCATGTCTTTCTCCAAAGAATAGACCATCCTAGCAACATGTCCAAGGTATGTGAGGCAAAGCCTCATCATTCTTGCTTCCAAAAAGTACTCAGGCTGTACCTCTCCAAGACTCATCTATTTGTTCTCTTTGCTGTCCATGGGACATTCAGTGCTCTTCTCCAACATCACAGCTCAAAGACATCAATTCTTTTTCTGTCATCCTTATTAATTGTCCAGTTCTCATGTGCATAGCAAGTAATCAGAAAGACTATAAGTTGGATTATCAATTAGTCATGGTCTAAATTAAATCCTCATAGTCAAATTAAAATCTATAGATTATACATAATGTGCTTGGTATAAATAGATATAGAAGGAGTTTTAAAAGAAAGGAACTATTAAACATATTAAAGATTGTTTCCAGAAGAGGATAAAACATGTGAGCTACACAAAGACCTGCCTGAAGTGCACACTTGGTTTAGAAGAGGCTGTGGTACTAGAGATACTATCGCTAATGTTGGATGGTTCTTGGCTGGAAGCAGGTAGTACCAGAGAAATGTCTATCTATGTTTTATTGACTATGCAAAAGCATTTTACAGTGTGGATCACAATAAACTGTAGCTGACTCTGAGAAAAATGGGAATCCCAGAACACTTGATTTTGTTTATGTGAAACCTATACTTGGACCAGGAGGCAGATGTCAGAACAGAGCAAGGAAATACTGCATGGTTCAACATTAGGAAAGGTGTATACCAGGTATGTGTAATACTTTCATACCTTTTCAATCTATATGCAGAACAGATTATCCAAAAAGCTGGGCTGTATGAGGAGAAGTGTTGCATCAGGTTTGGAGGAAGGTTCATCTAGAGTCTGTATTATGCACATGACACAGCCTTGCTTGCTGAAACTGAGGAGGACCTGAAGCCCTTGCTGCAGAAGATAAAGGACTACAGCCTTCAATACTGATTGAAGTTCAGCATCAAGAAAACCATGATTCTGACCACTGGGCCAATTGGCAGCATTATGATAAACAGTAAAGAGATTGAGATTATTAACAACTTCAGTTTGCTTGGCTCCATAATCAACACTCTTGGTACCAGAAGCCAGCAAATTAAAAGACAAATTATATTGGGAAAGTCTCCTGTCAGTGACCTCTTTAAAATACTTAAGAGCAATGATGTTAGTCTGGAGATTAAGGTGCACCTGATTCAGACCATGGTCTTTGCAATTACTTGTTATGCATCAGAAAGTTGGACAATGACTAGGCATGCTAGAAGAATTGATACCTTTGAGATTTGGTGCTGAAAAAGAGTATTGAATATACCATGGAGTGCTAGGAGAACAAACAGTTTCGTCCTGGAGAGGGTGATACCAGACTGCTCTTTGGAGTCAAGGATTCTGAAGCTTCATCTGACATCCTTTGGACATGTTGCAAGAAGGAATTAGTCCTTAGAGAGTGATGTGATGCTTGGGAGGGAGGAGAGAAAGTGAAAGAGAGGAAGACCCTAAATAAGATGATAGATTGATTCAGTCACTGAGGTACTGAGGATAGTGTGTCATAGTCAGTAAGATTGGCACATGATAGAGCAGTTTTTAGTGCTGTTGTACATAAGATCACTGTGAGTTACAGGCAACTCAACAGCACATAACAACAACAACACGTGAGAAGTAATTTAAAATTTCCAGTAAGAATAAAAACTATGATACATCACAAGAACATGCATTAAGCTGTAAACCTCCAAATACTAGTAGGTACCAGAAATTGATGAATGTTTTCCTTTATTATAATTAATTAGAAGGAACTGAAAGATAGCCTATAGGCAGTTGTCTGATTTAGAAACATAATTTTAACATAGTGTGAGGGAAAGATGAAAAAGGACTCAGTATCTAGTTCTTAGCTCAGTGTTTACCCGTCCTAATTTAAGTTTTCTGTATAATCGATTTTCATGCATTTTTGTTGATGATGAAGAAACACTACACCCATTTTAGTTACAGAATCATTTTAAGTCTGAAACAGTTGAGATCAAATGTTTAATAATTAATATATTAATAATTAATACATTAATCCTCTCCCTCAAATGAAACAGTCTCACAAATTGACTCCTACCTACAGAAAATCCATTTTTAGTTTCAAATCAAATGTTATGCTTCACTAACACATCAAAATATTTTATTTCATACATAAATACTTTGTTTTATTTCATTTTACTTTATTGTGCCTCCCACTTATTACAATTTTTTAACATATTGGATGTTTTTAGCACCCCTGTGTTGAACAAGTATGTGTATGTCATTTTTCCAACAGGATATGCTCTCTTCACATCTCTGTGTCACATTTTTACAATTCTTGAAATAGTTATGGTATTTTTATGTGCTGTCATACTCTTACTAAACTACAGTATAGTGTAAATATAATTAGAGATTCTAAAAAAAACGTGCTTTTCCCTTTATTGCTGTATTCACTTTACTACAGTTCTCCGGAACCAAATTGGTAACATCTTTGAGGTATGCCTGTACCTCTTTGTATAAATTAAATAAAAATACAAATAATATTATTAAACATAGAGCCAATACTAAGGACAAAGTGTGTGTCAAACACTATCTTATTTATTAAAAATCTTTAAATACAGACTGAATAAAATAACAGTCCTCTCATTTTCCATGTAGCTGATGTGTCAGGCGAGAGAAAGAAGAAGAAAAAAGGTATCTAATTATATATTACAGTATTTTGGGAGATAATAGGAGGTATGATGAAAATTAGAGTGAAGTGAGTAGGGTTCTAGATTCAAAATGGTAAATAGCTGTTCATTTATACAAATTCAAGTTAAAGATAAAAAAAACTAAACAAGTCCAAAAGAACCGAAGTATCATATTGACTGTTGAGCAAATTCCACCTGAAGGTGTAGTATACTTCAAGGACATGATATAATGAACACTAATGACAACAATGTTGTAGAATGACATCAAGGAAGAAAATGAAAAAGTCTTTAAAAATTAAAAAAAGAAAAATATCAAAATGAAGGTCAGAAGATACTCTGAAATTTCCACTAAGTGTAAACTAATTCAAATGAGCAGAAGAAATGAAGTCAAAGAGCTGAACAAATTAGAAAGTGCAGATCAAGAAGATAAGGTGAAATATTATAATTAAATGTACAAAAACCTGGGGTTAGAGCACCAAAATGGAAGAACACAAATGACATTTCTCAAAGCTGACATAAATGAAGAGAAAATTCAAACCTTGAGATGCAGTAATCAAAGAATGAAAACTGAAAGTCCTATGTGCAAAAAGAAAGCGGGTGGGGGTTGTTTTGAGAGTACCACAATAAGATGGAAGAAATTGACAAATTTAATGAAGAAAAAAGGACTATACAGTATTCAATAGTTTTAAGTTAAATAGTTTTAAGAGGTAGCATATGGTCAAAGAGCATACGGCGCTGAGGAAAGAAGTTCAAATTTCACTGAACCATTTTTGTTAAAAAAAAAAGGTAGGGTGGTATATGTTATAGGGCTCTAGCTGTTATATAAAATGTGCCTTTTATTTTGAAAGAGGAGGAATCTATTGGATCATGTTGTTTTTGTCAGAAGCCATCAAGTTGAATATGATTCATAGCAACACGATGAACAACAGACCTGAATGCTACCCTATCCTATTACATCCTTATCCTCTCTGGCACACTGGAGTCCACTGCTGAAGTCATTCTGTCAATTTATCTTATTGGGAGTCTTTCTCCCCCTTACAGATTCTCCATCCTTCCAAGCATGATGATGTCCCTTTTCAAGGAATAGCCTCGCCTAGGTATATGTCCAAAATAAGAGAGATGATGCTTCACCATCTTTGCCTCCAGGGCATTCTTCAAGACATATCTGTTCATTATTTTGGCATTCCATGAGATAGTCAGAATTCTTCCTCAGCAACACAATTCAAAGGCATCAATGCTTCTTCTATCATCCTATTCGATTACCAGCCTTCTGATGTGAAACAAGTGATTGAAAAGACCATTACCTGAATGAGGAGCACCTTAATTTCCAAATTTTTGCTATTTCTCTTCAGTATTTTGGACAGGTCCCTAACAGTGTAACTGTCCAATTCAATATGTCTCCTTATTTCCTGACTGGTGGTATCAAACGTGTTGATTGTTGATCCAAGCAAGATGAAATGATTGACAGCTTCAATCCTCTCTCTATCTATCATAAAGTTAGGAAGTAAAAGAGATATTGGACCATAGAAATGACATTATTTGGTTTATATTTTAAAGCATAGCTAGCTAGTTTTTTGGTTTGTTTTTTTTTCGTTCTTTTTTTTATTTTATTATTTTTGTGTACGTGTACCGTCAAATCAGATCTGACTGGTACAGGAGGAGATTGTCCCTCCTTACCCGGCAGAGCATCTGGTGGATTCGAACCGTTTGCCTCTGGGATTGTAGTTGCAGCTACTTGCCACTAGGCCACCAGAGGTCCCCAGCTAGCTAGTTTCTGTATTGAAGTTTGTCCAGATTAGAAAAGAAGCAAGGATAGAACCTTGATTCATCAATTAAGCTGTCATGATAGTTTAGAAAGAGCATAATGATGACTTTGTCAAGAGAGGAAGGTGATCAAACTCTGAATACATGTTTAAGGTAAAAGCACTAAATTTCTAGAAGATTTGGATATAGGACATGAGAGGAAGATGATTCTCTTATTTTAATCCAAGCAACTGGAAACATAGTTTCTATTTAACGTGAATTGAGATGATAACGAATGGAGCAAGCTTGGAAAGGAAGAGTAGATCTTTTATTATGAACACATGAATTTTGATATGACTAGTTAGATGGTCAAGTGGAGGCAAGTGGATATGTATATAAAAATACATTTGTTATCGTCTGAGGATAGATCAGGACAAGAAACACATTTGGAAAGATATCAGTATATAATGATAGTGTAAGAGAGAGAAGGTTCTGATATGTTGTTCATACAGTCACTATGAGGCATGGCTGACTCAATGGCATCTAATAACAACATCAGTATATGAATATACCTCAGACTGATGGATTTAGGAACATTCTGTGTACCAGAAATAAGTGTGGACTATGGTCTACATTTTTTTT
>NW_006399755.1:35926364-35932778 GCF_000299155.1 Elephantulus edwardii | reverse complement strand
TCCTTTTGATTTTCCAACTCCAGCTCCTTGCACATTTCATTGTAATATTTTGCTTTGTCATCCCATGCTGCCTTTTGAAATCTTCTGTTCATCTCTTTAGTATCTTGAATTAGACTTCAAGAATTTTTCACTTTGTGTCACAACTACTCCTATCTATATAGCTAGAAACCAGTCTAATATGTTAACATCTGTTAACAAAATTTTGCAAAACAAGAGGAGATTTGGATTGTGGCCTTAGTTTTCCAACCTCTAAAGTATCCAGACAACAAAGAATAATTAAGGACTGAATCTTTGAACACAACAACTGTTATAAGTAAAAGAAGAAGAGCACAAAGAAACATCAAAAGAAATGTATATAAGCAGCCACAGATGTAGCAGGACAGCCAAGGGAAAGTGATGAAAGAGAAAAGAAGAAAGTATGTGAAGGAAGAAATAATGATCTAATTATATCAATGCAACTCATGAGTCAAGTACAGGAAAGACTGCAAATTGTTCAGGAGATTTTGCAATATATGCATTACTGGACCTTTGACAACAACATTTAGTAAAGTGGTGTGGACATAAACCTGACTAAAGTTGATCTTAAAGAACAGTAAGGAAAAGAGAAAAATACACGAAACTCTTGCTAGAAATATTGCTTAAAAACAAAAAAGAGTGGGAACAGAAGAGGCCAATTTTTTTTTTCTTAGAATGGATCAAAATCAGCAAATTTTATTTTGATTGTTGTCAGATATCATGGAGTTGGTCTGGTACATAGCAATTCTACACACAACAGAATAAAACTTTTCTGATCCTGTGCCACCCTCACTGTTTCTACTGTGTACATATTCATTGCTGCATTCATTATGGCAATCCATTTTATTGAGATTTCCCCCCCCTCCTTTCTTTAGGGACTAGCCCTTCCTGATAACATGTCTAAAGTCTTTGAAACAAAGTTTAGGCTTTGAGTCTTTCAAATCTGGCTTTGCACTTCTTTCAAGAAAATATCTTTGTTCTTTTGACAATTTATATTGAACATTCTTAGCCAATGTCACAATTCAAAGACATTAATTCTTCTTTGATCTTCATTATTCATTGTCCAACTTTTGCATGCATATGAAGCAATTGAAAATATTACTTGGGTCAGGCATTCCTTAGCCTTTAATGGCACCCTTGCTATTTGTCAGTTTAAAGAGATCGTTGGCAACAGATATTTCCTATGAATTCATCTCCTGATTTCTTGATAGCTGCTTCTGTGGATGTTGATTGTTAATCATAGTAAAATGAAATTCTTGACAATTTCAATATTTTCTCCATTTATCATGATGTTGTTTATTGATCTAATTGTGAATATTTTTGTTTGCTTTATTTTAATGTGTAATCCATACTGAACACAATTGTCTTTGAACTTCACCAATAAGTTCTTCAAGTCATCTTCATTTTTTTCCTGCAAGAAATGCATTATCTGCATACTGAAGCTTGTTAGGGAGTCTCCCTCCAATCCTGATGTTGTATCCTCTTTGATTACTCATTCCTCATGCAGACAAAAACTGTTAGTGTTCTTTGAAATCCCTTGGTGGTACAAATGGTTAATGTGCTCATTTGCTAACTGATAGGATGGAAGCTCAAGTCCATCCAGAGATATGACTAACTTGCCTGTTGTAATGGTGCCAGCAGCTATTCTACTATGCTTCAGATGCCAGAAAGATCAGGTATGGTAGACAGCTTTCAGTCTAGCTTCCTGATCAGCAAACACATACTAGGAAGTTCTAGTGATTTACCTCTAAAAATTAACTAGTTAATTTTTATTAACTATAGATCACAATATAATATTATTCAATATAGTACAGGAGGATGAGATTCCCAGTTGGATAATAACGGCCTTGAGCATACTAATTATCACAAAGATGGCTCAGGATCTGACCATGTTCAATTCTATCGTGCACAGCATCACCATAAGTCGGAGCAGTAACAAGAGAAAGTCTTAAGAACCACAGGGCTCTTGACTGCTCATCAAGTTCCAGACATAATTTCAGGCACTTTAGTATGTGTTTACTCATTTAAATTACGCAAGATATTGATGATCTACTTAATATCAACAAGTATTAGAAACCCTGGTAATGCAATTATTGACTTTTCTTCTCTGTAGCAATCAATAGCATTTTATTCAAAGACAGATTATCACAGCTCTCCCCTCATTTAACCTTGGATAGATGAGGATCCTTAGCAGGAGATTCCTGGGCATCTCCAGAAGTACTAATCACTTAGCACTTATATAGAAATCCCTGCTTCCTGTGACTGCCGTTGTCATCAAGGCTATTTATAAAGCAATTATCAGCAATGAAGGCAAATTCTGGAGGAACTCTACATTGACCATATGGTGATTTAATGAATCCCTAAGGATGCAAGAGATATATTTTTAAAATTAGAAGAAAATGCCTAATTCAACAAAATAGCCAAAGGGGTTAATTATGATTACATGAACGGAATAATGAGTTGAATCTCTTGGACTGCACTAAAATTCTTCTCTAAATTTATCAAACTTCATAATGTTTACTTCTCAGGACAGTATCTGGTGTTTTGTTGGAGTTCCAACAATCTGCTAAATGAATGAACAGAAAATGAGATTGTCTTCTCCTAGAAACTGGTGACCTCCAACGAGCATTTAGATTTTTCATTTTCCTCATGATATAAAATCTTTTGAGTCTAGTCTTACTTCCCCTTGCCTCTTCTCCCAAGACTACACTTACCCAAGTTACTCTCCATCTCATATTAGGTAACAGCCCTGCTTCATAAATACAATACTGACAGGATTGTGCTATGTATAGTCCCTTAGCTTCAAAAGACATTTCCCCCTTCATTAATTCCTTTCCTTTCAGCCTCAATCCTCACTTCTTATAGGACAATGTGTAACAGGGACAAATCTCTGCCTGCTTTGCTCATGCTCATGAGGAGGATGAGCCTGGGGAGCTATACTTTATACACCAAAATGATGCCAGCTAAGACCTGGCAAGGGAGTGATTGAACATTCCGAGATTCATTTCATGGCTATTTGTTCCATCCCAGAATCACATCAAGCACAGGCCTCCAAGTTGAAATTGCATCACTCTGTCCTTGCTGCCCAGGTAAGGGCAGTGAAAAATGAACATATTCGCCACCCTCTAATGATAAATAATGACTTTTTCCTTCACAACTGATATGTATTTTACAGCATCATCAGAGAAGTCTAATTACCAAACAAAACAGCAAGATATATCAGGCCACGGGAGTAGAGATTAAACTCACAAGAAATAGGCATTTGCATCTTTGCTATCACTCAGTGTCACTGCAGTAATAGAAAAGTGGCAAGAGGAAGGTGTGCTATGAATATTCTATTAAGTGTTCATTTGGATTGTAAATAACTTAAAATTTTAAAGTACCCAGCAAAAGAATCCAAGAGAAGGGTGCAAATATGTCTGGCAGCTAAAGGGGATCTGACAAGCAAGGCTGGATGAAAAGGGTAATAGAAGGAAGATTTAGTACGAACTCTAAATAAATGCTGTGGGGATGTTGGGGGCGGGAAGGAAACCATTCACTTTCAGAGATTTGGCAGGGCCAACTTGACTTCCACAATTTTTGATCTGCATTTGTCCAGATGGATAAACGTTATGCCTACTGTATCATTCTGGGTCATTCTCGTAAACACTCTTATCCCATTTATGCAAATAGTCCCTTAAGTATAAATATGGTTTTTAGCATTTGAAGGTTTTTCTGGCTATGATCTTGTTCTTCAGGTTAGGCCAGCATGGCTCATTGACCTAGGTACTGATTTGAGACTTGAAGCACTCCAGATTGTTGTTCTTTTAGTTTGGACTAGTTATTCCAGTGTGAGTAATATGAGAACCACTTTTATAACCTTTTATAAAGGGAGTAATAGTGAAAAAATAGCATGTGTATATATGTTATTGTTGTTTGCCTTTGAGTCAAACACCACTCAACAACAAAAGGCCTGAAGCCCGTCTACAACTATCAACATTTATCAAAGTTCATAGAGTTTCTGGAGGCATGTTGTTTACAATGTGGCTGCCATTCCTGCTTATAAAATATTGGGTGTGTGTGTATGTGTGTGTGTGTGTGTGTGTGTGTGTGTATGGTTGTTGTGGTTGTTGTTGTTGTTTGGTTGTTTGATATCATTGAGTTAGAAGTGACTCAAAGCTGAACCTCCAGCAGCTTTTCAGAGGCATAAATCACATGTGAGGAGAATTCCCATCCTTTTACCATGGAGCAGTTCGTGCTTGCCTTTGAGACTGCAATGCACTTCTAGGTCACTGGAGGGGTGTGTGTGTGTGTAAAGTAGTAGAAATAGAACAGAAATTCTCATATTTTCAGTATCTACCAAGAAATGCAAAACAACAAACCATAGTGCACATAACAAGTTATGTACACAGAACTTATTCTCACAACAATCCTGCATGGTTTATACACTGCCCTTGAGTAAATTCATAGTGACCCTCCCTTTGGTAATGAAGGCTGCAAATCTTCATGGGAGGAGATTACCTCATCTTTCTCTCACAACCTAGATGGCAAGTTCAAACCACTAATCCTTTTATTAGCAACACGATACATGTTCACCATGCAACCAGAGCTCTCATTAGTATAGTTTATTTTATAAGTAAAATTGATGTTATAAATTTTATGAATTATTAAGTTCAGTGAAGTTAAATAGCTTGACAAAATGTCATAGAGTAAGAAAAAGTTAGAATCTGCATTTAAGTCCAAGACAATCTATACCTACAGGTAGTACTTTTAAATACTTCATATATATCACTCTAAAAACCATTGTTAATCATAATAAACAAAAAGATGCTGCTGTCAGTCCAAGAGAACTGAAAAAAATCATATGTATTTATTTATCTATCTATCTACACATCCACACACACACACACGCACACACATCATCATCATCATCAAGAATGCTGACATGAATTCATTTAATAGATGAAAAGTTGGATAACATCAATTGAACAATAATTACTTTTACTCCCAAGGGTATGATATTTTTTTCATTTTATAAAGAAAAAATATCACTATTACTATTAGAATTATGAGACTTCATTTAGAAATAAATTTGCAAAGACAATAAAAAATAAAAAGAAGGGATAACTCAGAAGAGTAAATTAGATGGACTAGCCAATTTTTTGTTTCTGTTTCAGTCTTTCATAATTTTGTCTGGTGCATACTATTTTCAAAAAGAGATTAGAGAGAAGTTCAAAACGGAATCAAGGTTAACCCCCATTTTACAAAGTAGTAGCCTATAAAATTTGATTAATGAAAAGACAAGAATGTTATTCTGGTCATAATATTACTGCTATCTTATATTGGTTGGTTTTTGTTGTGTGTTTTTTTATTTAAGCCTCTTTTTTAGAGTCAATAAGACCTCGGGGAAGGATTTTGTATTTCAAGTTTGTTGTAATTATATTTTGGAGGAACATTCTTCTAAGTGGTACAGCACTCTTCTGTCAATATGCTGTAATGAAGTAACCTGGGATTGCTGTGAGGCTGAACCTTGTGCCTTTGGGATGTCAAATTCCATAACAGTTACTCATAGTGGACAGTGTTTTGGTGGAGCTCAAAGTTTAAGACAGATTTGGAAGTAGGAATGGCAGTCACATCCTAAACAATATGCTTCCAGAAACTCTATGGACTTTGATGAATGTTGATAGTTATAGAAAGGCTTCAGGCCTTTTGTTCATAGCGTTCCTATAAGTTATGCTTGACTCGAAGGCAATCAACACCACCACCATCATATTACTGTTAACCTACTAAAAACTGCTTGAGATATACAAAAGAAAAGTCTTTAAATGCCACGTAAATTTTTTAACTTAATGGTGCAAAGTTTTCAATATCTCATAAAAGGGAAATCTTTACTCAGAATTCTGAATTTGCAGATTTAAGCAGTAAAGAGTATCAACGGGTGAACTAGAGTTAGAAACCAAGCTGCTTTGCTACTAGACATCCATTATGCCACTGTCATCTTGTGATCTCTTCTACCATGGCCAACTGGGAGGGAAAGCCATCAACTGCAAATAGAGCTTATGTCTAATAAAGTTCATATCTGCTTAGAAATGTGCTAATTAAAGTCTGTCACACTTAAATCATTTGTGCATTGTTTGTTTGTTTTGCCATAGTTACTGTTATTTTCTTATTCTCCCTCTCTGTTATTTTCTGCAGAGCTTACCTACTGTTGTCGCTTGATACCATCAAGTTAATTCCAACTCTTTTTTTTTAAATTTAGGTTGTTTATTTTTCATTTCAATGAACATCTACAGAGATTTTGGGATTCCATTCATTCATTGTTGCACCTTTCTCCCCGCACAAATCCCTCCCCCCTCGCCCCCCCCCATTTGCTCCTCTCCTTGAAAAGCAAAAGAAAAACTCCCTCATTGGTACACAATC
>NW_006399755.1:35924970-35925575 GCF_000299155.1 Elephantulus edwardii | reverse complement strand
AATAGTCTTTGTCAACACCATAATGTAAAAGCGTTGATTCATTTTGGGTCTTTCTTATGTGTAAGAAATTATTGAAAAGATCAGTATTTGAACCAGACATATCTTAATCCTCTAAACATAAAATCCAGGATTTTGAGAAAGTTCTTTAAGCAAATTTGATAAAAGCAATATATTGTTTGATTTCTTGTTTTTAATGCTTCGAAGGGTGTTGATTGTGGAACTACGAAAAAGGAAATCCTTGACAACTTTGATATTTATTCCACTTATTATAGTGTTGTTATTGAATCAATTTGTGTATTTTAATTTTATTTTCATCTAGATATAACTGGAAGATGCCTCTTTTTGCTGTTATCCGTCCAGAGAGGGAGGACAGGAAGCGGCACTGGGCAAGGTCACCTCGGATAACAGCAAAAAGAGGCGTCTTCCAGGTAAAAAACCGACAAAACCCGGCGGGCCCTCGGGCCTGCGGCCCCCGGGCCAAAAAGGAAAACACAATCTACACAGGAGTTCTACAGGACACGTCAACTTCCCTTGGAGACAGTACAACTAAACATAAGAGACACTGGTCAAAAGAAAAAAAATGTCAGCAGTTGACGTGTTTGGAA
>NW_006399755.1:35902042-35924870 GCF_000299155.1 Elephantulus edwardii | reverse complement strand
TGCTTGGGAGGGTGGAGGGACAGCGCAGGAGGGGAAGACCCTCTATGAGATGGATTGATTCAGTGACTGGGGTAATCGGGATGGGTGTGTCGGAGGCAGTGTGGTTGGCGCAGGATAGAGCAGGGTTTAGGACTGTTTTGCATAGTGGTTTAGGGCTGTTGTGCATAGGGTCGCTATGAGTCGGAAACGACTCGACGGCACATAACAACAACAACAGATATAACTTGTACTGAGAATTATAATAGTGAATTTTGATCAGTAGTTTGCAATTTCTGCTGCTTCTTTACTGGCAAGAGTAGATAATCCCCTTGTGAATAGATCAATATACCCCATTCACATATCTCATGCCATCCACATGGCAAAGTCAAACTCAACGGCGAGGAAATGCATTTTGAACACACAATGACCCTTGATACTGCAAACCACCCTCTGGCTTTTTTAGTAATTAGCATTTGTATTTGAAGAATTAACTTTTTTCATTAAATTATCTTACCAATAACTTTACATAGTACATAGGGTTTTCAGAGGCCTGCTATTTCAGAAGTGGATGGCCAATCCTTCTTCCTACTCTGTCTTAATCTGAATGTTCATATCTAGAGAAGTGTCAGACAGACCAGCATTTTATAGAAAAAGTGAAAGGTATATCCCTTAATGTGGAGTTAACCCTTAGTATCAGTGTTGTCTCTGCCTTTGCCACACTTGTCTTTACCCACTTATTTCCCTGCTTCACCATCCACCAGGATACCCATCCACTTCTACACACTCCCTTCACATCTATCTCCCATTGACCAGCCCTTAATCTAATACCTTACATATGAAGCTTCCTTGGCTTCTGTGATTCCAAACACATCAGCTGCTTGTAGTTTCTTATGTTGGGACCACTGTCTCTGAAGTTTAGTGGTATGTTTCCTGAGCGAAGGCTATTTGTCCTGTAGAACTGGTGTGTAGATAGATTTTTCTTGGCCTGCGGCCCTCTGGCCCGAACAAATTCCATATGGTTTTGGCATCTTCAATATTACCTGGGAAATGGGCAGGGAGTTTTACATTTATAAAAGTATATAAGCCAGTTACTTTATGCCACATGCTTTAATATCCTTGCTTTACATAGTCAATTTCTGTTTTGTCCATTCCTATCAACCCAATACTCCAATGAAACCTGTACGCCCTGTTGTTGAAGAATCATCTGTCCATTTGGAAACTTTGAGCATCTGGATCCACAAGAAAAGTCCAGTTCAGAAGGTTGTAGCAATCAGCACTAACGCACAGAATGAAGCGTCTTCTTTTCATCTAGTTGAGTTCTAGTAGATTCACACTTAGCCATCAGTGTTAAAGTCCAAATGGGCATCGGTCACAAACTCAGGCATCCACACATCTCCTTTCACTCCATACCAGCTAGTGCCTTCACCTAGCCTTTAGCCTTAACCTTTAAACGGGGCCAGGTCAACAAACTAGGGATCCTCAAGTTTCCCTGCTCCTCAAGCAAGCAACCTTTTATATTTTGTTTGTTTCTCCATACATCTATGCATGCTAGATGGGCAGTGTTGAAGGAACATAGGCAGTTCAGCCTGTCTCTTCATTGTTGCGTGCCTTCTACTTCTGCTCCCATAGTCCAGGTAATTACTGTGAGTGAGTATATGTGCCAGCTCTCTTTATCTTCAAGTCCTAGAAGTGGACTCTAATGATCACTAATTTTACACCGTCTCAGAAGCCAAACAGCTTGCTCCATTTTAAAGTTTCAATAGAGAATTGAAAAGGTAAGGGAATCATAGACATAGGTCAATAGCAACTAATTATATAAATACAATGTGTATGAAAGATTACACAAAACACAATGTACATGACTGAAACACAATGCATATGAAGAACCATATACAATTCAATTCTTAAAAAAGAAGGGAGATAAAAGAAAAAAAATGTGTGATATAAATGAATACTGGAAACTATAGATGTGGAAAATGTATCATTTCACCTTTGCCCAGTATTTAATTGGAAGTAATAAAAGGGAAGATTTACCTTGCAGATACTCTTTTTTTTAATTTTATTTCATTATTTTTTGTGTGTACCGTCAAATCAGATCTGACTGGTACAGGAGGAGAGTGTTCCTCCTTCTCCAGCAGAGCATCTGGTGGATTTGAACCGTGCACCTTTGAGACTGTAGTTGAAGCTTCTTGCCACTAGGCCACCAGAGCTCGCCTCAGATACTCTTTTTAAAAGTAGAATTTGTTAGTGGGTACTTAGGCTTAGATCAAGGAAAATATTAAGTTTCATCCAGTACTCTGAGCAGATCTGCACTGAACTTTTAGTTGAAGAAATTCCCATTTGAAAGACAAGAATGAACACAGAAAAAGGAAAAAAGAGAAGAAGGAAGAGACTTTGATCTTCAATATTTTGTAGAGGTCCCTGACTGCAGATTTGTCCAGTGCTCCTGACTGCTGTTACCATGGGTATTGGTTGTGGATCCAACCAAGATGAAATCATTGATAACTTCAGTCCTTTCTCTATCATGATGTTGCTATTTGGCCTAATGGTAAGGAAATTTGTTTTCTTGATGTTGAGATGCAATCCATACTGAAGGCTAAAGGCTGTAATCTTCTCCAGCAAGAGCTTCAAATCCTCCTCACTTTTATCTGTTGCGTTATCTGTTTAATGCAGGTTGGTGTTTAGTTTTCTACCAATCCTGATATCAAATTCCTCTTCATGGAGTCCAGCTTCATTAATTATTTTCTCAGCATAAAGATTGAATATATACGGAGAGAGGATACATCCCTGATATATACTCTTCCTAATTTTAAACCATGCAATGTTCTCTTGCTCCATTTAGAAGACAGTTTTTAGGACCTAGGTGTAGATTTTACCTGAGAACAATTAAGTGTTCTGGGATTCTCGTTCTTCTCAGTGTTAACCATACTTTGTTATGATCCCTACAGTTTAATGGCTTTGTATAGTTAATAAAACACCAATATTTTTCTCATATCTCTACTTTCAATTATGATCCATCTGGCATCAGCAATGATATTGCTAATGTCATAGCCTCTTTTAAATCCACCTTAATCTCCTGGAGATTCTCTGTACTGTCCCAGCCATATTTTTTATTATATCCATCAAAATTTTTTTGTATGTGATAGCAATAGTATTGTTCTAGAATTTCCACATTCTGTTGAGTCACTTTTCTTGGAAATGGGAACAAATATGGATCTCTTCCCATCAGTTGGCCACATTATTGTCCTCTAAAGTTCCTGGCATTGAATGGTGAGCATATTCAAGATTTCATTTTTTAGTTGAATCGTGTCAATTGTTGCCTCATCAATTCCTGGGGACTGTTTTGTTTTGTTTTTGTCATTGCTTTCATCCAGCTTTAAGTTTTCCCTTTATCATGGTTCTTGTTCCTATAATATACACTGAATTTTTTTTTAGCACCAACCAATTATTTTGGTATAGTGACTCTGTGTATGTTTTCTATCTTCTTTTGATGCTTCCTGAGTCATTCATTCAATATTTTGCCCATTATACTCTCAGTATTGCAATTTGAAGCTTAAATTTGTTTTTTGGTTCTTACAGCTTGAGAAACGCTAAGCAAGTGCTTCTCCTTTTGTTCTCTAACTTCAGTTCTGTGCACATTTCATTACAGTATTTTGCTTTGTTTTCCTGAGCTGCCCTTTGAAACCTTCTGTTCAGCTTTTTACTCTTCCATTTGTTTTGGCTTCTTGAAACTTTAATGCATTTTTCATAATTACTTTCTGACATCCATTTTTGGGTTTTCTTTCCCCTTGTCTTTGTAATGACTTTTTAGCTCTCGTCATAAATGATATTTTTGATGTTATTCCACAGTCTCTCCAGTCTTTAATCAATAATGTTCAATGCTTCAAAATCATTCTTCAGATGATTCTTAAGTTCAGGTTGTATAGACTCAAGAATGTATTTTAGTTCTTGTGGATCAGTTTTCATTTTCTTCAACTTCAATTTAAACTTGCCAATGAGTAATTGAAGGTCTATTCCAAGTGGAAAATTTTCAGATCTTGTGCTCAAAAGTGTTAAGTATAAAGAAATAGACTGGAAAAGTATTACAATATAATCATGAAAATGAATAATGTTCCTCAGAGAAAGAACTTGTTGGCATCTGGCATTTTAAAAACATGAAGGAAGAGAACAACAGTGAGAGAAAACAGGAGGGTAATCCAGAAGTTATTGTTGTTTTTGGTATGTGCCATCAAGTCACCTGTGACTCACAGCGACCCTTGTTGTTGTTATGTGCCATCGAGTCACCTGCGACTCATAGTGACCCTATGTACAACAGACCTAAACTCTGCTTTATCCCTTTCCGATCTTATTGTTTCTGACATACCTATCCCCATTACCCCAGTGACTGAATCAATACATCTCATTGAGGGTCTTCTTCTCCTATGCTGTCCCTCCACCCTCCCAAGCATGACGTCCCTCTCCAAGGACTGATCCCGCCTTACAGCATGCCCAAAGTATTTCAGACAAAGCGTCAGAAACCTTGCCTCCAAGGAGCAGTCTGGATTCACTGTCTTCAGAACAAATTTGTTTGTTCTCCTAGCAGTCCATAGTATATTCTATACTCTTCTACAACACCACAGTTCAAAGGCATTAACTCTCCTTCTATCATCCCTTGTCATTGTCAAGCTCTCTGATGCATAGCAAGTGATGGCAAAGACCAGGACCTGTATTAGGCACACCTTAGTCTCCAGACTTACATTGTTGCTCTTCAGTACTCTGGAGAGGTCTCTGACAACAGACTTTTCCAATGAAATTCATCTTTTCATTTCTTGGCTGCTGGTAACAAGAGTGTTGACGGTCGAGCCAAGCAAACTGAAGTTGTCAATAATCTCAGTCTCTTCACCATCTATCATGATGCTGCCGATTGACCCAGTGGTGAGAATCTTTGTTTTCTTGATCCATATTGAAGGCTGCAATCCTTGACCTTCTGTAGCAAGCGCTTCAGGTCCTCCTCAGTTTCAGCAAGCAGAGTTGTGTCGTGTGCATAACGCAGATTGTTGATGAGTCTATCTCTAATCCTGATACCACACTTCTCCTCATAGAGCCCAGCTTCCCAGATAATCTGTTCTACATATAGATTGAAAATATATCCTTGATGCACATACTTCCCAATTTTGAATCATACAGTGTTCCCTTGCTCTGTTCTGAGGACTGTCAGATGGATCTGGAAGTTAGATAAAAACAATATTTAAAAATGGGACTGTAATAGTGGAAAAGGCCACAGAAAGAGGGGAAAACATTTGCATTTTGTTTCTGAACATCTAAAACACTTTATTATTAAATAAAGTTATTGGGTGGAGATATTTTGCTTTATGTAAATTAGTGTTTCCCTACTATTGTTACACCCCATTGGGTTGAGTACAATTCACTGTGACCCTATGAACAACAAATTTGAGTTCTGTCCTATCCCGTGCCATCTCCCCATTTCTGACACACTTAAGCCCATTGCTGTAGTTACCATGTCAATTCCTATTGTTAGGAGCCTTCCTCCCTTTCACTGACCCTCCACCTTTCCAAGCACAATATCCCTTCCCAAGGAGTAGTCTTTCGTAACAACATGTCAAAAGTATGAAAGACAAAAGCTTTGCACTCCTTTCTTTCAAGGAGTGCATACTGGTTGCACATTTTCTAATATATCTCTATTCACTCTTTGACAGTCCTTTGAATATCCCGTACTCTTCTCCAACACCACAACTCATATACCATGACAGTTATTACTTCTGTCATCCTTATTAATTTCCCAGCTCCAAGAAACATAAGCAAAAGTTTAGGGGTGAAAAACAAAACAAAACCATGGCTTGGATCTGGCACACCTTAGTATTCAAACTGGCATCATTTTTCATTTTGGAGAGCTTCCTGACTGTAGACTTGCCCAAAGTCTCCTGACTTCTGGTACTGAGGATAATGATTGTGGATCCAAGTTAGATAAAGTCATTGACAGTTGCAATCATTTCCCCATTTATTTATTGTCTGTTGGCCCAGGTTTAAGGACTTTTGTTTTCTTGATGTTGAGATTTAATCCATGTAGTCTTTGATCTTCTGCAACAAGTATTTCAGGTCTTCTTTACTTTCAGCAGACAAGATTGTGTCATCTGCATAACACAGGCTGTTGAATGAGTCTCCCTCCAATTCTGAAGCCACATTCTTCATAAAGTCAGACTCATGAATTATTTCCTCAACGTGCATTTTTTTTTGAGAAAGGATACAACAATGATGCATATCCTTCCTGATTTTAAATCATACATGGTTCTCTTATTCATTTGCATAAAAGCTTCTTGTTCTTGATATAGATTTTGTGTGAGCACAAGTTTTCTGGGAATTTGTCTCAATGTTTGGTATAGCGTATTGTGATACACAGAATCAAATGCCTTTGCACAGTCAATAAAACACAGAAAGACACTCTTCTGGTCATCTCAGCTTTCAGTCAGTATTGATCTGAAATTAGCAATGATATTCCTTCCAGATCCTCTTCCAAACTCAGCTTGAAATTCTGATAGTTCCCTGTCAATGAACTGTTCCAGCCATTTTTAGGTGATCTCCAACAATATTTTGCTTGCATGTGATATTGATGACATTGTTTCATAATTTCCACATTCTACTAGATCACCTTTCTTGAGGATGGGAACAAATATGGATATCTTCCAGTCAGTTGGCAAAGCAGATGATATCTAGTTGATTATGACTCATGTGAGAAACAGAACTGAACCTTGCCCTATTCTGCACCATTCTCATAATCTGTCATGCTTAAAATTATTGTGGTTGTCAGACAATCTCATTTTTTTTTCTTTTTCTCTTTCACCCACTCTACCTTTCCCAGCATGTTGTTTCTCTTTAAGGACAGTCTCCTCCTGAAAATATACCCCTAAAAGATGAGAAAAATTTTACATTTCTTCTCTCTGAGGAGCACTCCAGTTGTACTTACTTCAAGATAGATTGGTTTGTTCTTTTGGCAGTCCATGGGATAGACAGTACTCTTCACAAACACCTTAATTCAAAGGCATCAATACTTCTGCTGCCATCTTTATTCAATATTCAACATTTAGATGCATAGAAAGCAACTGAACATCAAGGCTCGGCTTAAGAACACCTTAGTCTTAAACAGACATTCTTGCTCTTTAGTATGCTGTGGAGATTCTTTTTTTTTTCTAAATTTTATTTTATTAATTTAAATGAACATTTACAGAGATTTTGTATTTTCTTTCATTCATTGTTGAACTGTTCTCCCTGCCCAGCTTTCTACCCCCCTCCAAGTCTGCTCCACTCTTTGAAAAGCAAAAAAAAATTCCTTCTTTGATATGCAATCCCCCCCAAATTCCTCCCACAGCCCTGAGTACACTCCACTATGCAACCTTAATTCTTTTCTCTTGTGATAACTATAATACCCTATCATACATTACTTTTCAATTATTCTCTCCCTCATCTGTTTCAATGCAGTATACATAATTTATCCAGTTTTTCTCAGTCTTACCCCAACCCTGATGTAAGTCCCATTCTACAACAGTGGCATCGTACAGTATCTGTCCATTTGTGACTGAGATATTTCACTCAGAATAACGTCCTCCAGGGTCACCCATTTTGAATAATATTGCATGAGTTCCTTGTTTTTCAATGCGGTGTAGTATTCCATTGTGTGAATATACCATAGCTTCTCTATCCATTCATTTGTTGATGGGCACCTGGGTTGATTCCAACTCTCTGCTATTGTGAACAAAGCCGGGATAAACATAGGTGTGCATATATCTGCTTGGATGTTGGTTATGTTCTTCCAGTATTGGAACTGCTGGGTCAAATGGTATCTCTGTCTGCAACTTTTTGAGAAAGCACCACACCACTTTCCACAGTGGTTGCTCCATTTTACACTTCCACCAACAGTGAATAAGGGTTCCAGTTTCTCCACAACCTCACCAGCACTTGTTGCTTGCTGTTCTGTTAAATTTTGCTTTTCTGACTGGGGTGAGATGATATCTCATAGTTGTTTTGATTTGCATCTCTCTTAGAGCTAGGGATTTTGAACATTTCTTTATGAGCTTTTGGCCATCTGAATGTCTTCTTTGGTGAAGTGTCTGTTCATATCCTGTGCCCCTTTTTCAATTGGATTGTTTACCTTTATCTTGTTGTGGATGCTCAAGTATTTTGTAAATTCTAGATATAAGTCCCTTGTCTGACATGTCATTACCAAATACTTTTTTCCAGTCTGTGGCTTCCCTTTTTATCCTTTTGGAGAAGTTTTTGGATTTGCATAGGGATTTGATTCTTAGAAGGTCCCATTCATCTGTTTTATCTTCTCCTGGTTGTAGATTTTTCAGGATACTTGGAAGACTGTTTATGATGTGGAGATTCTCAACAGCAAATTTGCCCTGTGCAACACTGTATTTGATTACTTGACTGTTGCTACGTAGGGTGTTGACTGTAGATTCAAGTAAAATGAAATAATTAACAATTTCAATCATTTTTCTATCTATTATAATATTGCCTATAGGTTCAGTGGTGAAGAATTTTGTTGCCTTTTTTAGCACATATTTAATTTTATTTTTAAATTGGTGTATTAAGAAAAATTGTATGTCAAAAGTGATTATGAACATATTATTCCATTCATATACATTATATTTCATACATTCCTTAATTCACATTATTTTTCATAAGATTATTCCCATACATTGTGTCTATTGCGATCTAGTCTATTTGGTGTTCTCTGTTTCTTGAATGTGTATTTCCCAATTCTAAAAAAAAAAAACCAAAAAACAAACACCTGGGAAGTTTTCTTCTAGTACTTCTTCCACAATTTTCTTAATGATTTCCCTGTCACTCCCATGTTCTGGAATTCCAATCATATGTATATTGTTTCTTTTGATGTCATCCCACATGACTCTAATGCTGTTTTCTTTTATTTATGTCTCATCTCTGATTTTCATTCTAGTATGTTTCAAGTGAGATTCTTATCTTCCAGCTCACTGACTCTCTGTTTTATCACTTCACTTCTATTTTTCTGTCTTTCCAGCATGTTGAATATTTCTGCCAATTTGGACTTAATATTCTGGATTGTGTTTTTATGTTATTTCCAATATTATTTTGGCTGTACCGTCTTTTTCTTGTGATGATTTTATAAGATCTTGTACCTCTTTATCTGTGTTGTGGTTGTTGTTTTGTGTTGTTGTGTTGCTTCTGACTTATGTATAAGTCAGACCCTATGTATAACAGCCCTGAAACCTGCTATATCTTGTGCCAATTTACTGTCTCTGACACACCTCCCCTCATTATCTTAGTCACTGTGTTAATCTGTCTCATCGATGGTCTCCCTCTATCTCTCCATCCCTCCACACTTCCAAGAATGATGTCCTTCTTCAAGGACTGGTCCCTCCTTGCAGGGTACCCAAAGCATGTTAGACTAAACCTCAGAATACTTTCCTCCAAGAGGAAGGCTGGCTTCACCCTTTCTAGGACAAACCTGTTTGTTCTCCTGCCAGTCTATGTTATATTCAAAACTCTTCTCCAGCACCACAGCTCAAAGGCATCAATTCTCTTTCTAAAATCTCTAGTCATTGTCCAGCTCTCTGATGCAAAACAAGCAATTGCAAATACTATGGCTATGAATGAGATGGATTGATACAGTAACTTGGGCAATGGGGGTTGGTGTGCTGGAATTAATGAGACTGGTTCTGGACAGGGAAGGGTTCAGAGCTGCTATACATAGGGTTGCTGTACATCGCAGGCAACTCACTGGCACATAACAACAATAACATACTATAACAGGTTTGGAAGCAGGAGTGGCATCCATTTCCTAAATAACATGTCTCCAGAAACTCTATGAACTTTGATAAATGGTGATAGTTGTAGAGGAATTTCAGGCCTTTTGTTCATAGGGTTGCTATGAGTCGTGCTCAACTAGAAGGCAATCATCAACAACAACGGCCTGGGTTAGGTACACCTTAGTCTCCATATTGGTATAATTGCTCTTCCGTACTCTGGAGATGTCCCTAACAGCAGACTTTCCCAATGCAATTTGTTTCTTGATGATTCCTGGCTTCTGGTACTAAGAGTATTGATTGAGGAGCCAAGCAAACTAAAGCTGTTAATAATCTCAGTCTCTTCAACATTCAGGGAAAAAGAAATAGTAGTTGAAAAACATGGACTTGGTGACAGAAATGAAGCTGGAGATAGAATGATAGCATTCTGCACATTCAATTATTTATTCATTGCAAATATCTGTGGTAAGAAACACAAACACCTGCTATCCACATGGATTTAACTTGATAGTAAGCATAGGAATCACATTGATTACATCTGTGGAAAGAATTGCTGAAGAAGCTCAATATCAGCTATGAAATTAGGACAGGAGTTGATTGTGGAACAGACCACCAACTACTCATTCATATGCAAGTTCAATCTGAAGCTGAAGAAAATTAAATCCACAGGAAACAAAATTTGACCATAAGTCTATTCCACTTGAATTTCAAAACCATTTCAGGAGCAGTTTTGAGGCCTTGAACACCAGTGAGCAAAGACCAAATGAGCTATAGCAGGATATCAAGAAAGCCAAAGATCATTATAAAAGCAGAGGAGGAAGAAAAGACCAACATGGATGTCAGATGAGACTCTGAATATTGCCCTAGAGCATCAAGAAGCCAAAGCAAAGGAAAGAAATTAAGGAGCTGAAAGGAAGATTTCAAGGGGCAACTCGGGAAGATAAAATAAAGTATTATAATGAAATGTGCAAAAAGCTGAAGTCAGAAAAGAAAAAGGGTCGAACTTGCTCAGCATTTCTTAAGCTTAAGGAATTGAAAAACAGATTCAAGCCATGAGTTGCAATACTTAATGGTACTTTGGGCAGAATATTAAATTATCCAAGAAGGGTTAAAAGATAGTGAAAGGAATATACTGAGTCACTGTACCTAAAGGAATTGGCTGAAACAGAAATATTTCATGAAACAACATATAAGCAAGAGCCTATAGTGATTAAGGAAGAAGTGCCAGCTCTCTGAAAGAAATGGCAAAAAAACAAGGCCCCAGGAATTGACAGGATACCAATTGACACATTTCAACAAATAGGCACTGCCCTGGATGTGTTCACCAAGTTGTGCCAAGAAATCTGGAGGATAACCACCTGGCCAACAACTGGAAGTGATTTGTATATGTTCCAATTCCAAAGAAAGGTGACCCAACAGAGTGCAAAAATTATCAAACAATATAATTAATATTACATGTAAGCAAGATTATTCTGAAAATCATCCAAAACCAACTGGAGCAGCACTTCAGCAGAGATCTGCCAGGTGTGCAGGCTGGGTTTAGAAGAGGCCGTGGTACTAGGGTTATTGTAGTTAATGTTAGATGGATCTTGGCTGAAAGCAGAAAGTACCAGAGGAATGTCTGTGTTTCATTGACTATGCAAAGGTATTTGACTGTGTGGATCACAACAGACTGTGGCTGACTCTGAGAAGAACGGGAATCCCAAAACATTTGATTGTGCTTATGTGAAACTTATACTTGAACCAAGAGGCAGTCATCAGAACAGAGCAAGGCGGCACTGCATGTTTCAAAATCTGGAAGGTTGTACACCAAGGATGTATTCTGTACCCATATATTTTCAATATATATGTAGAACAGATCATCTGAAAGGCTGGACTCTATGAGGAAAAATGTGGCATCAGGATTGGAGGAAGACTCATCGACAACCTGCATTATGCCATGACACAATCCTGTTTGCTGAAACTGAGAAGGACCTGAAGCACTTGCTGCCGAAGATCAAGGACTGCAGCCTTCGAAATAGATTGAAGCTCAACATCAAGAAACCAAAGATTCTCACCACTGGGCCAATCAAAAGCATCTCTATCTATACTATCAATTATTTCTTCCATTGTTCGCATTTTCTTCCATAGATTTTCAAGGTGCTCCTCATCAATATATTTTTCTGGGGTATTTGCTGTCTTAATGACATCATTTGTGTCGTCTTCTGTAGCTGTTCAAATAAGTCAACATCAACATATTTCTTCTAGTTCTCTCAATCTGGGGTATTCATTGGGTCTATTCTTATGAGTTATTTTGTTTTTTAATAATGACTGAGACAGACTGCTGATTTCTTAACATTATGTGAGTTTTTTCTTAGTAGATGTTATGCTGTTGCAATTATATAGTGACACAGAGTATGACAATGTTTTGTGAAAGAACTGTATATTTATGCTCCCTTTGTGGCCCAACACCCACAGAGCTGAGAGCCCAAAAGCAAAGTTTCACCCAAAGTACCTGAGTGGCAAAACAGGAAAGTCTGTTCTCTTCCAGAAACTACACTCTACCCAGCATGGCCTGGCCTGGCTTTCTCTGCTTGAGCTTAAGGGATCCCCCATGGTGAAGCTACACAGCAGTGTTTCATACAAAGTACCTGTGATATTGATGCTCCTGGCATTCGAGAGTGGACAATGGGTGGTCTCCAGGCTGAAAAGGCAACAGTCTAGTGCCTTACCAAATTAGCCACCATTGGTCCATGCCTATCATTACCCCATCTTTTCATGTCCTCATTGAATCTTTCCTAATTCCAACACTTTCTCCCTCTACCCACAAACTCTGTGACTCTGCCATCCCCCCTTCCCCACCTACAGCCCCCTGCCTACCTCCTTCCCCTTTTGGACAATTATACACATCCTACTAGTTATCCTTCTGTTTTTATAATAATGACTTTTGCAGTATTTGTCATTATAAGTTTGAGTTAGTTCATTCACCATAATGCTCTCTAGCCCTCCCCTGTGTTATATAGTATTTTTTAAAAATTTTTTGCTCCTGAGTGCTGCATGGTATCCCATTATGTGAATTTACCACAATTTCTCAATCCATTCATTTGTTGATGGATGTTTGTGCTGTTTCCATGGTTTTGCTATTGTAAATAACATTGCTATGAACATCAGTGTATAAATCTCCATTTGCGTCTCAGTTCTATTCTTCTCAAAGAATATTCCTAGAAGTTGAATAACTTTTGTTTTCTTGATGTTGAGATATAACATCAGGATATAACATGGGTTCAAGGCTATAGTCTTTTGTCTTCTGCAGAATTTGCTTCAAGTTTTCTTCACTTTCTGCAAGAAAGGTCATGTCACCTGCAGAGTTCAGGCTCTTAATGAGTCTCCCTGCAGTCATGATACCACTTGTGAAATAAAAAAGTTCATTGAGACGAGTGATTGAGGAAAACTGGATATTCAATCTATTACTTTGAATCAGGAGTAAGTATGTAAATACATAGAAACAATTCAGAATTCATTCTTAAGTTATGTTGGTATAAAGTGTTCCCCAGCGTTTGAATGAGTATGCATTGGCCATAAAGTATCTTACGGCCATAAAATCAGTCTATTTGCAACTTTTCCCATTTTTAGTCCTTTCCCCCCCCCCAGCATTCTAGTTGATTTTGTAAGCTATCCAAAACATTCTATTTCTTTACTGCTTATTTCCACATAAGTTGAACATGAGTTTCCATTGTTTATACTTAAAGGCTCTCTAACAAATGTCAAGGCCTGAAACTCAAGTTTGGCATTGTAAGGCATTGAATATTTATTTCTTGTCTATATAATGTCAATAGATTGACAAGGCATTGCTTGTTGTTGTTAGGTGCCTCAAGTCAACTATGACTAATAATGACATTATGAACAATAGATTAAAACCTTACCATACCTGGACCATACTCACAATCCCTTTCATGTCTAATTCCATTATTGCCATCATTACTTTAATCTACCTGCTTGAATGTCTTCCTCTCATTTTCTTACCCTCTACTCTGCCAAGTATGATGTCTTTTTGCCAAGAACTGGTGTCTCATGACAACTTGTCCAAAATATACCAGACAAAATTTCACCATCCATGACTCTAAGGGACACCTCAATGGTCCTTTCTCCAAGAGAGATTTGTCCACCTTTCACATACTTATGAAGCAGTAGACAATATCATGGCTTGTTGTAGGTACACCTTGGTGTTTAATCTAAAGCATTGCAACACTATAAAGTAGTCCTTGACAGCAGTTTCTCCCACTGAAACACACATTTTTGTTTTTTCACTGCTGTTACCATAGTTGTTGATTGTGGATCCAAATAATATTAACTCATTCATAACTTCAATCTTTTCTCCATTTATTAGAAATTATCTATTTTCCATCTGGGAGAACGCTTGTTTACTTGATGATGAGGTATTATTTATATCTAAGGCTGTAGCTATGAAGTTCTTCAAGAAGTGATCTAAATCTTCACTTTTTGTAAGCAATACTGTGTCATCTGCATAGGTTCTTAGTCTTCCTCCAATACTGATGACACATTCTTTCTGCTATAATTAAGTTTCTAAAATGATTTGCTCAGTATGTAGATAGAAAAAGTACAGAGGAAAGGTACAACCCTGATGCAAATTATTCCTGTTTTTAAACCATGAAATATTCCCTTGTTCTATTTAAGTGACTGCTTCTTATTCTATTTATAGATTTTGCATGAGCACAATTAACTGTTCAGCAATTCCTATTCTTCTCAATGTTATCCATAGTTTATTATGATCAATTAAATTGAATGCCTTACAGAGTCTATAAAGTCTTTCTGGTATTCTTGGCTTTCAACCAAGGTTCCTTTGACATCAGCTATGCTATCCCCTATGCAAAGGCCACTTCTGAATCCAGCCTAAAATTCTGGACATGTCCAGTCACTCTATCCATTTTTTGTCATTATCATTATATTTTTATTATGCTTCAAGGACATAGCCTTCAATACAGATTGAAATTCAACATCAAGAAAACAAAAATTCTCACCTCTGGGCCAATTGGAAGCATTATAATAGATGGTGAAGATATTGAGATTGTTAACAACCTTAGGTTTTTTTGGCTCTACAGTCAGCACTCTTACTAACCAGTAGCCAGAGATCAAAAGATAAATTGCATTGAGAAAGTCTGCTGTCAGAGACCTTACCAGAGTGCTGAAGAGCAATGACATCAGTCTGAAGACTAAGGTACAACTGATCCAGGCCATAGTCTTCATAATTGCTTGTTATGTGCCATGGAACGGGACAATGACTAGGCATTATAAAAAGAGAATTGATGCCTTTGTGCTATGGTGCTGGAGAAGAGTACTGAATATACCATGGACTGCAAAGAGAAAAAATGGGAGAAGGTGAAACCAGGCTGCTCCTAGGAGGCAAGGATTCCAAGGCTTCGTCTGACATAATTTGGGCATGTTTCAAAGAGAGACCAATCCTTAGAGAGGGATATCATGCTTAAAAGGGTAGAGGAACAGTACAAGAGAGGAAAATCTTCAATGAGATGGATTGATTCAGAACTGGGGTAATAAAAGTAGGTGTGTCAGAGACAATAAGGTTGGCCCAGGATAGAACAGGTTTCAGGGTTATTGTACATAGTGTCATTATGAGTTGTGGGCAACTCAATGGCACATAACAACAAAAAGAACATGATACTGTTTAAGTGTTTGCACTTTCTTCAATTTGTCATGTGAGAGAACATTGGTTTCTTTACTGATAGATGTTTCAGTTAATTGCTGGGATCATTACTCAGACTCAATTTGACTAAGGATACCAAGTTACATGTGGACATAGATGACTAAATAGAGAGCATTTTCTCCAAGAAGTTTGGTAATGAAAGAACACATAAATACAAATAGATAAAGCCTTAGGTTTTCTCACCAGACTAAACCAAGAAATTTGGAAGACAGCTACTTGGCCAATCAACTGGAAGAAATCCATATTTGTTCTCATTCCAAAAAGAGGTAAAGCAACAAAGTGTGGAAGTTAACAAAAATATTTCTAATATAATATGACTAAAAACATTGCTGAAAATTATGCAGACATTGTTTTGACAAGGAATTTTCAGAAATTCAAGTAAAATTGAAAGGTTATGGCACATCATTGCTAATATCTGATCGTTTTGGGCTGAAAGCAGAGAATACAAGAAAAAATTTTACTTATTTTTCATTGACTATGCAAAGGCAGTTGATTTTATGGGTCATAAAAAATTATAGATAACATTGGAAAAAATGGAAATCCCACAGTTTATGTAAGACCTATGCATTGACCAGGGAACACTTGTCTGAACAGAACATGACAATATCTCATGGTTAAAAATCAGAAACAGTATATATTATATTAAGGGTTTATTGTTCAAAATGTATTTCCTTATCACTGATTAACTTTTTATTTTGTGATGAAGAATTTATTGTATTAAGGATGTAAGATTAAGGTATAATACAAACACTACCCTCCTTGTTGTTGTTTGCCTTTGAGTTGAAATTGACCTGTAGCTAAGTCTCCAGCAAATTTTCAAAGGTAGTAAATCACACATGAGGAGATTATCCATCCTTCTTCCGAAGAGAAGTTAGTTGATTCAAATTGTATTGTATTTTACTTGTTTTATATTGACTATGCAAAGGCATTTGACTGTATGGGTCAGAAAAACAAAATTATAGATAACATCCACCATTTATGTAAAAGCTATACATACACCAGGAAACATTTGTCTGAACAATTTAGAAAGAATGAAGCTCTTATCACTATAATATCAGAGCTCCCTTACAAGAGGCCTATATAAACTCATGGAAGTCCAATACTTGCACTCTTTTGTGATGGTTACTTACCTGGAGCACAGCATCCACTTACCCTGAAGCTGATAGTCTACAGGATCGTAGCCCCTTACTCACCAGCCTCTGCAACACCAGCGTGCATCACTGACAGTTGTTAGTCATTTCCCTAATGAGTTTGAATTTCTGTGAAATTTTTCAGAAAACTCAAGGGCCGTAGGATAGTAGGGGAACTGAACAAGGAAGAAGAGTTGATGTCAGCAATCATGGATCGGTACAAGCAGAGCAAACATTTGGGAGGTTGTTGGCTTCCACATTTTAATAACTAGTCTACTGAATGTCCTAATTTCACTAAGAAGGTTGTTGTTACTGTGAAAAATCTGGCCAATGGAAAAATATCAATGTTTTAAGTTGGTAAATAAGTAAGAGTTTGCCACAGCATCTTTTTTGAAAACAAAACAAACAAAAACCCCAACATCTGTTTAAAAATAAGGTGACTCCATGAACAAAACAGGGATTTTTTTCTGTGGTGCCTAACACACAATGAACAATTATTCATACATGGAGAATCTTGCCTGAGTGTAGCTACTTGGTTTAGTATTAATTTCTCCTGTTTACAAAAGCCCCTGTCACAAAAGTACTAAAATCTTTCAAGTAGTGAAGGTCATCAATCAGAAAAAACAGTGCTTCATTCTCAATAGTTCTAGTAGCTCTTGGTCCTATTGAAGAATTACATTCAATATTTTTTTTCAGTTCTGATATATCTGTCAATCTATTGGAAAGAGATTTTATTTCAGTGAAATTTTTACTTATAATCTAATGAAAAGGCCGAAATGTTATCGAATATGTTTAATATTACTAAGTAAACAGAAATAGATTACAAATTAGACAATACTCAGAAAGAAAAAGTGACATGGAAGCACTTGTCATGACATTCCAAAACTCAAATAAGGCCAATCCTCTCCCTCTGACATATTTTTTTTACATCCTGAAAGAAAACTTACAAGTTACCACATCCACTGATAAAAGTCAAATTTTGTCAATTCAATTAATCAAAAGCCAAATAGATTTATCTATATATCTGCCAAAATATTAAAAAATAAACAAAACACTATCTCTTATAATAAAAGATTTTTAAATAAAGATTTAATTATCCCTTGTACCAATCCCCTAATGTTTACAGTTTAAAACACACAAAAAAGTCACAACAAATAATGTAGGCTAGGGATTTGTACAAGATTTGCATGTAAAATCAATTGTATTATTATTTATAGATTCCCAGTGTTTCCTAAACCTCATGGATTATTCTTCACTATCTCTGTAGGTGCAACTAATTTTACTATCAGGGGTCTTTGCAACACCTTTTCCAGTATTCTTATGCATTCTGAAAATTGTTATTTGTTATAATAAAAGTTTTCCTAGACTATAATACTTCAAGAATCCATTGAATCCTCTCAGTGAATGAAAAATATATCTTTTTCTGATTCTGCACACTGATTTGCATACAATTCTAACTGTTGCAATATAATGTTTGCTGATTTACCCAACTTCCCAGCAAAGCTGTCTTGCTTGATTAAGAAACTCAGTGCCACAGAGTCAGTTCTAAATCAGAGTGACCCTACACTGAGACTGTAAATCTGTGTGGGAAGAGGTTTCCCATCTTTATCCAGTGGAGCTGGTATATCTGAACCACCGAAGTTTTGGTTAACAGTGAAGCATGCTAGACTAAAAAAGACATTTCACTGAGGGTCATTTAACACCTCAACTCCCCACAAAACACCCCCAAAACCCTAAAAACAACAAAAACCTTATAAGAATCCATTTAATTAATCCTGATTTAGTTTTGTTTACGCATGATTTCTATTAAAATTTAATTTCACTACTCTTCGCTATCAAATTGGATACTATATTATGATGGCAAATGAAGTTCTTAAAAGTCAAACTTTCCCTGAAGCTACTTCAGCCCGACATGTCAAATTAATTACCCTCACTGGAATTTATAAAATTGCTTCAGGAAAATCTGTGAATTTCCATGAAAATTAGGTATTGTTTTGGAATCATGCATGATTAAAGTACACTATGAAATTAAACAGGAATTTTAATCTCTTCTTAAAATACCATAAGAAATGTAGCAGGCCTTCTACATGTTCTTTTACTCCCCTCTGAAATTGCTGTGGACTACACCTAGTGAAGGAATGAAAGGATATAATCTTGTTCATATGGCTGCCAAACAAGCTGCCTCTCAAGTTATTTCTGTATTATGGTAGCGTTCCTAAATTTGCCTATCGATAACTTCAACATTCGTTATTTAACCTTAGAAAAACTTTTAAATCACTAACAATTCATTTTATTGTTATGTGCCATCTAATTGGAGCCAACATAACTGACACTCAAGAGGGTTTCAGAGGCTGTAAATCATATGGAAGGAAATTGCCAATCTTTTTTCCTAGGAGAAGCTGGTGGGATTTGAGTCACTTATTTTAAAGCTGTAGTGCAACTCCTAACTACCAGGTCACCAGAGCTCCCCAAAATTAACCTTAACAAATGAAAGTAGGCAAAATAAAAGCCAGGTATCACTAAAACCTGCCAACAAATTGTTTATTGTGTCTAATATGAAACATGTCTTAACTGGATGGATATGTAAGACTCACTGCATATATCAGTATACCTACATGTACCTATGATATGAGCCTTTCATGAGGGTTCTCATATAATATAAAATTATTTAGACCTGGGAAAAATATTTAAAGGGAATTTTTTTTCAGAGTTACAGAACATGTCTTACTTGCCTTCACTACTATGACTAGTTAGCATCACAATAGATGAAAAAGAGTTTGAGAATGTTAACTATGTCAGCTTGCTTGGTTCTACAGTCAACACCCTTGGCACCAGCAGTCGGGAAATCAAAAGATAAATTTCATTAGGAAAATCTACTGTCAGGGACGTCTCCAGAGTGCCGAAGAGCAAGGATGTCAGTCTAGAGACTAAGGTGTGCTTGATCCAGGCCATGGTCTTTGCAGTTACTAGCTTTGCATCAGAGAACTGGACAATGACCAAATGTGACAGAAGAATTGATGCCTTTGAGTTTTAGTACTAGAGAAGAGTATTGACCATACCGTGGACTGCCAAGAGAACTAACAGGTCTGTCCTTGAGAGGGTGAAACCAACCTGCTCCTGTTGTTGTTGTTGTTGTGGTTGTTAAGTGCTGTCGAGTTGTAGGCGACTCATAGCAACCCTATGAATAAAAGTCATCGACAGTTGCATGATTTTCATCCTTTCTCCACGTTTGTTGGGTTCCCAAGTCAAGCTATTTTACGGAAGTGGATGCCACTCCTGCTTCCAAGCTTGTTTTAGCCAGGGAGCACCACCAAACACTGTTCGCCATGGGTAACCATTATCACATTTGACACGTCAGTGTCACAGTGTTCAGCTTCACAGCGAACACAAGTTGCCTCTGTACAGCAAGTGGACGGTACTGTTCCTAGGATGCAAAAATTTTGAGACCCTTTTTCACATTTTGGGCATGTGAGGGATCAGTCTTTAGAGAAGGGCATCATGCTTGAAAGGGTGGAGGGACAGCGCAGAAAAGGAAGATCGTGGATGAGATGACTTGACACAATAACAGGAATAATGAGGACAGATGTGTCAGAGACAGTGAGACTGGCTCAAGATAGCACAGAGTTTATAGTTATTGTGCATAGGATCACTATGAGTCTTAGTCAACTCAACGGCATATAACAAAAATTAATATTATTTTCCATTAATTTTGGAGAAGGAGTTCTGTTGGCCTAATGTAAAAAGTTATAGTCCAATCACAAAAGACACGTGGTTCAAATCTACCAAATACTCCATGGGCAAAAGATGGGTATTCTCTTCCTGTATGATTAACTGACTCTGAAAAGCTGCTGGAGGGGTCAACTGTCAGTTGGTTCTGACTCAACAATATACCACAGTAACAACAATCGTGGAAAATATTTTTAAGTCTTGTTTGGACAATATCTTTTCACTTCTGAATCTCTGCATGAATGGCAGCTAAAAATTTTGTTCAGGTTCTCCTTCAAATGGTTATAAATATGCATTAGTAATGATTTGTTGATTTTCATAGTCAAGAAAAGCTTTCTCTTACTATCATGCTACTGAAGCCTTTGAAAGAGAAAATTCTTGAAAATATACACACTTGGGAGAACAAAGACTCTGTCATTTCAAGGAACTCATTTCACTGGCCAAGTCATCCAAGGAACCTGTTATGCTTTCTCATTTACCAAAGACTACACTATCTGGTCAAGTCATCGAAGGAACCTGTTATCCTTTCTCATTTACCAAAGACTACACTATCCCTATCACCTGCAGCCTTCTGGCAGAGTAGAGAGAGTGGGAATCCCAGAACACTTGATTGTGCTTATGTGAAGCCTATACTTGGACTGGAAGACAGCTGTCAGAATAGAGCAAGAAAACACTGAAGGGTTCAAAATTGGGAGGAGTGTACAACAAGGATATGTCCTGTCTCCATACCTTTTCAACCTGTATGCGGAACAGATTATCCGGGAGGCTGGGCTTAATGAGGAGAAACGTGCCATCAAAATTAGAGGTAGACTCATTAACAATCTATATTAAGCAGATGATAAAATCCTGCTTGCTGAAAGTGAAGAGGACCTGAAGTGTTGCTATAGAAGGTCAAAGACTGCAGCCTTCAATACGGATTGAAGCTCAACATTAAGAAAACAAAGATTCTCACCGCTGGGTCTATTGGCAGCATTATGATAGATGGTGAAGAGACTGAGATAGTTAACAGCTTTAGTTTGCTTGGTTCCACAATCAACACTCTTGGTACCAGCTGCCAGGAAATTAAAAGATGAATTGCATTGAAAAAGTCTGCTATCACAGACCTCTCTAAAGTACTGAAAAGCAATTATTTTAGTCTGGAGACTAAGGTGTGCCTGATCCAGGACATAGTATTTGCAATTACTTGCTACGCATCAGAAAGTTGGACAGTGACAAGGGATGATAGAAGGAGCATCAATGGCTTTGAGCTGTGGTGCTGGAGAAGAGTTCTGACTATACCATGGACTTCCAGGAGAACAAACAGGTTTGTCCTAGAGAGGGTGAGACCAGGTTGCTTCTTTGAGACAAGGATTCTGAAGCTTCATCCTGATATACTTTGGACATGTTGCAAGACAGGACCAATGCTTGGAGAAAGACGTCATGCTTGGGAGGGTAGAGGAATAGCACAAGAAAGGAAGATCCTCGATAAGATGGATTGATTCAGTGACTGGGGTAATGAGGGCAGGTTTGTCGGAGACAATAAGATTGGCACAGGATAGAGCTGAATTTAGGACTGTTGTACATAGGGTCACTATGAGTCACGGGTGATTCGATGGCACATAACAACAAAATAGTAATGCATCCACTACACACTCATCATTTAAGTGGGCTCTCCACTACAAGGAAATGATTGAATTTCTCATAATCAATGAGTACAATAGAGAAAACAATAGAGAAATTTCTCATCACTGCAGGAAATTACTATTACTAGATTTTTCATTGATAAATAACCCCTTATCAGAGCTGAATTAAATATGAGCCATAACTCAGCCTTTATTCTTATCACAATTATTACTAAATAAAATGTTTCAAAAACCGCAACTAAACAATCTTTCACACCCACAAAGTATTCTTTATATTGTAGGTTCATAACAACTGTGGGATGGATTAATCTGATAAATTTCCATTTTTTCTGGAACAATCTAGCCATGCTCATATGAACAATCTCACCATTACCAGACCTATGGGGTCGCTTTCAATACTGTTGATGCTGTGTACCATAGAGTCTGAACTGACCCATAATTGGCCCTCTGGCTGATTTTTAGAAGATATTAATCACAGGGGGAGCAGCTGGTGGTGTCTATGTACATCAATTTTAGCATTGCATGCTACTATTGGTTCAGTACCAACTTGCTACATCAGTCAGGAAACTATTAAGTTTTAGTAGCAACTGTTGGCTATATGGTTTCAACTTTTGGCCCTGATTCCATCACACTGGATAGGAAGCTATACTATGGGCCAAAGATAGATTTGAGGATGTATTTTAACTAATGCCCTTTGCCAGTCAATGTATCCATAATAAGAGCTCAATTATCTCTATCAGCATTTAATTACAGTGATAATCTACTGGCAGTGTTTTGTAAGGCTCCAGGAATAGATGGTATACCAATTGACATATTTCAGTTAACAGATGCTGCCCTGGACGTGCTCACCAAGTTGTGCCAAGAAATCTG
>NW_006399755.1:35899050-35900536 GCF_000299155.1 Elephantulus edwardii | reverse complement strand
TACTGACAATAGTGTTAATATAGACTCTATATTAATCATATGTAACATGTAATGTCTTACTTTAAGTTTTCTGTTCTTTCCCTAACTGATATTATGAGTAATTTGTTTTCCTCTCAGTATAGATAAAGGAGGAAGGGGGAAAGAATGCTTCTTCATTTTGGAATCCTTATATTTCTCATCATATGTAGTTATAAAATATTATTTTGCTTTCTCTTTTTTGTTCATTGCCAGCTCATAGCAGATCCCTCCAGTGGGTTTTTAGAGGCCTCAAATCACAAGAGAGGAGATTCCCCATCTTTCTCCTGTTAAGTAACTGGTAAATTTCAAACCACCTCTCTTTGGGTTGGCAGTTCAACTCCTTTCCCAATGGGCCTCCAGAGCTTTTTTCCATGAAATTCTGTTATTCAAAAGCATTTTACTCTTTCCTCTAAATCATACTGACTTCATATGCTTTTACCAATGTATATTTTGTTGTATTGCCTTCCTATTGTCTCTCTGGTTGTGCTTCATCATGACTGAATATTTTTCCTTGAATTTGACCTTATCTGTTAAATATTCTCCACAAAACCCACTCACTTTGAAGAGGAAATCCATTATAAAGATAAGGTGACATAAGCAATTTTTCTTTTAACTAACAAAAGCTCCTCAAGAAAATAAAGTCTTTACAGGGAAAGAAAAAAAAAGACTATTATAGGTGATCATCACCTCTCAAGGAGTCTTGGTCACAGGATGATACACAACCAGGAAAAGTTTCAAATTGGAGGCAATCATATTAGTCATAAAAATGACAGGGCAAATATGCATCCTCGTGAAGAAAATGGCCAGGATATAAACTATTTGGCCATTAGAAAGATGTGTCAAGGTGAAAACAATGTGTTTCTAGGAAAAATGTGCTCATGACTTCAATATGTATAACAGAATGGATTGATATTTCTTACCTAGATGGTAACTCACTTCTGTCTAGTTAAGTTGTAGTTCTTACTATTTGAAAAAACTTCAAGCTGAAACTGATCTGATCTATATTTAATCACTAATCCTCTACCTTCCCTTTGATTGTTATGTGTACATATCACTCTGTCTCTCACACACACACACACACTTCTGGCAAAGTGAGTAAGGAGTTGTACTATCAATCTAAAGGCAAATGGTTCAAATCCACCAGCTGCTCTGCAAAAGAAAGTTGGGCAATCTCCTGCATAAGATACAGCCTCAAAAACCTGCTGCAATGTCAGTTTTGAGTGACTCTCAAGACTCAACAGCAAAGAAAATTAGTGATAAACAGAAATATAGACAGATCTATCACTAATTCTAATACATATATTTCCCTCTGCCCATTTGAAAGTGAAGAGCTTTTTACTTTGACTTAGCATTGCCAGTATTAGCTGTATTATTCTTCAGAAACATCGTTGCCTACCATTTGTTGTTGGCAACAACTTGTTGTTGTTGTTTTGTGCCGTCAAGTCACCTGTGACTCGTAGTGACCCCA
>NW_006399755.1:35897408-35898580 GCF_000299155.1 Elephantulus edwardii | reverse complement strand
GAAGAGGTCCCTAACAACAGACTTCCCCACTGCAATATGTCTTTTAATTTCCTGGCTGCTGATGCCAATAGTGTTGATCATGGAGCCAAGCAAACTAAAGCTGTGAACAATCCACTCCTAATACCATGTGGATTTTTGTTTGTTGTTGTTGTTATGTGCAGTTGAATTGCCTGCAATCCAAAGCTACCCTGAGTACAGCAGCTCTGAACTCTACCCTGCCCTGAGCCAATCATACTAATTCTGACACACCAACATCCATTGCCCCAGTTACTATATCAATCTGTATTATTCTGGGTCTTCCTCTCCTGTGCTGCCACTCCACACTTCCAGGCACGGCACCCTTCTCTAAGGACTAGTCTCCTATGCCAAAAGTATGTAAGACAGAACTTCAAAATCCTAGTCTCCAAGGAGAAACTTGGTTTCACCCTCTCCATGACAGACTTATTTGTTCTCTTGGCAGTCCATGGTATGTTCAAGACTCTTCTCCAGAACCACTGTTTGGAGGCATCTCTTCTTTTTCTGTCATCCTTAGTCATTGTCTAGCTCTCTGCTACATAACAAGTAAATTAGAAGACCATGGCCTAGATTAGGTGCACCTTAGTCTCTAGACTGACATCGTTGCTTTTCAGTACTCTCGAGAGGTCCCTCATAAAAGATTTTCCCAATGCAATCATCTTTTGATTTCTTGCCTGCTGGTGTTAAAAGTGTTGAGTGTGGATCTGAAAAAGCTGTAATTATTAACAACCTCAATCTCTTCTCCACGTATCATGCTGCTGTTGTTTGGCCCAATGGTGAGAATCTTTGTCTTCTTGATGTTGAGCTTCAATCCATATTGGAGACTATAGTCCTTGACCTTCTTCAGCAAGTGCTTCAGGTTCTCTTCAGTCTCAGCAAGCAAGATTATATTATCTGCATAATGTAGGCTGTTGGTGAGCCTTTCTCCAATTCTGATGTCACATTCCTCCTCCTCATAAAGCTCACCTTCCCGAATGATCTCTTCCACATATAGACTGCAAGGTATAGAGATAGGATCCATGCAGTGTTTCGCTGCTCTGTTCTAATAACTGCTTTCTGGTCCTAGTACAGGTTCTGCATAAGCACAACCAAGTGTCCTGGGATTCCCATTTTCCTCAAAGTTAGCCACAATTTGTTGAGATCCACACTGTCAAATG
>NW_006399755.1:35895358-35896453 GCF_000299155.1 Elephantulus edwardii | reverse complement strand
TTTTGTGTCAGCCAGTTCTTTCTGATACAATGACTCTGTATATTCTTTCTATTTTCTTTTAATGCTTTCTGAATCATTCTATAATCTGGTCATAGCATCCTTATGCATTGCAACTCCTGGTATGAATTTGTTCTTTAGTTCTTTCAGCTTAAGAAATGCCAAGCAAGTAAGATGCAGCAGTGAGAAACAGCAATGAGGCATGGCAGTGAGACAAACAGTTGGAGTTTGAGTAAGATAAGTCTGAAGCAAATGTCAGCACAAACTGGAGAGCTGCTTCCTGATTTCACACACATTACAGGGAGCTGCTTGCTTATACCACATACACTGCTGGGAGCTACACACAAGGAAGAGCAGGAAAGCTGGAATTTGAGTGAGTTTGAGCCCGGAACTCCAGTTCTGTTGTTGCCCACCTGTGCCCTGAACTCCAGTCCTGACACACACCTGCAGTGACTCAAAAACTTGAATGAGGTACTTTGTAGGGGGATCACTGCTTTTTGGCTGGATCACGTGGAGCACCTTAAGCTCAGTCAGAAGGGGGTGAGACAGCTGGAGCTAATTTTTGAAGGGAAAACCAAGGATTCCTGGTTTTCCAATCAGGTTTCCATGCTCTGCCTTTCATTTCCTAATGCTCAATCCATTAATTGCTTTTAGTCAAGAGCACGTTGGACTACTCTACTTGTGGCAGTTTTTTGACAGAGGAGCCTGCTTCCACAGGCCTTTTCTCTATTGAACTGAGTGAAACCCAGGCAGGGTAGCTGCCCCGCCCTCTTCTGGAATGGTGACTTCAGATCACGAACCTGTTAGAACCTCAGACACGATAAACTCTACCACAGCAATGTCATATTGGAAACAGGCTATCTCACTCCCTCCACAAACCAAAAGCAAGATGTCATTCCCCAAAAGTGACAGAGTATAAATGGATTTCCGAAAGCCAGAAACCCTGAAGAAAGTTTCTGACACACAATTAAAAAAAATGATTGAATATTTTCAATGGATGAAAGACAAACTTGAAGAAATACAGGACACCACAAGCAAAAAAAAGGAGGAGCATAAAAAAGCAATCCAAAACAATTTAGATAAAACAAATAAGGCATT
>NW_006399755.1:35893805-35894943 GCF_000299155.1 Elephantulus edwardii | reverse complement strand
GAATAGACCCCAAAAGATAAATGCCAAGACGTATCATAGTCAAATTTACCAGAACCAAAGATAAGGAGAGAATTCTGAAAGCAGCAAGGGAGAAACAAAGAGTAACCTATAAAAAAGAGCAAATATGTTTAAGTACCAATTTCTCAGCAGAAACCATGCAAGCAAGAAGACAGTGGAATGACATATATTAAACACTCATGGAACACGATTGTCAATCAATACAATACAGTTACACCCAGAAAATTTGTCCTTCAAATATGAAGAGAATTCAAAATAATTTGAGAAAAACAGAACTTAAGGAAGTTCATAAAAACAAGACCAGCAATGCAGGAAACAATAAGAGAGGTCCTTCTTACCAAAGTGCCACAGAAAGCAGGATGGACCAAACTAACTAGCAACAATGACATAAACAACTCAATAAAATGATAGTAACAAAACTTTGCCTCTCAGTAATCAGACTGAATATAAATGGTTTAAATGCACAATTGAAGAGAAACAGAATAGCAGGTAGGATAAAAAAAAATGCTGTCTACAAGAGACACATCTCAAAAAGGAAGATAAAGAAAGATTAAAAATAAAAGAGGGTGGGATATACCAAGCAAATGGCAACCAGAGAAAAATCAAGAGTGGTGATATTAATGTCCAGTAAAATATATTTCAATGCAAAAATCATCATAAAGGACAAGGAAGGTAACTACATAATGATTAAAGGGCCAATAGAATGAGAGGGCATAACAATAATAAATATCTATGCACCAAATAAAAGACCTGCAAAATATATAAAACAAGTATTAACAAAACTAAAAAAAAGGAAATAGACAACACAACTATAGCCATTGGAGAAATTAATGCACCACTTTCAAGACAAGATAGAACTTCCAGAAAGAAACTCAAAAAAGATGCTGAAGAATTAAACCACAACATAAACCAACTAGATCTCATAGATATTAATAGAATAATGCACTCCCCAAAAGCACAGTATACCTTGTTCTCCAATGTACATGGAACATTCTCCAGAATAGAACACATTTTAGGTCACAAGGCAAGCATCAATAAATTCAAAAGCATAGAAATAATACAAAGCATCTTCTCAGACCACAATGCTACAAAATTAGAAATTAATAACAAGAGGATAAAG
>NW_006399755.1:35891341-35893057 GCF_000299155.1 Elephantulus edwardii | reverse complement strand
AAAAAAGAAGGGGGGAAAAAATTCCCTGGACCAGATGGTTTTACAAGTGAACTTGTTTTTCAAACATTCAGAGAATAACTGTCACCAATCCTATATAAACTATTTCAGAAAATAGAAAAAGGTGACATTCTTTCAGACTCATTCTATGAAGCAAAACCTTGATACCAAAAGCAGGTAAAGACACCACCAAAATAGAAAACTATAGGCCAATATCTCTCATTGACATAAATGTTAAAATCTTGAATAAAATCCTGGTCAATAGTATCCAATGATCAATTAAAAAAATAATTCACCATGACCAAGTGGGATTCATAACAGGTATGCAATGATGGTTCAGCATAAGAAAAACAATCAGTGTAATTAATCAATTAGCAAAGCAAAGAACAGTTAGAAACACATTATCCTGTCAGTTGATGAAGAAACAGCCTTAAACAAAATATAACACTCTTTCCTGATTAAAACACTCAACAAAATAGCAATAGAAGGACATTTCCTCAACATAGTAAAAACTATATACACAAACCTGATAGCCAATGTTGTTCTCAATGGAGAGAATTTAAAGACATTCCCATTGAGAACAGGAACAAAGTAAGGAACACTGTAATCTCTCCTATTCCTATAGTATTTGAAGTCTTAGAGGTAGCAATAAGACAAGAGAAGGAAATAAAGGTATCCAAACTGGTAAAAAGAAGGTACAATTATCTCTATATACAGATGATAGGATAGTATACTTCGAAACCCTAAAGATTCAGCAAGAAAACTACTGGACATAGTAGACCAGTTCAACAAAGTAGCAGGATATAAGATCAAGATACAAAAATCAATTGGATTTCTCTACAATGACAAAGGGAATATAGAACTGGCACTAAGAAAAACAATGCCCATCACAATAGCTAATCACAAGATTAAATACTTGGAAGTAAATCTAACTAGAAACAGAAAAGACTTACTCAAAAATTACAAAACATTACTACAAGACACAAAAAGATACCTGGAAAAATGGAAGAAAATACCTTGCTCATGGATAGGAAGAAGCAATACTGTGAAAATGACAATCCTACCAAAGGCAATCTACATGTTCAGCACATTCCCAACACAAATACCAATTCCATTCATCAATATGATGGAAATGACATTCTCCAAATTCATTGGGAATGGAAAGAGACCCTGAATAAGCAAAACATTACTTAAAAAGAGGAACAAAATAGGAGGCATCTCATTCCACGATATAAAATTCTACTACAGTGCCATGGTGGCTAAGACAACATGGTATTGCTACAATGACAGACACATAGATCAAATGGAATAAAATTTAGAGCCCAGAAATCAGCCCATCACCTATGGTCAACTGATTTTTTTACAAGGAAATGAAATCAGTTAAGTTGGGAAATGAAAGCCTTTTTAACAAATTATGTTGGCAAAATTGGAAAACCATCTGAAGAAAACTCAAACAAGACCCACACCTTGCACCATACACAAAAACCAATTTAAAGTGGATCAAGGACCTAGGACTAAAACCAAGGACTATAAACTTCATTAGAGAAAAGCTTGGAAGAACCCTAGAGGCACTAATCCACAACATGAACAGTCTTCCAAGCATTCTGAAAAACCTACGACCAAGAGAAGATAAAATAGATAAATGGGACTTTCTAAGAATGATATCCCTATGTACATCAACAAACTTCTCCAACAAGGTAAAAAGGGAAGTCATAGACT
>NW_006399755.1:35889305-35890876 GCF_000299155.1 Elephantulus edwardii | reverse complement strand
GCTTTGTTCACAATAGCAAAGAGTTGGAAACAACCCAAGTGCCCATCAACAAATGAATGGATAGAGAAGCTGTGGTATATTCACACAATGGAAGACTATGTTGCATTGAAAAATAAGGAACTCATAAAATATTATACAAAATGGATGCCCATGGAGGACATTATGCTGAGTGAATTATCTAAGTCACAAAAAGACACATACTGCATAATGCTGCTGTAATAGAACAGGACTAATAAGAGGGTTGAGGGGAAATTAAGAAAAGAGGGGCTAAATAACACACATGGTATTGAAACAGACAAGAGAAAGAACTATATGAAAGGAATATATGATTGGGTATTATCGTCATGACAGGAGTCCAGAATATGAGCTGCATAGTAAGGGAAGGGGGATTGTATAACAATGAAAGAACTTTTTTTCCCCAAAGAAAAAAGCACACTGGATGGAGTGAGGGGATGAATGGAAATCCAAGTTCTTTATAAATTTTCATTAAAATCTTTAAAAAAAAGAAAAGAAAAAACTATGGTGTTGGGAAAGAATATGAAATATACTATAGACTGTTAGAAGAATTAACAAATTTCTGGGCAGGCTGCTCACAGGGAGCTTTCAAAATCAATATGTGGTATACTGTGTCATGAACTGATCTTTTAGTTTTTACTAAAACTTTACTTATAAATAGTATCATCTACTCTTCCTTTTGAATTTTTATATTATTTTTGTAAATTTTAGAATGATTTTTTCTTTTTTTATAATTAATAACTATGATTCTACAGAGGCAGCCATATTAGTTAGTTAGTGATGTTGTAAAAAGGGGACAAAAATAGGTGACTTCAACAAACAGACATTTATTTTCTCATTATTTAGAGTATTTTACATTCACATTCAGGGTGTCAGCTTTAAATGAAATCTTTCCCTAAATGTTAGGTCTTGGGCAAAATTATTCTTTCCCTTCAGTTTTCTTTGGTAACCTTCATGTGGTGAGGCATCTATCTTCCTTCTATTTTTGATTGGCAGATTCTATACTAATATTGTCATTAATATAATAAATAAAACTCATTCCATATGAAAAAAAGAAGAAATGCCGAGTGAGTTTGGCCTTTTTTTATTTTCTGACTTCTGCTCCTTGCACATTTTATTATAATACTTTGTCTTTTCTTACTGAGCTGTGAGAAGATATCACTAATATTGTTCATGAAGAATATAAAAGGTCATTACAAAGAAGAAAGGAGAAGAAAAGACCGAAATCGATGTCAGAAGTGACTGGATATATTTTGTCTCCATACCTTTTCAATCTGTATGCAGAACAGATCATCCAAGCCACTGTCTCAAGGAGGAATGTGGCATCAGGATTTGAGGAAGAATCACCAACAACCTGCATTATGCGGGTGACACAACCTTGCTTGCTGAAACTGAGGAGGACCTGAAGCACTTGCTGCAGAAGGTCAAGAACTGCAGCCTCCTATGTGGATTGAGGCTCAACATCAATAAAACAAAGATTCTCACCACTGGGCCAATTGGCAGCATCAGTACAGATGATGAAGAGATTTAGATAGTTAATAGTTTTAGTTTACTTG
>NW_006399755.1:35885593-35888707 GCF_000299155.1 Elephantulus edwardii | reverse complement strand
TGAGTCACAAGAGACTCAATGGCCCGTAACAACAACAACAACAGTATGCACTAAATAAATGATTTTGAGTGAATGAAAGAATACAAGATACAATACCTTTCATTAAACAGAAAAAGATCAACATTGATTTTTAAAAGTAGATGTACATGTGTGAATCTTCATTTGATCTTTCATCTGAAGACTAAAAAAGGTATTTTATAACTTTGTCTTCTTATATTATTATGCTCACTGTTTAGATCTTAATCAGTCAAATCACATTAAAATATGAGTTTTTTCTTTCTTTTCTTGTTCAAAATGCTGTGTAATAAGAAGAAGAGAAAAAAACCCTGCAAAATAATATGCATTTGAAAAATCACTGATTCAAATTTATCTATTGAAACAATTTTAATTTTACAATCATATAAGTCTTACATGGCTTCAAAACCCTATTAAGAACTTATGATAAAGCTCAAAAAACATAACCATCTGAGATGACTTCCAACCAGAGTGAATATAAAATGGAAGGGATGCCATCTGCAGAAGCAGTACATTCTATGAGATTCTGGTTTGTCTTAGTTCCTTCTTACCGTTACCAAATCCATTGTCATCAATGACTTGCCCACAACACAGTTTCTCAGATTATAAATCCTAATGAGAGGATTACTACCTTTATGATTAGCAGCCCAATACTTACCCTATTACACCGCAGTGGTCTCCTTTGAGTGCCTTTCATTTATTCCTGGCACTGTTCAGACTACTGCTATTCAGACTCTCCAGCAAGTGTTCTGAGGCTGAAAAATCGCCAAGGGGGGAGATTGCCAGCCTATATGCCTTGAAGCTTCTGGAAGATTTGAACCACTAGAGAGGAGCTATTTTAGGTTAGCAGAACTCCCTGTGGAGTTCCCTTGATAATGAAAATGTGCTTTTAAATGTCCATAGGGAATTGTTGAGCTAACCCAAAGGTGGTGCCTCTCAGGCGGTTCCAAATAGAAGAGCAGTTTCGAGGGAGAAAGATGGACAGTCTCCTCCCATGCAATTTACAGCCTCTGTATACCAGCTAGAGTCAGTTAGAGTCCGTTTTGACTTAAAAGGAATGGATTTGAAGGTTAGGGCGGGTGTGTGTGTGTGTGTGTGTGTGTGTGTGTGTGTGTGTGTGTGTTTCACTGTAAAAAGTCACGGTATAGGGCAACCGCCAGTGCAGGCTATCTGCCAGGTGAATAATTCATGGGGAAGGTAATAAGAAACATTCAATTTCTTATCTTTTTTTGTTTTGAAATCAGTTAATAGGGTAGATCCCGCCCCCCACTCCCCCTCGCCCCCCACTTCCCCCCCACCCGCCCATGAGTCTAATCAATTCCCAAACGACCTAAAAAAAAGGACATTTTTAGCCCTGCAAAGGTGAATAATGCATCCTGAACCCATGGTAATAGTTATTAACACGCAAACTTCGGTGGGTACAGTCTAAAACTTTTCCCAAAACCTCTCTCTACCATCTTATTAATAAGCTACAGAGTCACTGGATTACAGGATGGGGAGAAACGTGGCTTTTGAGAAAGAGCTTCAGGTGACATGGAGACAGGGTCCTGCTAGGAGAAGCCTGCTTTCATAACACACTACTACCCTATTTGACAAGAGGAGAAAGTAATTTCTCTGCTCTGTTAAACCTGCTTATTGGAAAACTACTCATAAAAATTGTACTTCTGGGAACAGAATAACCAGAAATTCTAATTATCTGAATATTTCAGTAAGTCCACATAGGCCATGAGGAAAACAAATAACTGCAGACTTGTTAAACCCAGGTCTCTCAGAGTACAAAATGTAGTTTGTTCTATTTCCTCAATATTTTTTGATACGAGGGACAGATTGTGACTGATTACAGTATGCAGCAGACAAAGCACATTTCATAATTTTATCTCATGACTCATTCTCTCAACAAGATGGTTGCCTCCAGATGAATAAAATGGTCTTGGATTGAAGTAAACAGAACTGCAAAGCTTTCAAGCAACATCACATTATGTAGAGTATAATAGCAAGCAAATTCCCTGTCTAGGGGTACAAAAATGAAAGGTCTGCCTTGAAGGGCACCCTTAGAAGTGTTTGAGAAATGGCCTGACCATCTGTTGTGGATAATACAGAAGAAATCTCTGCATATAAATAGGGATTCACCCTAGGCAAGCTCTAAATTGCCTTCTAATCTTAATATGCTACAAAAGCTTCTATAGAATATAATCAATATAAATGTCATTTAAAAAATGTTTCTCTTCAAAATAATTACCCACATGACTTACAGAGGAAAACTGGTCAGTGCAATAAAAAAGGGCATTGATTTTAAAAAATAACACTTAAAGCAATTCTCTCCCAAGAAGGGAGATGATTAGAATGTTTCTGACATGCTGAAGATCTGTTTCCTAAAGAAGAAATGGCAATTCTCCTCAGGAAACTCTGGCATTGATGTTTCCTGCTCTTTAAAAATAACATGAATGTGTAGGAGTCTTCTTTCTTTACGAAACTAATGTTTTATTGTTAAGTCTTCCTGGAGAAACAGAATCTTTTTACAATTTTTCTGGCATGTGAAATCTAATTTGGTGGTTTAACAAGAGAAGCAATACTACCATCATGTGGCAAGAAATTAAACTTAGTTTTTTAAGATCTCTCACAGATGTAATTCAAATACAGAAATAAAGAGTCTAAGCAAGATATAAATTCATTTTGTATCATTTGGATAATATTTGTTTCATCAAATGCTTTGCAACTTGGACAACTTCTTTTATTAAAAGCAAAATCTATATGAAAACAGAAAATTGTGATCTATTTTTTCTTTTTATCTTAATTATTAATATTGGGGGTTTTGCTTCCTTAAGAACTACCAATAAAACAAAAAAGTTTAAGGCCCAGAAAAGCATCATCAATTGTACTATAACAATGTAATCACACATTCTTAAATCTCAAAAAACTCAAAAGATAGTCAGCCAAAGTTTAGAAGCTAAATTTTTTTTATTAAATTTTTTATTTTTTATTTATTTTTTTTACAGAGCTTTTGGATTTCCATTCATTCATTGCCGCAATTTTCTCTCTTCCCACCCCTCCCCACCAGCTCGCTTCCGCCTAGAAGCTAAATTTAAAGCAGCATTTCAT
>NW_006399755.1:35879519-35885493 GCF_000299155.1 Elephantulus edwardii | reverse complement strand
ATATATTTACATATAGGGAAACTGAGATGCTAAAATATAATGGGTTCACTCAGTTTACCTATTACTAACTTCTTCAAGATGTTGAGGATACACTAAGGAATAATAAGACATTTTCTTTTCTAGCCTTGCTATTACTTTGTACCAGTTTTTTTATAGCATTTACCATGTTGCCTTTACCATGCACTTTCTTCCTCAGTCAGAAGTTTGTTTCTTAAACTTGAAACATTAATCCTTTTAATCAGTAGGTATTCTTGAATATTATTTACTCAAAATTAATACCCTTTGATTATATTTTGTCATGTTTATTTGCTTTTATGTGCTTTGGAGTCAACTGCAACTCAGAGAGATAGGCAAATAGCTCCAAACCCTATCGTGAGCCAGTTTCACTCTCTCTGACAACCCACCCTCATTACCCCAGTTATTGTGTTAATCCAACTCACCTGGGGTCTTCCTCTCCTGTGTTGTCCCTCTACCCTTCCAAGGAGTGGACCCTCTTGGCAACATGTCCAAAGTATGTGAGACAAAGCTTCAAAAGCTTTGCCTTGAAAGTGCAGCTTGGTTTTACCCTCTCTAGAACACATTTGTTCTCCTGGCATTCCATGGTATGTTCAAAACTCTAGCATCATAACTCAAAGGAATCAATTTGTCATCTGTCACCATGAATCATTGTTCAACTCTCTGATACCTAGAAGAAGTAATTTCCCAGATCATGGCCTGGATCAGTGGCACCTTAGTCTCTAGACTGACAATTGTTTCTGTTTAGGAACCTGGAGGTGTCCTATATTTTCCCAATGCAATTCATCTTTTGATTTTTCTGGGGCTGCTAGACTGATGGTGTCAAAAATGTTGATTGTGGACTCAAGCAAGCTGAAATTGTTAACAACTTCAATCTCTTCTCCATCTATCATGGTGATGCCAAAGTGGCCCAGTGGTGAGAATTTTTGTCTTCTTGATGTTGAGCATCAATCCATATTGAAGACTATAGTTCTTGACCTTCTGAAGCAAATGCTTAAGGGCCTCTTCAGTTTTGGCAAGAAAGGTTTTATTATCTGCTTAACACAGGTTGTCTTCCTTCAATCCTGATGACATATTCCTGTTGATAAAGTCCAATTTCCCAAATGATCTGTAAAGATTGAAAAGGTATGGAGACAGTATGCATTCCTGACACAATCCTTTCCTGATTTTGACTTGTACAGTGTTTCCTTACTCTGTTCTGAGGATTGCTTCTTGGTCCAAGTATATGTTTTGTATGAGCACAATCAGGTGTTCTAGGATTCCCAATCTCCTCAAGATTATCCACAATTTGTTGTTATTCACACAGTCAAATGCCTCTGCATAGTGAAAGAAGAACAGATAGACATTTCTCTGGCAATCTCTACTTTCTGTCAAGATCCATATGACAATGGTTTCAATGTCTTCAGTGCCAGGGCCTCTTCTCAATTTAACTTGTATTTCTGGTAGTTCTCCGTTGATGTACTGTTCTAGTCAATTTTTTTACAGTATTCAGCAGGATTTCATTTGGAAGAGGTCCATATTTATACCTATTCCATAAAAAACGTTGTTCCAACAGAGTTTGGAAATTATCAAGCAATATCTACATTATGTTGTTGTTATGTGCCATGAGATCAACTGTGATTAATATGACCTTATCTACAGCAGCTCTGAAGTGTGAGCTGTGCTGAGTTAGTCTCACTGACTCCGACACACCTACCCCCATTTCCCTAGTTACTGTGCCAATCCATCTTATCTGGGGTTTTCCTCTCCTGAACTGTCCCTCCACCCTTCTGAACATGATGTCCTTCTCCAAGGATCAGTCCTTCCTGGCCATGTGTCCAAAGTATGTGAGACGGAGCTTCAAAATCCTACCCTCCGAGGAGAAACTTGGTTTAACTCTCTCTGAGACAGACTTATTTGTTTTCTTGGAGGTCCATGGTCAAAACTCTTCTCCAGCACAATGATTTGAAGGCATCAATTCTTCTTCTGTCATCCTTAGTCATTGTCATTACAGTGATTCTTAAAGCGTGGACCTTGAAAGAGAACATTAGCATCACCCGAGAAATTTTTAAATGTGCACATTTTGGGATTTTTTGAAGATGTATAAAGGGGTTCAGATAGCGTAATAGTTGAGTGCTCAGCTGCTAACTGCAGAGTCTACAGTTCAAGTCCACCAGTCACAGTGCAGGAGCGTGAGGTCCGCTTCCCTAAGAATTACTACTACCATTGTAAATGAGTGCATTACAACTTTAATGACCCAGTAAAAAAAACTGTATTGTAGCATTACTACGGCTGACATCTTTAAGGGAACAGACTTTCCCTTCTCCCAGAGAGTAGCTGATTGATTTGAACAGTTGACCTTTCAGTTAGCAGTTGAGTGCCTCATTTTTGCACCACCAGAACTCTTTCCATAAAGATTACAGCATTGGAAACCCCACAGAGTAGCCCTACTTTGTCCCTGACAGTCATGATGAGTTGGGATCAACTTAATGGCAATCAGGTTCTCCAGATTTTCTATAACAAAAAAAATCTGAGGTTAGGCCCAGAAATCTGTTTTTATTTAAAGTAGTACCAGGTAATTCTAACATATGCCAAAGTTTCTGAGAATCACTGTTCTACTAGCTCAACAAGGTGCATGCCACGCCGTGCAGGTAAAGATCCACTGCATAGTGAAGTCTTCAATCTTGCAGCTCTTGAGCTTGTTGGCAGCAGTTGGATCTCAGCTGAGTCTTTCTCAGAAAACTGTCCACAAATTCAGCTCACTTACTCCAAGTCACTCTTAACCATCAACTTTTCTGGGAAATTTTCCTTATCATGTCCTCCTTTAGGGGAGGTGAGAGTCTTTGCTGAAGCTGATGTTACCAAGGCCCATTGTTGTTTATTTCATCATAGATCTATCTTCTATACCAAACATCAAAATGGCAGCCCTCACGGCAATGGAGACAAATCCTTAAGGGCGGGAATGAAATTTCATTTATTTCCATTTCCCCCTTTATTCTTATCTTTGGAATAATTCAACTAGTTTCTACTTTTTAATTTACTGTATTGAAGTTGATTATTCCATGTTTTCCCGTTTATGGCTACCTTAATTTTAGCATACATGCTTAAGATGTCAAAGTCTAAAATTTAAAGAAAAAAGTAAATATTTTTAGAATGTGTAGATACAGTCACTGTTTTTAAAGAAGTTTTGTTTATTATTCATTTGATCCCATGTGAAAAATTCTTTTTAAAAAAATGCTCCAAGGCAGCTAATTTTAAGCAAAACTTTAGTTTTATGAAGACTTTAGGGAATTTTTAAATTGGTTTGTTTAAGGTTTAAAGATTATATCAAGGTAATAGTCATAGAATTTCAACGAACTACCACAGATCCTGAAAGTCTCCAGTCTGTAAGAATTTGAAACATTGTTCTGCATTTGCCCTTATTTGGTCAAGATTCTTTTATAGAATCTCTGATGAAAAAATTCTATAAACTGAACAGGTTTTTTCCAGTTTTTCTAGTCTCATGTACAAGGAAGTAGTTATTCATGAAAGTAATTAGCCACACATTGTTACTTCTTTCTACTCCTGACTTTTCTTCCTCTGTTGCTCAAGGTGAATAGAGACTAATTGCATCTCACATGATTTCTAGCAAGGTTTTAAGAGCACACAGACTATTCAATAAAGTAGGACATAAAGTAAAAACACTAGATAGATTTTTAGATGAATTAATTAACTGTGCTTCAAAACCAGGATCCTAAATCTCCAAATCAAAGGAGAGAAAATACCCATCAGGGTTTTTGTTGTACCTAAGTAGACCAATCAGGACCTTTGTTTCTGTTTTTCTGTCATTGTTTATAATTGTTGCATCAATTCTTCTTCTGTTATCCTTCTTAATGGTCCAGCTCTAAGATAAATATCAAGTTATTGAAAAGACCATGGTCTGAATCAGGCTCACTTTAACTTCAAATAGGTATCATCGTTTCTTAGTAATATGCAGAGGTTTTAAATATGTCTGTCACACAGCCTTTTCCAATTGAACATTTTACAGGTATAACACTTATGACATCACTTAAAATAATAACTATGTAATCACTGGCTTATGCAATTGTCAAAAGTTTTATTTACTTCCAGAAATTTCTAGTAGTTTTCTTTTTCATAAACTTACAAATTTCAGTGTTAGATTTACCCCCATTTTAGTATAGATCATCTTTCTGAAATGATTTTTTTATGACTTAAACACATCTTGTTAAAGTCTTTAGTAGAAGTTTACTAATTATAGATTGTTATTGTGCATGCTTGAAAATTCCATGCAATAGCTATTTTCTTTCCAATCTTCCTTAATAATATTACATTGCTTTCTTAATTTCATTGCAACAATTGAGAAGACATTTATTAGACTAGCTATAGTTTTTTGTAAGTAATTATTCTTTATTTCCCGTCATTTCTCCATCTATCATGATGTTCCTTATTGGTGCATTGGTGAGAAATTTTTTACGTTCTTGGTGTTCATATTGAAGGCAATAGTCTTTGATCTTTTATAGCAAGTGTTTCAAATTCTTCTCACTTTCAAAAAGTTATCTTCAAAACGCAGGTTGTTGATGAATCTTCCACCAATTTTGATGCCACATTGCTCTTCATAGAATCCAGCTTCTTGGACTACTTGGACGGTTTGCTCAGGATACAGATTGATTTGTTATAGAGAAAGGATACTACCTTGACACACACATTCCCTGATTTTATATCATGTGGTGTTCCCTTTCTGTGTTTGGACAACAGCTTCTTGGTCTAGAGTTCATAAGAGTATAAATAAATGTGCTGGAATTCCCATTTTTCTCAATGTTAACCATAATTTGGAAGTAATCATCCAGTCAAATGCCTTTTTATTGTCAACAAAACACAATTAGACTATCTTTTAGTATTCTCTTCTTTCATCCAGGATCCATCTGATAACAGCAATGATATCTTTAGTGTCACGGTCTCTTTTCAAACTAGGTTAAACTTCTAGCAGTTTCAGATACCAAAAGGATCACCCATGTTGGGCAGATTTCATCAGAATTTATAGATTAAGGCAGAATAGGAAATAGGATTGGCCATCAGGTCTGAAATAACAGGCTTGTGAAATCTCTAGGAACAATAGAAGAGTGTTCTATTGAACACAAAATGTGTTATCTTATTTTCACATATTTAAGTCATTGCTCCAATGTGTTCTATGATAGTATGTTACTGTGACAAGTCTTTGACCAGATTAATATTTTTTAACATCAGAAATTTTAATTTCTTTTTCTATCTCCACAATTTTTTAAATTTATCTCTTTAATACACTAAGTAGGAGAGAATATATAAAAATATTTCAATGTCTGAAAAAAATTAGGATAGTTTAATATTATAAGGAAAATCATATTAACATAAGGTGGTGATTATGACTTTTTGCAAAACAAAAACCCAAACTCTCAACCATTTAATTCATATTAAAAAGACAAATTTCTATCAGGTTTCTCAGACTATAAAACTTAACTGAAAGAGACTGACCACCCTCATGATTCTCCTGAGGACACTATGATGAATTCAACCACTGTGAACCAGTGTGAACATGTGGCTTTTTGTTGGTGGTGCACAGTGCTACATACTATGCCACTTGCAGGAATTATGACATATGTAGAAGTAAAATATATGACAACAAATAGCACAAGGAAAGAGGAACAAAAATGCAAGGATGTTGTTTTAAGTATGTTTATGTTGTTTATGAAGCAGCATATATTATCTGAAGATAGAAATGGCATATTAAAGATGAATATTTTTAAACCTAGAATAGCTACAAGAAAGGAAATACAGATAATAAGGCAAATTGAAAACTAAAATATACACACTTAATCTAAATAAGGCTGCTCGGAATGACAAAGCAAAATACTACAATGAAATGTGCAAGGAGCTAGAGTCAGAAAATCAAAAGGGCCGAACTCGCTCAGCATTTCTTAAGCTCAAGGAACTGAAGAACAGATTC
>NW_006399755.1:35877378-35877944 GCF_000299155.1 Elephantulus edwardii | reverse complement strand
TAAAGATTAAATGAGGGGGGAAGAGGGAAGAACCAATAAAACACATAGAAAATAGCAAATGATAGACTTAAATCCGAACATATACAAAATCAAACGTGAAAGTTCTAAATAGATCAATTGAAAGTCAAGAATTGCTAGAATAATTAAATTTTAATACAAATTTTTGTGTGTCAGTTTTATCTTGGTATGTACATGTCCTTTCAATTTATTGACTTAAATCTTCTCATTCTAAAAATACACTGTATTTTTCAATCTTCTCAGCTCTGTCCTTCAAGCAAAAGAACTGTATAATTAGAATCTCCTTTGTCTCTCTGTAATCTTCAAAATTTCTTCCATTCCTCTAAATTTCTCTCTAATTCAGTACTAGTTTTTTATGGTTGTTATAACAAAATACAAGAAACATGAATGAGGTAAAAATGAAAGAGGAACCATAATGATGTTTTGAAATATTTGAGAAATGCATTGTAGTCACAATAGACAAGGCTACAGTCATCTGAAGACTTGTAATGGGACTAGAGAACCATTTTCTTTAACTGAAATTTTAATTAAAGTTTATAAAATATACA
>NW_006399755.1:35862651-35873889 GCF_000299155.1 Elephantulus edwardii | reverse complement strand
TGGAGAAGAGAATTAAATATACCATGGACTGCTAGGAAAACAAACAGATGGTGGATTTGAACTTCATGCCTTTGGGTTGGCAGAGCAACTCATTACCATTAGGCTACCAAAGCTTCCATAGAAAAAGATCTCATTGCTATATTTCAGTGCTCTAAATATTTATAGGATTTATCTTTATAGGAGCTCTGGGCCTCATGGCAAGAAACTGCACCACAATCTCATGGGCTTGAATCCACCAGCTACTCCACTGGAAAAAAAATAAGCAATCTCTCCCCTATTTATTGTCTTTGAAAACTTACTGGAGGGTCAGGTATGTGTCAGTTCTGACTCGATGGTCTTAACAACATATATTTATATAAGCTACATCTCTTTCCTACAGATCAGCAGGTAGATTCAAACTACTGACTTTACATTTAGCAGCCAATTGTTTTTGGCGCTTTGCCACCAGGATTCTTTATTAGTAATGTATTGTTAGCAAAACCAAACAAATAAACTCACTACTTTCAAACCGATTTCCACTCATGACAACCCTCCAGTGGATTTCCAAAAATGTAACTTATAAAGAGAAGATTGTCCATTTTTCTCCTATAGAACTCTCTCTCCCTCTCTCTGTTTCTCTCTCTCTTCTTTCACTCTGCCTCATTTACGGAATCTTTTCTTAACAATGTGATTGCTCTTTCAGCTCAACCTTATTTGATTCACCTTTATGTTAAACTGACTTCAAAAATGCTTTTCAGACAGCCAGCAAGCCCATTACTTTCATTTTAAACAAGAGTTAATTGATATTCCCTCTAAATTAGCCACCAGTTTTTAGAGGGATCCTTTATTTCCTCTTTTTTCCCATTTCCTCGCTCTCCAGAAACTCAGCTTCTCAGTAAGTCAATTTATATGCATCATTTTATGAGATGCACATTCAATATGTTATTTTCTCGTATTTCAGAGATTATAAAATTTCATCTGTATATTATGATTAAGTGTTGCGAACTTTCATTCCTGTACAACTACATGCCTTGGAGTCCTGCATCTAATAATTTATTAATCAGTAACAAATTCTTCTACAAATGAAGCTTAAAGACCACAGTCTTCAAGTATGGATTATACCACACTAAAAAAAGAGAGAGAAAATTCTCAAAATTGGACAATAAACAACATTGTGATAAATGGGAAATATTTTGCTATGCCGAAGGATTTTGTTTTAGTTGAATTCACAATCAACACCCCTAGAAGCATCAGTTAAAAAAATCAAATTATCGCAGTAAAAGAATATCTTTAAAGATTAAAATGCATCTGATGCAGCCATGGCATTTCTAATTGCCCCATTCCCAATTGGACAATACATAAGGAAGAACAAAGAACTGATGTCTCTGATTGGTGAAGAGAATTGGATATTGTGGCTTGCTGAAAAGTTAAAGAAATCTGTCTTGGAAGAAGTGCAACAAGATGTTCCTTGGAAGTGAGGATGGTGAGACGTTGTTTTACATACTTTAGCATGTTAGCAGGAGTGTCCAGTGCCTGGAGAAAAGTATCATGCATAGCTAAGCAGAAGGTCACCGTCAACAAAATGGACTGGCGTATTAACTACAACAACTGGCTTACACACAAGATTTGTGACAATGATACAGGACTGGCTGTTCCCTCTGCTGTGAAAGGATTAGAGTTGGCTTTCTGACCTCTGACAACAACAACAACAACAATTTCTGCACAGATTTATGCTTTCTTATATTCCATTAACTTTCACTGAAGGTCAATATAAGAAATAAAACTACAGAAGCATATTTGCATTTATTTATAAATCCTCTTCATGTTAGTTTCTATTATTCTACTTAATATTCCTTTCTCAAAAATGCTTTCACAATAAATTTATTTGGGGATCAAGGTCTAGGAACAACAATGAGTTTCTGATAAAGTAGTAAACTATAATCTCTCACTAATACATTTTATAATTACATAGTTCTGAATATTTCACAATGGGATTTGTATACCTATCTTTAGTGTCATAATTGCATTATTTCTAAGAAGAAAGAAGATTTAATAATAGATACAAAATAAATTATAAAATCGAGCCTTCATAGGACAGTGATGAGTAAAAGATTTCCTCTGTTAATTGTGATTTTCCAGAATTGTGTCCCTTTCAAGAATATATAGGCATTTTCCCAATTAACATTGTTTGTATTAAGGAAGCTAAAAAACTTTAGTTCCAACCTGTATGTCATAATTGCCCTTGCATTCATTTTGGGACCTCTCAAATGAGAATTCACATTTTAGGACTATTTTAATTAATGTATTTTCATCTTATTGTGCCATTTTACTTTTGTAACAGAAGGATAAACAGCAATATAGATCTTAAAACAAAATCAGAGCACACATATGCCAAACTCAGAAGAATTTGATCTACATCTTTGTAACCAAGTTATCTTTCTAGTTGGTAAATCATTATGCAAGGTCTGTAAATATCTTTGAAATGTACTTATTTTGTAGTTTGAATTTTACTTCATGTGTATATTTAATTTATTAAAGTGCATAATTAATTATTTGTGAAGGTGTTGCCAGAAAACTGTGATTTGGCTACTTATTACTAGTAAAATAAATTCACTCTCGGAGACATATTGGAGCGGGAAATCCACACATTTTATTATATATTTACATATAGGAGACAGGGATTACGGGTTTTCCAAATCCATCTCTCCCCTTCGTGAAGAGATGGTTGGTTTGCATGTGGGTAGAAGGACAGTATTGTAGAGTGTGAGTTTTGACAATACCTTTTTTTTATCCTGGTGCTCTGTCCAATGTTCATGTCCTAGACTTGTATTTGTTGTTGCTGTTATGTGTGGCCAAGTCAGAACTGACTCATAATTGACTTTTGCAGACTATAAGTCTCACAGGAGGAGATTGCTTATCTTTTTTCTTCAGAAAAGCTGGTGGATTCAAGCCACCTGCATTCAGGTTGGTAGTGTAACTCTTTACCCAGTAGATCATCAGAGCACCCTTACACTAGTTTGTCTGACCTTGTCATATGGAAGTAAGTCTCAGCTATGAATTATAGGAACAGATGAGAAACAACATCTCTTATTCAAGAGATATAAAAATGTACTAATAGAAAGTCTGTTTCCCTTGAAGAGATCACAAAAGCGGACTAAGATAAAGGTTTTTTTTCCTCCTCATGAGTTATAAAAGTGGTTTTAATCTCTTAGGGAAAAAAGAGACTTTCTCTTAGTCCTTCAGAAATTATTAAACTAAAGTCCTTTGTTGTTCTTTCCCATTTGTTCCTGTATCTGCTGCTGGAGAAAGATAGGCAATCTCCTTTTGTGTAATTTACTGCCTCTGAAAACCCACTAGTGTCAGCTTTGAGTGGGTTCCAACCCAATTGCACACAACAACAATTGCAAAGTTAGAACGGAGTGTTCATTACAAACTGTTACAGGATATTCAAGGGGAAAACTGGCTTACTGCTACAAAGGTATTATAAAGTGTTAGTTTTCCATTTATTGTCAGTCACAAATATATTACTGAAGTTTCATTGTCAGACAGATAATTTAAATCTGCCTCATGAATACATCAATACTTTTTCCTCATTTCCTTTAAAATACCAACAATGGTTGTTCTTTGTCTAGACTGCTACAGAGCTTTGTAGTCATTGACTTCCCTTTTTTCTTTCTTATTTATGTCTCCACTCTTTCTTTTGTTTCTGGAAAATTGTTTTGGCTTTATCACATCTGATTTTTATTGTATGCTGTCTAAAATGATTTCTTGTACAAACACAAAGTGAAAATTGCCAATAAAATATATCCGTTCACAGGAATGGCTGATAGAATCTTCTGCAATAAGAAAAATATTTCAAATCTGCATTGTCCAATATGGTAGCCATCAGTCACATACAGTTATTGAACAGGTGAAACAGTTAATTTTATGAGAAATTTTAATTGTCATGTTTTAATTCCATTTCCACATTTCTCCAATGGTTATAATATTACACAGCATGTATATAATACGTATTTCTTCCATATGATATGATATAAAGTTCTGTGTACTTTTTATGTATGGCAATACTTTTCCTAGTGGGTCAAACATACCAAGGTAAATTCATAAAAATTTAAATAAAAAGGTCAAGTATATATTTTGATCTGTGAAGAAGCCTTAAAGCCATTTATACAAAGTAATATGCATTCATAAGTTTTTTCATCTATAAAACACAGATTCAGTCTAATAGTCATTACATCTTATGAAAGGATTTTAATCATTGATGTCATTGTTGTTAAGTGCTGTCAAGTTGTAGATGACTTATAACAACCCTATGAACAAAAAACCTGAACACTTGTGTAACTTTCATCATTTCTCTAAGTTCATAGAGTTTCTATAGGCAGGCTATTTAAGAAGTGAATGCCACTCCTGCTTCCAAGCCTGTTTTAATCAGAAAGCTCCACGAAACACTGTCCACTATGGGTAAAAAACCATTATCATATTTGACATATCAGTGTCACAGTGTTTAACATAACAGCAACTATGAGTTACCTCTGTACAGAAAATTGATAGACTATTGCTATACCATTTAGAAGAAGAATGTTAGACCAAAAACAATTATTAAAACCAGGCCTGAAAAAAAAACAACAACCAGGCCTGAGGGCTGTAGATTAAGGTCACCCATCTTTGGCTTGGCAGCATAATTTTCTATCCACTAGGGCAGCAGAGTTCTCTCTATGACTCACAGCAATTCTATGAACAACAGATCTAACCCTTGCCCTGCCCTATGCCAGTCCCACAATCCAGGACATGATTATTGATACAATATTTTATTACTGTACTCTCTTGGAGACTTAAAGGAAATAATATTCAGACATTAACATTATTATTGTGCTATGACCTCCTTTTATGATTTAAGTGATGAGTTATTTAGTAGCCATAATGTTGTTGTTGATTGTCATTGAGTTGAGCACAATTCCTACTGATCCTATGAATCAAAGGCCTGAAGGCTTTCTAAAGCTATCATCATTTCTCCAAGTTTGTAGAGTTTCCAGAGGCATGTGTTTTAGGAAGTGGATGCCACTCCTGCTTCCAAACCAGTCTTAAACTGGCAGCTCCACCAAACACTGTCCACTATGGACATCTGTTATGGTATTTGACCCCCATTAATTTAAGATTCAGCTTCACAGCAAACCCAGATTACCTCAATACAGCAAACTGACAGAAGAGAGCGCTATACAACTTCGAAGGATATTCCTCCAAAATAATAACATGAGGCCCTTGGTCCCAATAGACATTTAAATGCAAGGGCCCTCCATGTATATATACGAACAAAAGATGAGCAAAAGGCCTGAAGCCTTTCTATAACTATTATCATTTCTCCAAGTTCATAGACTTCCCAGATGCATGTAGTTTAGAAAGTAGATGCCATTCTTCCTTCCAAAACTGAATCAGTCTGGAAGCTCCACCAAGCACTGTCCATGATGGGTAGACAATTATGGTGTTTGACACACCTATGGCACAGTGTCCATGATTACAGCAACTCTAAACTGCTTCAGTAGAGCATATAGACAGATCCCTCCTGTACCACATAAAAGAATGTTCATCCCAAATCAATTAACATTTGACTCAAGGTCCTATGGTCCTCACACCCTATAGCATTTAAAAATACCAGCACGCCCAAAAGCTGGTGGACTAAAAGCCAGAGAACCCCAATTCATCTGACAATTCCCATATGCTGACACCCACTTGGGGATGAAAATAAAGTCACAGGGCCCTGAATGTTCCATATGTGTCCCTCCTCAAGACACAAGACACCATCATATCATACAGTGTAAACACCTATTCACAAAACTATAGCCATCAGCCTGCGGGCATAACCAAGCATTACAGCATTTAAAAAAACCCAGCACACTTAACAATTTAACTAAAACTTTGGAGATAGCTAAATTAAATGGTTCGATAGTATAATGTTTAGAGTTGAGCAATTGAGTTAAAACTGTAGGGAGCATCTGTAATCAAGCTATATTTAAGTGACATCTGATACACATTTATGGAATAATAACCTTGATGACAAGCTAATTTGAGAAAGGAGTAGATACAGCTGTACATTCATTATAAAGAAAATGTTCTTTCTAAAACATAAAGCAAAACGAAAGAGGCAATGTAGTAAAATATCTATTAGCTTAAGGGTATGTATGATTTCCAACAGCAGCCATAGCTCCATCACTGATTTAAGCAAGTTCATTTTATTCTGCTTTACATCATGGTGCCTCAGAAAAAGAATAAGAACAGTAGCACTATGCTTTGCACATTTAATGAATACATTGTGGATATAAATGTACACATAAGATTCAGAGAAAAAGCTGTGTTGAATATTTCAGGACCTAAATGTCTTCAATTTATTTGGAGAAGGTGCAATCTGGATGCTCTTTGAAGACAAGAATGGTGAAACTTTATCTCACGTACTTTGGATATAGTGTTAGGAGAAGCCAGTCCTTAGAAAAGGACATCTTTGGAAAGATGGAGGGCCAGTACAAGAGAAGATTCTCAACAAGATAGATTGATATAGTGACTCTAACAATTGGCTTAGCATATCAAAGATAAGAAGGTGGCACAGGTGCAGTGTTAACCTTAAAGGTGTTTGGTTTTAGTCCTTATGTTAAGCCACCTCTGGTCTTCAGTTACCTTAACTGCAGGCACATGGCCATACAAATTTTCAGTAGCTGTGGGACTCAGATAAGAGACAGAGTGCTTCCTACACTGAGCAGCAAGACTTGAAGGAGACTGGAGCAAGACCCTCCTGAGAGTGAGATCGTGGCTGGTGGCGAGACCCTGATGATGGTGGAGAAACTGGAATTGCTGTGGAGAAACTGTGGCAAGATGGGACTTGAGGCTTCTTGAATTTGTGCTGGCCACAGTCAAAGACTTCAATGTTCTTGCCTTTAATGTTGGGAGGAAAGCTGTCTGCTAAAATTAAAACTAAAACTGGAGCTTGGGTTAATTGAGGAATTGTTTCTTGGGAACACTGGCCTAAAACTTGGATTTTCATTGAGTGATGTTCTTTTCCTCCTCCACTCTCCAACTTACTTCCTTAATAAACCCTATTCTCAGTACCACACTTGTGAGTCCGTGAGTCAACAATAAATAAATGAACCTCTTGTTGCTGGTGTGGCTCTAGGCGCACCATGGGGCTGGGCTCTTTATCTGCTTTCTGCTTTGGAGCTGTTAGGGGCTGTGCTATTCTCACCCTCTCTGGCCTTTTCAGAGAGATGCTCACTGCCCTGTGCCCATAAGTACCTTTGCTGCCCTAGAGACAACAAGCCAAGGCAGGGTTGAGATCAATGTTTTTAAAGGGTCACTATGAATGGTAGTTGCCTGGACTGTACTTACCAACAACAAACTTGGGAAAATATTAGTAGTCTTTAAGACTATGTATATATTTAAAGGACTGTTTGCTATCATTAAAAATGTTTTTTTCAAAACAGCTTATACTTATTTGTAAATAATATGAGCAACACTGAGAAGAATGGGAATCCCAGAACACTGAATTATGCTCATTAACATATACCTAAACCAAGAGGCTGTTGTATAATTAAGAAAGTTATGCATGAGGTTTGTATCCTTTCTCCATACCTCCATATTCAATCCGTATGCTGAGAAAATTATTTGAGAAGCTGGACTCTGTGAAGAAGAATGTGGCATTAATATTAGAGGATGAATCGTCATCAACCTCCATTACGCAAATGACACAACTTTGCTTGATGAAAGTGAGGAGGACTTGAAGAGCTTACTGCAGGAGATCAAAAACTACCTTTAACATGGATTACATCTCAACATCAAGAAAATAAAAATTCTCACTATTAGACAAAAAGACAACATCATGATAGAAAAAAGAATAAAACTGTCAGTGGCTTCATCTCACTTGGATTCACAATCAATACATTGGTACCAGAAGTCAGAAGATCAGGAAATGTATTCCATTTAGGAAGATTGGAGTCAGGGACCTCTCCAAATTACTGAAGAGAAAGGATGTCAGTGTGAAGACTAAAGTGCACCTCATTCAGGTCATAGTCTTTTGAGTCACTTCCTATGCATCTGCGAGCTGGATAATGAGGGATGATAAAAGAATTGATACTTTTGAATTGTGGTGTTTAAGGAGAGCTCTATAGTAAAAAAAAAAACACGTTTTGTTGACAGACTTGATAAGCAACAGTGTAATAGATGGAGAAGAGATTGAAATTGAACAACTTGATCTTATTTGGGTCTACAATCAATATGCTTGATACCAGAAGTTGAGAGATCAAGGGACATATTATACTAGGAAAGTCAACACTCAGGGATTTCTCCAAATTACTAAGTAGCAGCAGAAATGATGTTAGTTTGAGGTCTAAAGTGTGCTTGATTCAGACCATGGTCTTTTCAATCACCAGCTATGCTGCTGAAAGCTTGAAAATAAACAAGGATATAGAAGAAAAACTGATGCCTTTGATCTGTGGTAATGGTGTGGTATGGAATATCTCAGACTGCCAAAAGAACAAACAGACGTGTCTTGGAGAAAGTATGGTCAGAGTGTTCCTTGGAGGCATGGAAGGCAAAGCTCCATCTGGCATACATTGGGCATGTTGCTAGGAAAGGCTGTTCCTTGGAAAGGTAAATCATGCTGGTGAGGACAGTAAAATAGAAGAAGACTCTCAACCAGGTCGACTGGCAGAGGGACTGCAGCAATGGCTTGAGTGTATCAGAGATTCTGAGGATGGCACAGGATAGGGCAGGGTTTATTTAAATCTGTTGTTGATGAAACGTATTCAACTCAAAAGAACTTAACAGCAACAAAAATACAGCTATACAAACATGTGTGTGTGTGTGTGTGTGTGTGTGTGTGTGTGTGTGTGTGTAAATGTATGTATCTCTATTTATAATTTGGTCTAATATATATGTTTACTGAGAATCTTCCTTATTTAGAATTCATTATGGAATTATGTTCAGCTGTATTTCCACTCTTTCCTTGATTGCATATTTTATTCTCTTTCTATTCCAAAATCTGATTATATTATTTCATCTCCAAAGGATGACTGACAATTCCCAAGAGTTTAAAGAGAGACCATTTCAACAGTATCCAGGTTCTTTTTTGAATTATAATCAGAAGTTGGTGAACTATAACCATGGGCCAAATCCATCCTGCTACCTGTCTTTGTGTCACTCATGAGCTAAAAAAGAGTCCTAAAAAAGGAAAATAAGAGGAGAGTAAGCACAAAAAGCAACAAGTGGAAACAGCGAAGAAAAAGCAAATCTGACAGATGCTGCATGCATTCTACACTGGACAAAATTGTAACAATTTTGAAGATGGTGCAGGCCAGCAGTGTTTCTTTATGTTGGGCATATCGTTGTTGGTGTTGGTGTTAGGTGCCATCAAGTAGAGTATGTTGCACATAAGATTGCTTTCAGTCAGAACATACTCAAACAACAACGCAGCAACTTGTGTATGTTATTGTTGTTGTGTATCTTCTAGTTGAAACCAACTAATAAGCTGACCCTCTGGTGATTTTCAGAGGCAGTTAATCACACAGGAAGATATTCTCCATTCTCGACCATCAGAGTTGCTGAGGGACTCAAACTGTGTGCCTTCCAGACTGCAGTACAGTCTTTTTATGTCAAATTTATAGGCTTGTCTGTTGTCTCATTCAGATCTAAGCTGGATTTGGTCCATGGACCAAGATGAAGTGATCTTGGCCTGACTTTCTTCCTCACTGACTCCTGTGCCCACTGTCATCTCACACCAGCCTCATTTCTTGTTTGGAACCTCTGCATATGCTTCCCCCTTACCTGGGACACTTCCTCAGACATGAGCCATTTGTAAATGATGTCCACACACAAGTGGCCCCTTCACTCTGACCACCCCACCTACACTGTGTGTGTGTGTGTGTGTGTGTGTGTGTGTGTTTGTGTGTATTACCTTTAAGTTGGAATTAACCCACAGCTGACCCTCCATTGGGTTTTCAGAAGCAGTTAATGACACAGGAGGAGATTGCCCATTCTTCTTCCACAAAACAGCTGGTGGTCTCAAACTGCAGGCCTTCAGGATTGCATCACAGTTTCTTGCCACTGGGTATTATAGATACAATCTTTGTAGAGGAACATCATGCATGGAAGGGTGGAGGTACAGCACAGGAGACGAAAACTGAAGATAAGATGTATAGGCTCAATGACTGGAGAATGAGATTTGCTCAGGATAGGGCAGGGTTCAGACCTATGTACATAGGGTTACTCTGAGTCACTATGAGTCAAAACAATAACACATATGTATGTGTGTGTGTTCTTATTGTTGTTATGTGCTATCGAGTCATATGTGACTTATAATGACCCTATGCACAATAGCTCTGAATTATGTCCTATCCTGAGCCATTTTCACTTGTCTCTGATACATCCTCCCTCTTTAATCCAGTTACTGTTTAAAAGCATTTTATCCAACATCTTCCTCTCTTGCACTGTCCTTCCTCCTTTCCAAGTATGATAACCTTTTCCAAGGACTAGTATGTAAGACAGAACTTAAAATTCTTGCCTCCAAGGACCAATATGGTTTCACTCTCTGCAGGGCAAACCTGTTTGTTCTCTTGGAGATTCATGGAGTATTTAACACTCTTCTCTAATACCACAACTCAAAAGCATTGATTCCTCTTTTGCCTTCCTTAGCCACTGTCCTCCTCTCTGAAGAATAGCAGGTAATTGTAAAGACCATGCCCTGGATCAGGTACACCTTAGTCTCTAGACTAACATCATTGCTCTTTAGCACTCTAGAGAGGTCCCTGACAGTAGACTTTCCCAAAGCAATTCATCTTTTGCTTTCCTGACTGCTGGTGCCAAGAGTGTAGACTGTGGAGTTGAGCAAGCTGAAATTGTTAACAATTTTGATCTTTTCTTCATCTATCATTGTGTTGCCAATTGGCCCAGTGGTGAGAATGTTTGTCTTCTTGATGTTGAACTTTGATCCATTTTGCAGACTACTTCAATCCATATTGCATAAGGTACTTGACCTTCTATAGCAAACACTTGTTCATTTTCAGCAAGCAAGGTTGTATTATCTGCATAACAGATTATTGAAGACTCTTCCTTCAATTCTGGTGTCACAATCCTCCTCGTAAAACCCTGCTTCCTAAATGACCTTCTATAAATATAGCTTGAAAAGGTATGGAGATAAGACACATCCCTGATTCATTCCTTTCTCTATTTTTAACCACGCTCTATTTCCTTGCACTGTTGTGACGTCTGCCTCCTGGTCGA
>NW_006399755.1:35861491-35862051 GCF_000299155.1 Elephantulus edwardii | reverse complement strand
TGTACTCCTTCCCACTTCATTTGATTCTTCCTTGATCAATTATTTGCCCATAGCATCTTAAAGTATTGCCAGTCAAGGCTAGAATTGATTCTTCAATTCCTTCAGCTTAAGAAATTTTTAACGAGTTCATCCCTTTTTATTTTCCAATACTAGCTCTCTGGAAACTCTATGAACATAGAGAAATGAAGATAGTTATAGAACAGGATTCAGGTCTTTCATTCATAGGGTTGCTATGAGTTGTACTTGACTCTACAGCACTTAACAAAAACAACAACAGATGAAAGGAAGACTGAGGGAAGCAGTATACTCTGAAAGATCGGCTCTCTTGTTTTAGATGAGAGTCCTGTGGAATGTTTGGTTGTTTTGGTTTTTGTTTTTTTATTTAAGATACTTATTTAGAGTAAACATCACCTCTTGGAGGGCCTTTGCATTCAAAAGTTAGTTGGGCCTTTGGGCCTGTGGTGCTGGAGCCTAGAGTAATTATAATTTAGAGAAACATTCTTCTCAGTAGTGCAGCACTGGTTTGTCAATTTGCTGTACTGAGGTGCTCTGAAGTGGCT
>NW_006399755.1:35856710-35858295 GCF_000299155.1 Elephantulus edwardii | reverse complement strand
CTTCAGGTCTTCCTCAGTTTCAGCAAGGAGGCTTGTGTCATATGTACAACACATTTTGCTGGTGATTCTACCTCCAATCTTGAGGCCACATTTCTCCTCAGAACCCAACATCCCAGATAAGATGTTCTGCATATAGATTGAAAATATATGGAGGTAGGAAACATCCTTGGTGAACACCCTTCCCAATTTTGAACCATGCAGTGTTTCCTTGCTCTGTTCTGATGACTGCCTCATGATCCAAGTATAGTTTTCACATAAGCACAATCAAGTGTTCTAATATTCCCATTCTTCTCAGACTCAGCCACAGATTATTGTGATCTACACAGTCAAATGCCTTTACACAGTCAATGAAACACAGATAGATATTCCTCTGGTACTCTCTGCATTCAGGCAAGGTCCTTGTAACATTAGCTATAATATCCCTAATACCATGGCCTCTTCCAAACCCAGTCTGTACTTCTGATAGTTCTCTGTTGATTTGCTGTTTCAGTTGTTTTTGGATAATCTTCATCAAATTCTTGCTTGTAGGTGATATTGATGATACTGTTCAATAATTTTCATACTCTGTCAGATCACCCTTCTTTGGAATGGAAACAAATATAGATCCCTTCCCCTTAGTTGGACAGGTGGTTGTCCTCCAGATTTCTTGGCACGACTTGGTGAGTACATTTAGGGCAGCATCTGTTTGTTAAAATACGTCAATCGGTATGCCATCAATTCCTGGGGCCTTGGTTTGGTTTTTTCCCAATTCTTCCAGAACAGCTTAAACTTCTTTCTTCATCACCGTAGGCTCTTGCTCATACATTGTTTCATGAAATTCTTCTGTGTCCACCAATTCATTTCAGCACAGTGACTCTGTATACTCTTTTCCCCTTCTTTTAATACTTTCTGAATAATTCAGTATTCTTCCCAAAGCTTCCTTAAGTATTGCAAATCAACATTTGAATTTGTTCTTTAGTTCCTTGAGCTTAAGAAATACTGAGCGAGTTTTGATCCTTTGATTTTCTGACTCGAGCTCCTTGCATATTTCCTTATAACACTTTGTCTTTCCTCGCAGCCATGCTTAGAATTCTTGGAGATCTAGTAAAATATTTAGAGTTTTTTCTGGCATTGATCTTGGTCTTTTCTTCTTCCTCTGTATTTGTAATGACCGTGTGTGTGTGTGTGTGTGTGTGTGTGTGTGTGTGTTCATATATGTTGTTGTTGTCGTCGGTATGTGCCGTCGAGTCGCGTGTGACTCATAGCAACCCATTGAACAGCAGCCCTAAACCTCACTCTATCCCTTGCCAATCTGATTGTCTCCAACACGCCTATCCCTGTTACCCCAGTGATGAAGTCAATCCATCTCACTGAGGGTCTTCCTGCACAGTCCGTCCACCCTCCCAAGCATGACGTCCCTCTCCAAGGACTGGTGCCTCCTTGCAGCATGTCCAAAGTATGTGAGATGAAGCTTCAGAATCCTTATCTCCAAGGAGCAGCCTGGCTTCACACTCTCCAGGATGAACTTGTTTGTCCTCTTAGCATTCCATTCTATATTCAATACTCTTCTCCAGTACCAAAGCTCAAAGGCATCAATTCTCCTTCT
>NW_006399755.1:35848330-35856015 GCF_000299155.1 Elephantulus edwardii | reverse complement strand
GGTGTGTCCTGTCTCCATACCTTTTTAAACTGTATGCACAACAGATTATCCTGGCAGCTGGGCTGTATGAGGAGAAGTGTAGCATCAGAATTAGTGGAAGATTCATCAACAATCTGCATTATGCAGACGACACAACCCTGCTTGCTGAAACTGAGGAGGACTTGAAGTGCTTGCTGTAGATGTCAAGGAAGCAGCCTTCAATATGGATTGAGGCTGAATATCAAGTAGACAATATTCTCACCACTGTACCAATTGGCAGCATTAGGATGGATGGTGAAGAGATTGAGATTGTTAACAGATAATTTGCTTGGATCCATAGTCAACACTCTTGGCACCAGCAGTCAGGAAATTAAAAGACTTATTGGGATGAGAAAGTCTGCTGTTAGTAACCTGTCCAAAGTACTGAAAAGCAATCATTTCACTCTGGAGTCAAGGTGCTCCTGATACAGGCCACGATCTTTGCAATCACTTGCTATCCATCAACGAGCTGGACAATGACTAGGGAGGATAGAAGGAGAATTGATGCCTTTGAGCTGTGGTGCTGGAGAATAGTGTTGAATATCATGGACTGCTACGAAAACATACAGGTTTTCCTGGAGGGGGTTAAACCAGGCTGCTCCTTGGAGGCAAGATTTCTGAAGTTTGGTCTGACCTACTTTGGACGTGTTGCAAGGAAGGACCATTCCTTGGAGAAGGACATCATGCTTGGGAAGGTAGAGGGACAGTGCAGGAGAGAAAGACACTCTATGAGGCAGATTGATTCAGTAACTGGAGTAATGAGGTTAGGCGTGTCAGAGACAGATTGGCACAGGATAGAGCAGGGTTTAGGGCTGTTGTATATAGAGTCGCTATGAGTTGCAGGTGACTCGACGGCACATAACAACAACTATATATATACATACATACATACAAATGGCAGTTTAATGAATTAAAACCTATATTTTAAAAACTCTGCTTTAACAATAAAGGAATCAAAGGAGGAATAAGGACATAACAAAGTTGTGAGTATTGTCAGATATCAGTAAAAATAATTCTGAGCTACCTAGAGTATGATGTGAAATAAGATTAATTCAAAATCCTGTTTAAATTATCAGAAGGGTGTTCAGCTTTGAAACCAAAAAGGTTCATTGTATCATATGTTATTTGAGTTTTGTGGTATTAAAAGTTAAAGATGCTTAATTAAAATGCCTGAGTTGTAATATTTGTAGTTATTTATTGATCTGTTATTTTAGAGCTTTGAAGGAAATGTAATTTGTATTTTAAATAGGCAATAAAACTCCAGCATGAACATCAGATTTCTAACTACCTTTTACTCCAGCAGAAATTTTGTTTTCTTGCCAAACCCAATTTATTTTCATATATCCAGGCACACTGAAATGGGCATAATATGGTAATTATCAAAATGCAAAAGAATTAAACTGTAGATAGAAATTTAATACAAATTAGTAACATATTATAAAATATGAGTGGTCTTAACTTATGAATCCTAATGCTCTCTTTTTATCTATATTCGGGCTATTTGTGTGGTACACAGTCCCTATTCTGAAAAATTAATTACCACATAACACATACATATATGGTGTTGTGTTGTTGTGTGTGCTATTGAGTCACTTGTAACTCATAGAAACCCTATGTGCAACAGCTCTGAACCCTGCTCTATCCCAAACCACCTGTATTGTCTCTGACATACTTACCCCCATTACTCACTCCAGTCATTAAATCAATCAATCTCTTCAAGAGTCTTCTCTTGTGCTGTTTCTCTACCATCCCAAACATGATGTTCCTCTCCAAGGACTGGTATCTCCTTGCAACATGTCCAAAGTATGTCAGAAGAAGCTTCAGAATACTGGTTTCACCCTCTCCAGAACAAACTTGCTTGTTCTCTTATTAGTCCATGTTATATTCAATACTCTATCACCACAATTCTAAGGCATCAATTTTCCTTCTACCCTTCATAGTCACTGTCTAGCAAAGAATTGAGAAGCTCATGGCCTGGGTCAGGCACACCTTAATCTCCAGACTAGTATAATTTCTCTTATCGAATAATATCATTAATATCACATGCAAGAAATTTCTCCTGAAAATTATCCAAAAACAACTGGAAAAGCACATCAATAAAAAAAATACCAGATGTGCCGGCTGGATTTAGAAGAGGCCATGGTACTAAGGATTTTATAGCTAATGTTAGATGGATCTAAGCTGAAAGCAGGAAGTATCAGAGTCTGTCCATATTTCATTGACTATGCAAAGGCATTTAACTGTGTGTATCACAACAAACTGTGGCTAACCTTGAGAAGAATGGGAATCCCAGAACATTTGATTGTGTTTATGTGAAACCTATGCAGAACAGATCATCCAGGAAGCTAATCTCTATGAGGAGGAATGTGGCATCAGGTTGGAGGAAGACTCATCAACAACCTGCACTATGAAGATGACACAATCCTGCTTGCTGAAACTGAGGAGGACCGCAGAAGGGCAAGGACTGCAGCCTTCAATATGGATTGAAGCTCAATACCAAGAAAGCAAATATTCTCAACACTGGAATGATTGGTAGCATCCCTATAGTCAGTGAAGAGATTGAGATTATTAGCAGCTTTAGCTTGCTTGGTACTTTTGGTACCCTCATCCAGGTAATCAAAAGACAAATTGCATTGGGAAATTCTGTAGTCAGGGACACATATATACAAATAAAAATATATATATATAATCTTCTGTCTAGGATCTCTTTAAAGTGATAAAGAATAAGAATATCAGTTTAAAGACTAGGATGTGCCTAATTCAAGTCAGAGTATGTTTAATTATTTTGTGTTCACCAAAATGGTATGCAATGCACCAGGAAAATTGAAGAATTTATTTCTTTGAATTTTGGTGTTTGAGAAGAGTATTGTATATACCATAGACTGCCAAAACAAGAAGCGAATCTCTCTTGGTAGAAGTGTCATAAAGGTGCCTTTGAGAAGCAAGGATGATCAAATTTCCTCTTACATACTTTGCACATTTTGCTAAAAGAAACAGTGCTTGGAAAAAAGACATCATTCTGGAAAAGACGGAGGGTCAATGAAAGAGAGGAAGACCCTCAAAAAGATAGATTGGCACGGTGACTGTAACAATGAACTCAAGTAAAGCAGAGATTATGACAATGGACAATATCCTCCTAAGTCTTTTACAGTCTCTGACAGCCCTCTGGAAGGTCAGTTATGAATTGCTTCTAACTCAGTAGCAAACAGTGAAAAGCCTATCTATAAAGTATTTTTTCAATGTGTGTGTATATATACATATATATATTTCCGGGGAGCTTTGTTAGTCTATCAGTTAGAAACTGGGCTGCAATGTCAAAAGCACACAGGTTGAATCCAACAGTTGCTCCATGGGAGAAGGTTTGGCAGTCTCCTCCTGTGTGATTCACTGCCTCTGAAAACCCACTGGAAGATCAGCTATGAGTCACTTCTGATGAAACAACAAAGAATAGCAAAATATATAAAATAAGCAGACAAGATGGGGGAAAATACATTCTGCATCACATAAAAGTTGACAAAAGCCAAACAACAGAAGTTGGCAAAACACAAGGACATACTCAAAAGAGCACCCCGGGCCGGGGGGAGGAGGGAAAGAAGTCCCCAAGAATTAGTGTTCTGAATTTGGATGTCTAATCCCATACAATATGAAAACAATAAACTTTTGGGTCTTTAATTATCCACATGTGACATATATGTTATAGAAGCACTTAATCAAGACATGTGAGTTTTGAGTTGCAGTAGTGGATGAAATGGATAAACAAGCAAATTTGAGAACTGAGCCTATGCTTTCCAGTTATAAATTATTCTTCCATAAGGTTAAGTGTCCAATCAGCTAAGCACTCCTTTACAGAGTTTTCCACATCTTTAATAAGCTTGGACTGTTAAATGTCTCAAACTATGACTTCTAGTATCAAGACTCATTTGCTCTTAAAGTAGAATGGCATTAGAAGTGTTACCTCTAGTGCTGTGAAAACAGAGAGATCATAATCTCTGATACCCAAATGCAAAGACTAATATTTTCTTTCCTAGAGTACACCTCTACTACTGAAGTCTTTCTCAATGTAAATCAACCAGTTTGTATCACCTTCATGGGCCTAGGTTGTCAATTCATTAAAGCAATAGTATTTATCACTTGTGGAGAGATGAGACTGAGGTATTCCTGGGGTTATAAGTCCCTCCATATAGGGATCCTTGCCCCCAGGGCTGTGAGGCCATCCCAAGAGCCAAACAGGACAAGACAATTTAGTATACAGAGCTTAAAGTAGAGGGTGAATTTTCTTAGCTCTCTTCTAGAGAGAGGGCTGACTTGAGATGCCCTGCATGCAAGCTATTTGAGATGGCAGGCCTGATTTCTAATCTCATGCCTTTCCGAAGATAAAGGTAGGCATTAAGCCTAGGAAGAAAAGGTGCATAAGGTTGCCAAAGCCACACATGTGGATTTCTTCCAGTTGATTAGCTAAGTATCTGTCTCAAAAATGTCTTAGTGTGAACTGTTATCCTGCCAGAAGCATGAGATTGTGACTCCACTGCCTGGAGGCACCCTGGCCCCTTCACCCAGAGACCCGTGGCCACCCTGCCTGGACCTCCCAAACCCAAGATCTGGAAGACCCAGAGCAGCACCTGGATGCCTCCACCCTGGCTCACCTCTGAAGACCTGACCCCACCACCTAGACACCTTGGCCCTGCTACCTGGAAGACAATCTGCTACCACAACTCTGAACTATACCAGGGACACCAATATCACAGATGAAGCCTTTTTCTCCCCCATCCCACTGCCTGAGCTTCCTTTAGCCTCAGACACTTTGTACCCTTTTAGCTGCAGCAATTGCCTGACAGAGAATTCACAGGCCATATCATTGGCTACTAATTCATAGGCCATATTTCTCCCCAACTGAAGCACATCTTCCCTTGAGTCAAAAGATTGGAGAGAAACTCAGGCAGGATAGCTTTCCTGCCCTCCTCTGGAGCAGTGACTTCCTGAGCCAAGGTTATTAAAGCAAGGGCCTGCTAAGACCTCAAGAATGAAAAACTCTACTGTAGAGATGGCATGGAAGAAGCAGACTACTGCACACCCTACACAAACCAAAACAGGATGTCACCCCAAAAATGTAGATTGACACAGGACTGCAGCATTGAACTCAGATGTATCAGAGATGATGAGGATGGCACAGAATAGGGAAGGATTCAGGTCAGTAGTTCATGGAGTTTCTATGAGTGATAATTAAGTGAGCAGCACCTAATCACAACACCACGATGAGGTTAATGATTATTATGTCTACTACTGGGTAGTTAAAAGGGATAATTATGATCATATAAAGTTTTGGCAGTGAATTTCTATATGCATACTTGTACATGTTGCAAGTATATCTATATATAATGAGTAAAAGCAACAGGAAGCAATAAGTAAACTTTGTAACCATAACCACAAACACCCTCAGGATTCAGTTACTCTGCCATAGGGCTTCAGGACCATCTTAGCATCAAGGGATATCAAGGTGAACCGACATAACAAAATCCACAAATGTAATGTTCAACACAATAAACTTGTGATTAACAACTGAAGATCTAAGACTTATGAATGACCGACTAATATTGAGATCATAGGAGAATTAAAGATGCATAAAAACTATTGGGCTGTAGCACTAATAAACCTCATGGATTTCAAAGTATATTACTCTTATGCCAGAACTAAATTATGTGATAGTTTGTTGTTGTTGTTATGTGCCGTCGAGTCGCTTGCGACTCATAGCGACCCTATGTACAACAACCCTGAACTCTGCTCTGTCCTGTGTCAATCGCACTGTCTCTGACACTCCCATCCCAATTATCCCAGTCACTGAATCAATTCACCTCATAGAGGGCCTTCCCCTCCTCTGCTGTCCCTCCACCCTCCCAAGCATGATGTCCTTCTCCAAGGACCGGTCTCTCCTCACAACATGTCCAAAGTATGTTAGACGGAGCCTCAGAATCCTTGCTTCCAAGGAGCCACCCAGTTTAACCTTTTCCAGGACAAATCTGTTTGTTTTCCTAGCAGTCCATGGCATTTTCAATACTCTTCTCCAGCACCACAGCTCAAAGGCATCAATTCTCCTTCTATCTTCTTTGGTCATTGTCCAACTTTCTGATGCATAACAAGTTATTGTGAAGACCATGGCCTGTATCAAATGCAACTTAGTCTCCAGAGAGACACCGTTGCTCTTCAGTACTTTGGAGAGGTCCCTAACAGCAGACTTTCCCATGGCAATGTGCCTTTTAATTTCCTGGCTACTGGTGCCAAGAGTGTTGACTGTGGAGCCAAGCAAACTAAAGCTGCGTACAATCTCAATCTCTTCACCATCCATCCTGATGCTGCTCAGGTGGCCTAGTGACAAGACGCTGCACTGCAATCCCAGATATACCTGGTTCGAATCCACCAGATTCTCTGCTGGAGAAGGGACAATCTCCTCCTGCACCACTCAGATCTGATTTGATGGTGCAATGCACAAAAAGTAATAAAAAAAGATGCGATAGAAAAAAAGATAAAGACTACCAAAGACATGATCTGAGTCAACACAGTTTTTAAAGTATGTTTTTGTTGTTGTTGTTGTTGTTGTTAGGTTCAGTCATTTTCTACACATAGTGACCCTGTGAATAATAGATCTGAACCCTGTCCTAGTCTGGGCCATCCTCACACTTTGTGACACACTCAAGCCTATTGCAACAGTCATTATGTCAGTTCAACTGATTGAAGGTTTTCCTCTCTTTCACTATACCTCCATTTTTCAAGCTTGATGTTCTTCTCCAAGGAATAGTTTCTCCTAGTAACATGCTCATATTATACGAGAAAAAACTTTGTCATATTTGCCTCCAAGGAACACTCTGTCTGCACTTTATCCAAGATATATTTTATTCTTTTGGTAGTCCATGGAATATTCAGTACTCTTCTACAATGCCACAGTTCAAAGGCATCATTCTTCTTCTGTCATCCTTATGTATTGTCCAGCTTTCAGATGCATAACAAGTTATTGAAAAGACCATGGCCTGAATCAGGTTCACCTTAGTCTTCAAACTGACATCATTGTCTCTCCGTAATTTGTAGAGGTCCCAGACTTCAGATTTCCCCAGTGCAATACATATTCTGATCTCCTGCCTCTTGTTACCAATTGTGTTAATTGTGGATTCAAGTAAGATGAAATTGTTGTCTTCTCCACTCAACATGATGTTGCCTATAGGGCCAGTGGTAAAAATCTTTGTTTTCTTGATGCTGAGAAGTAATCTAAGTTGAAAGCTATAATCTTTGATCTTCTACAGCAAGCATTTTAAATTCTCCTCACTTTCAGTTAGCAAGGTTGCATAACATCAGCATAATGAAAGTTATTGATGACTCTGATCCAGATGCTACAGTCCAGCTTCTCAAATAATTTGCTCAGATTACGTAGGTATAGAGAGAGGATACAAGCCTGATAGATACTTAACTTAGTTTTAAATCATGTAAGTGCTTCTTTTGGAAACAGAAATGGCATCCACTTCCTACACAACATGCCTCTGGAAACTCTATGAACTTTGAGAAATGATGATAGTAATAGAAAGGCTTCAGGTCTTTTGTCCATAGGGTTGCCATGAGTACTCAATTCAATGGCAATCAATAACAACAACAACAAGTGCTTCCTTGCTCTGTTCATATAATAT
>NW_006399755.1:35841941-35842783 GCF_000299155.1 Elephantulus edwardii | reverse complement strand
CACTGCCTCTGACACACCCATCCTGATTACCCCAGTCACCAAATCAATCCATCTCATAGAGGGTCTTCCCCTCCTGCACTGTCCCTCCACCCTCCCATAAGCACAATTAAGTGTTCTAGGGTTCTCATTCTTCTCAAAGTTACCCACAACTTGGTAAGATCAACACGGATGCCTTTGATAGTCCATAAAGCATAAACAGATGTTCTTCTGGTACCCTCTGTTTTCAGCCAGGTTCAATCTAATATAAAAAATTATATCCCAGGTGCCCCGGATCCATCTAAATCCTGCTTGAACTTCTGGCAATTCCCTATCTATGTACTGTTCTAGCCATTTTGTATGGTCTTCTGCAGTATTTTGCTTGCATGTGATTTTAACGTTTTTTATACCTTCCACATTCTGTTTGGTCATCTTTCTTATGAATGGGAACAAGTCTGAATCTCTTCTAGTCAATCAGTCAGACACACCTGTCTTCCAAAAATTCTGGGATAGACTGATAACCAAGTGCAGGGCAGCATCTGTTAGTTGAAACATGCCAATCGGTGTCCCATCAATTCTTAGAGCCTTAATTTTTACCAGGGAATTCATAGTAGTTTCAACTTCTTCCTTCATTATCCTGGGTTCTTATTCATGTAATACTTCTTGAAATTTTTCTGTGTCAGTCAATTCTTTTTGGTACAGTTTATCTGTATATTACTGCTATCTTCTTGTGATACTTCCTAGATCATTCAACATATTGCCCATGTTGTTGTTATTATGTGCCGTTGAGTCACCTGCAACCCATAGCTACCTGTCTCACTAATTCCAACACACCAGCTTCTATTGCCCCAGTTAGTGTCAACTCA
>NW_006399755.1:35838660-35840216 GCF_000299155.1 Elephantulus edwardii | reverse complement strand
GTGCAATTTTCAGAGTGTCTGCTGACATCTATTTTGTTTCTTTTCCTAATTCTCTATGTAATTAATGACCTTTTACTTACTTCATAGATTATGTCCCTGATATCATCCCACAATTCATTTATCCTTCTATTATTAATGTGCAGTGCGTCAATTCTATTTTTAAGATGATTTTGAAATTCAGATAAAATAGATTCCAAATCACATTTTGGTTCTTGTGGGTGTGTTTTAATTTTCTTTGTCCTCAATTTGAACTCGGACATTTCATAATTGATGGTCTGACCCACAGTCTGCCCCTGGCCTAGTTTTGACTGCTGATATTGAGCTTCTCCAGAGATTCCTTCCACAGAGGTAGTCACTCTGATTCTTACACAGTCCAACAGGTGAGGTTCACACGTAAAGTCACCATTGTGTTTATTAAAACAAGATATTTGCAATGAATAAATCATTGAACATACAAAATTTGATCATTTCCAAACTCATTTCTATCACCAGGTCCATACTTTACAACTAACATTCCTTCTTCTTCCTTGTTTCCAATTCTTGCACTCCAGCCACTAAGTATCACTAATGTATCTTGACTGCATGTTCGGTCAATCTTGGACTGCAAAATTTGGTAAAAAGATTTAATTTTCTCCTCTTTGGCTTTAACTGGAATAGTATATATTTGAAGAATAGTCATATTAACAGATCTTTCCTCATCTATGGAAAATATCCTATCACTCACAACACTGCACTTCAGGATAGAACTTGATGCTATCTTTTTAACAATGAATATACATCACCACTCATCCTCTATTTTTTTTTCTTCCCAATAAAGTATCAATCTTTTCCAGTCAGTGGGCCAGCTGGCTGTTTTCTTGATTTCTTGGCACAACTTAGTGAACACATCCAGGGCAGTGTCTGTCTGTTGAAATATGTTAGTTGGTATGCCATCAACTCCTGGAGCCTTGTTTTTTGCAAATTTCTTCAGAGCATTTTGAACTTCGTCCATCACCACGGGCTCTTGCTCATATGTCATTTCATGAAATTCTTCTGTGTCAGCCAAGTCCTTCTGATACAGTGACTCTGTGTACTCCTTCCATCTTCTCTTGATACTTCCTGGATCATTTAACATTCTACCAAAAGTATCCTAAAGTATTGCCACCCGTGTCTTGAATTTGTTTTTCAGCTCTTTTGAACACTGAGCGAGTTCGGCCCTTTTGATTTTCTGATTCCAGCTTTCTACACATTTCATTATAGTATCTTGCTTTGTCGTCTCAGGCTGCCTTTTGAAATTTTCTGTTTAGCTCTTTGATTTCTTGGTTTCTTCTTTTAGCTTTAGCTTCTCGGTGCTCTAATGCAATATTCAGAGTCTCGTCTGACATCCATCTTGGTCTTTTCTTCTTTTTCAGCCGTTGTAATAATCTTTTGCATTCTTTATGAATGATTTTCATTATATCCTCCCAGAGCTCATTTAGCTTATGCTCATTGGTGCTCAAGGCCTCAAACCTGTTCCTGAGATGGTTTTGAAATTCAAGTGGGATAGACTTAAGATCAAATTTTGGTTCCTGTGGACT
>NW_006399755.1:35826844-35837790 GCF_000299155.1 Elephantulus edwardii | reverse complement strand
GAGTACTGAAGAGCAACGACGTCAGGCTGGAGACTACAGTGCTCCTGATCCAGGCTATAGTCTTCTCAATTATGTGCTATGCATCAGAGAGTTGGACAGTGAATAGCGTAGATAGAAAGAGAAATGATGTCTTTGAGATGTGGTGCTGGAAAAGAGTGTTGAATATACCATGGACTGCTAGGAGAATAAACAGATTTGTCCCAGAGCGGGTGAAGATGGAATGCTCTTTGGAGTCAACAATTGTGAAGCTTCGCCTGACATACTTTGGGCATGTTACAAGGAGGGACTGGTCTTTAGAGAAGGGCATCCTGTTTGGCAGAGTGGAGGGGCAGCGAAGGAGAGGAATACCTTCGATGAGATGGATCAATTCTGTGACTGGAGTGGTGGTAATAAGTGTTTTTGAGATGGCTAGGTTGGCACTGGATAGAACAGCGTTTAGAGCTCTTGCACATAGGGTCGCTATGAGTCACAAATGAACTGATGGCACATAACAACATCAACAACAGTAAAGTATACCATGTGGTTGTCTGATTCAAAGCAGCCAAAACTAATCTACCTTACCTCATCTCATTCAACCTAGAATGTTGGTCTTCATGCATTCCACTTAATTTTTCACAGTTTTCAGTTTTCCAACAATTATGGTTAATACATTCCATGTTTCCTTTATCAAGGAAAGCTTGCTGCTATTTTTCCTCATTTTTACTTATTTCCCATCTAGCCTCTATCTCTAATATTGTAACTAACCGTGTTCCACTATTGTTCATAGGGTTTTCAGAGGCTTATTATGTCAGAAGTGAATGGTCAATCCTGCTTCTTAGTCTGTCTGGGAGCTCTCTTAAGACTTCTCCAGTATGGTTGAACCTGTAGCATATGACACACCAGTGGAATAACTTTCAGCATCACAGCAACCCAGAAGTTACCTTTGTAGGGCAAACTGACAGACAAATGGTGTACTAACTAAAACAATAAATTCCCACAATACAACAAACTGGCAAATTAGTGTTGTTCCTCTAATAGCAAATTGTTGTTGTGATGTGACATCGAGTCACCTGCAACTCATTTGAGACCCTGTGTACAAAAGCCCTAAACTCTGCTCCATTCTGTGCCAATCTTACTATCTCTGACACACCTATTCCCGTTATCCTAATCACGGAATCAATTCATCTCACTGAGGATCTTCCTCTGTTACACTGTCAATTCACCTTTCAAAGCATGGCATCCCTCTCCAAGGACATATCCTGCCTTGCAATATGTCCAAAGTATGTTAGATGAAGCCTCAGAATCCTTGCCTCCAAGGAGCAGCCTTGTCTCACCCTTTCTAGGATGAAGCTGTTCTTCTAGCAGTCCATGATATAGTCCGTATTCTTCTCCAGTACCACAGTCCAAAGGCATCAATTCTCCTTCTGTCCTCCCTAGTCATTGTCTGCTCTCTGATGCATAGTAAGTAATAGCAAAGACTATGGCCTGAATCCGATGCACCTTAGTCTTCAGATTGACCTCATTGCTCTTTAGTACCTTGGAGAGGTCTCTGACAGCAGACTTTCCCAATGCAGTTAATCTTTTAACTCCTTGGCTGCTGGTACTAAGAATGTTGATTGTGGAGCCAAGCAAACTGAAGCTATCAACAATCTCAATCTCTTCACCATCTATCATGATGCTGCCAATCAGCCTAGTGGGGAGAATAAGCTTCAATTTTGAAGGCTACAATGCCTGACCTTCTACAGCTAGTGCTTCAAGTCCTCCTCAGTTTCAGCAAACAGGGTTATGTCATCTGTATAACGCAGATTGTTAGTAAGTCTTCCTCCAAACCTGATGCCACTTTTCTCTTCATAGAACTCAGCCTCCCAGATAATCTGTTCTGCATATAGATTGAAAAGGTACATATCCTTGGTATACACCCTTTCCAACTTTGAACCAGGTAGTGTTTCCATGCTTTGTTCTGATGACTGACTCCTGGTCCAAGTATAGGTTTTGCATAAATTAGACATACAAATATCATGTTACCACATCCAGTTGAAGCTTGCTTAGATGTGGCAGGATGTGCTCCTGGGAGGGTGTTGTACCTTCCTGCTGAGATTCAGAGTTGGCACTCTGAGGTAACATTCGATGTGGGTATGAACATCACATAGAAGTTTCTGGTGAATCTGGTGTGGGCCTCAGAACCAAAGGGATTTTGATTAAAAAGGCAATGCCTTCCAGGTCAAAGATGTTCTAAATAAGAGGCTTCAGCTACCAAAGGCCAATTGACTTAAAAAAAAAAATTTAAAAAGTCAGACTTCTGGATCACAGCAGCTTTAAATAACAGGCCCTAGTTTTCAAAAGGCTCTTGATTAAAATGGTCTGCCTTCTAGCTCAAAGATTCTTTAAGTAAGAGGATCCAGCCACCAAAGGCTTATTAATACAAGGGGGGGAAATCTACACTTTTTAAAGAAGTGTGTAGTGCTTTATGCAATTCTTTATTTTATTAATAAATATTAGTATTAGTATTAGTATTAGTATTAGTATTAGTATTAGTATGTATTAGTATGTATTATTAGTATGTATTAGTATGTATTAGTATGTATTAGTATTATTCAACTGGAAATAATAAGGGGTGCTTTTGTCCTTTTGGATTCTTAGTATATAATCTGTAGGATATTTACTCCTCAAGGGCTAAACTAGATAAAATGAAAGCATAGTAAGATTACAGCCTTGTTATGCATGGGTTCCTGGAATGCAATTTTATTTTGCCAGTGAAGGAAATGTTTCCCTGGTAACCTGTCTTATTAAACCTACTCACTATAGGTACCTGAAATAACCAAGCAATTGGTTGAATATGCAAGTCATTTCCTTAGCAATTTCTGTAGAATACTAGCAATCTTTTGACACAAACTTCCTTAAAAAGATTCCTATCTTTCCCCCCTTTTTAAAACATTGTTGAAATGCATTCTAATAGAGCCTTCTGATTATTTTTATTTGTGCTTCTTAAAAAAATACGAGTACAAAATTGAATGGTTAAGAATTTTTATTAATTCTAATTAAATTTAGGTAAAAGTCAAATTTTATTCATTTTTCTTTAACAAACAGATATTAAAAATTTTTCCCTCTAATAGTTTGCTTGGAAATAAGTATTTCAGATAATAAAACTTAAAAGCTAAATAAATAATTTAGCATTTTTAAATGAGTACAAAACACATAATCACTTTGTTCAAAGTGAAATTTCTCCCTGCAATTTGGAAAATAATAAAATACATAAATATTTCTTGCATTGTGCCTTTTAATAATTGTGAGACTGTTTAAAATTATACGCATTTCAGCAGCAACTCTATAAACATACTTCTATATTTAAAATGTAGTCCCATACCTCTCAGAGTATAATTTTTTAGCTTATATATGGAAAATTAGGCTGCAATATAAAAGTATAGAAATTCACACAATAAACACAATGGTATAAAGCAGATAAATTTACAAACTTTAGTTTTTGAAACTTCAGATGAAAGAATCTCTGAGTACCTATTTCTGGGATTTTTTTCCCCCTCTACTAACTGTGTTCACAGTCAAATGTTTTAAAAGTGTTTTGTCTGATTTTTTCCAAGAAATGATTCAAAAAATATTTATTGTGTATCTTCTAAGTTGCAGAAACTATACGAGTAGTCCATAACTTGGGTTGTATTTGAGTTACAATGACTAACACTTATGATTTTCAATTTCCACAAAGAGTTGAAACTAAAGCCTGGTTTCAAGACACTTAAAGACAGAATCACACTACTACTTGAATTTCAATGAAAATCTTTCCTTGTCTATCATCCTGAAAATCCCTGAACATTCAACAGCAATAAGAAAAGAAACATTACTTGTTGGTTTACTACTAAAGAAGTAGTACTGAGAACTAGATGATGATTGTGTTTTTCAAAGTCTGGTTCTTAAATGCTTTTATCTCAGAAGTGCACAACTACCGCTTTATTTAAAAAAAATTCTAGGAAATATTTCTAATGAAAGTATTTTTAAATCAAGATGTAAAGCCTAATGTGTATACCTTCTTATGTATACCTTCTAATAAAACAATTGACATTTAGCTTATAGACAAAGCTAGAAGTCCACTGTCAAGATTTATTACAGTGACTGGAGACCTGAATCAGAAAGAATTGGATAACACAGGACCATTTTAGAAAGTAGCAAATAATAAAGAGCCAGTGGTGATGAGTTCAAACTTTATTCAACATATTGGTAAAAAAATAAGGTCCCAGAAATCAAAGGCATTGAAATTGACATATTTCAAGTAACAGACACCACCTACACGCTCACCAGATTGTACCAGAAAATTTGGGGGCAAAAAACCAGCTATTTAGCCAACTAACTGGAAGAGATCATATTTATTCTGATTTCCAAAAAAGATGATTCAAATGAATGTGGAAATTATCGAACTATATCATTAATATTACACATAATCAAAATCTTGCTGATGACTATCCAAAAATGGCTAAAACAGCACAGAGAACTACAGAAACACAAGCCAGATTTAGAAGAGGAAATGCTATTAATGATATACTTGGTGATGTCAGATGGATCTTGGCTGAAAGCTAAGAGTACCCTAAGGATGTCTATTTGTGTTTTATTGACTATGAGAAAGCATTTTACTGTGTGGATCACAATAGATTGTGGCTAACATAGAGAAGAATGGGAATCCCTGAATGCTTGATTGTGCTCAAGCAAAATCTATGCCTAGATCAACAACCTGGTATCCAACAGAGCAAGAAGACTACATGGTACAAAAAATCGAGAAAGGAATGAAAAAAAAAATGATGGAGATATTCTTTCTCCATACCTTTTCAGCCTATATGTGGAACAGATCATTAAAGAATTTGGACTCTAGGGGAGCTCTTGTGGCCTAGTGGCAAGAAGCTGCACTGCAATCCCAGAGATATGTGGTTCAAATCCATCAGATGCTCTGCCAGAGAAGGAGGGGCAATCTCCTCCTCTACCAGTCAGATCTGATTTGACAGTACACACACACACACACAAAATAATAAAATTTAAAAAAACACAAAAGAATTTGGACTCTATGAAGCAGACTATAGCATCAGGATTGGAGAAAAAAAAACTCATCAACAACCTGCACTTTGTAGATGACATAACAGTGCTCTCTGAAATTTAGGAGGACTTAAAATGATTGCTGTAGAAGATTACAGCTTTCAATATGGATTGCATCTCAACATAAAGAAAAACCAGGCCAAATAGATGAAAAAATGAATTAAGTTGTTAATTATTTCATCTTGCTCAGATTAATGATCTATGACCTTGGCACCAGCAGTTGGAAAATCAAAGGAAAAGTTACACTGGGAAAATCTGCTGTCAAGGAGCTCTACAGGGTGCTAAAGAGTAATGATGTCAGTCTATAGACGAAGGTACACCAGATCCAAGCCATAGTCTTTTCAGTTGTTTGTTATATATTTAAAAGCTAGACAACGACATAAGAATTTATATCTTTGAGTTGTAGTACTGGAAAAGAGTATTGACTATGCCATGGACTTCCAAGAGAACAAACAAGTCTGTCCTGGAGCAAGTTCAGCCAAGTTGCTTCTTGGAAGCAAGCATGGTGAAACTCTGTTTTATATACTTTGAGTATGTTATCAAGACAGGCCAGTTCTTGGAGAAGGACATCATGCTTGGAAGGGTAGAAGAACAGTACAAGAGATGATGAGATGGGTTGACGCAGTAACTGTGGCAATGGAGTTAGTAGTGTTGCAGACGGTGATGTTGGATCAGAATAGGGCACAGTTCAGTGCCATTGTATATAAGGTCACTATGAGTTGTAGTTAACTTGATAGCACCTAAGAATAATACTAGCTGCAGTAGTTATTGCAAGTGGTGCAATAGTACAATAACATTTTACAGTTTATGGAATAATTATGATATCATTCAGTGTATCTGGAACGTTATATCTTCCTAGGAGGAAGTTACAAGAAAAATGAAATCAGAAGGTATAGTACAAATGTTGATATATGTACCCACTCTAAGGATTTGATCAGTAGAAAAAATCATCCATATGGCAAGCACACTAAATTTAGAACTTGAAAAAAAAATTTAGAACTTGATATGTCTGATGTGGAATAAATCATATCATAGAAAAGGAAAATTGATGCATAGGGATTTAATCAACTCTGAAGAGAAAATAAATGCTAAAGTAAATGGTGCAACTGTTGTAGAATGAGGCTGACATTGGGGTGGGGGTAAGACAGAAAAACTGGATGAAATGTTTATGGCATTGAAGTCTATGGGGGAGAGAATAGTTTAAAAGTATTATATTTTAGGGTATTATGTTTATCGTAAGAGTACGGAGTGAGGGTTGCAGAGTGGATTATATTTGGGGTTGGGGGTGTGGTGGGGGGATGTGGGGGGTGATTGTGTACCAATGAGGGAGTTTTTCTTTTGCTTTTCAAGGAGAGGAGCAAACTGGGGGTGGGGGGACTGGGAGAAGGGTGCAACAATGAATGAATGGGATTCCAAAATCTCTGTAGATGTTCATTGAAATGAAAAATAAATAAAAAGAACTCTTGCAAAAGAAAAAAAAAGAAGTAATGAGGGAGAAGAAGGAACTAAGTTTTGCAAAAATTTTAGAGTGAAAGCATTAGCTAAAACTAGTGAGCTCTAGTAGCTTAGAGGCAAGAAATTGTGCTGTCAACTCAAAGGTATGTAGTTTGAATCGACAGTTGTTCTGCTGGAAAAAAACAAAAACAGGTAATTACCTTTTGTATGATATACTGCCTCCGAAAACCCACTGGAGGGTTAGCTATGTGTCAATTCTGGCTCAACAGGACTCCACAACAAGTCAGTTCCTTTAAAACAAGTACCCAGTTTTGTTTTACTTTTTTGTTTGTTTGTTTTATTTTTTGCTTAAATTCAATAGATGTTACCATAACACATGACAAAAAAAAATAAAATTACAATACAAACAACTCTCACTCATTTTCTAAGTAAAAATATCATCCCCATTCTTTGGAATAATCCAAATAACACTTTTCATAAATGGCAGACAAAATGCCAATGTCATCTAACTCTTGATCATCCTTAGTAAATTTTTATGATTTTTGTTGTTTTTATACGTGTATGAGGAGGGGCCCATCCCCAAAGAAGTACATAAAACTCAGCAAAGCTTAGGGTCAGTCAAAAAAGAGGAATACCTTCGGTGAAGTTAATTAACACCCATTGTAGCGGCTGCAATGGGCATAGCAGCGATTGTGAGGTTGGCACAGGTCTGAGCAGTGTTTTGTTCTGTTGTATATAGGATCGCTCCGAGACGGAGCTTACTCGATGGCATCTAACAACAATAAGTATTAAATACAGCCATAAGTTTATATGTAATGTTTCTAAGCCCAATGACAAATCAAGATCATAAATATAAATACACTGATCATAATTAAAGCATTAACAATGAAACCTTACAAAAATTGCTTGTTAGATTCATGTTAGAATCACTTTGTGGTTAGAAAAGAGCTGCACTGTGAATTGAAGACTATCTGGATATAAAAAGAAAAAGAGAATAATCATCTCAGGTCTTTGGTGCTGACAATCCAATGGAAAGTAATAGAAAGTTCAGATTTGGCTTTACCTTTCTTATGACATTGCAATCTGGATCCAAAATTACACATGGAATTTAGACATGCTTAAGTTATATATTCAAAGATTCGTCCAAGTTTGAAGCTAGATACCTACTTTTAAAATCTAATGAAGTTCAAGGATCTTTCCCACACTCAAAACAAAATCATTTGAGAGGGAAGAACTTAAATGCCATCCTCAGAATTTCAGTGTTCAAGATAAAAGACTATTTTCTTTATTTACCAACAGGAATCTACAAGAATTTTCCCAAAATCTACTGAGTTTTTGGAGCCTTAAAAAAATCACTTACACAATAGTACAGTTTCTGCAAAAGAGAGAGAATAGTTGTATACCTGTATAGTTAATACACTCACTAATCTGCCCCAAGGTCACCATGAGTTGCAAAAAACAAAAAGAGGACAGGGTAATTAAGACAGAGGAAACCGAGAAAGCTGTACTTATGTTAAAGGCTGTGGCAAGTGAGTACCTCAGGACTCAAGCAGTATTGAGTAGAAGTATTTCTGGAAAAAGGAAATGAAGGATCAAGTAGCAAGATGTCTGGGGACTAACCAGGAGTTAGATAGAATCTATCAAACCAGAGCACCTGTTACGTACCACTGAGTCAGAATTGACTCATAGCTGACCTTACAACGTGTTTTCAGAAGCAGTAAATCACAGGGCAAGAGATTACCCATCTTTCTCCCAAGGAGCAGCTGGTAAATATTAAAGAATTAGCAGGAAATCCTACCAGAGACTTCCTATGCCCCTTTAAAAAGGCCTTGTATGAGTCAGAGCCCTTTATTAACTTACTCGTTCCTACCCAGTTACATAAGATGTTGCCCTTTTTTACTTTTTCATTTTTCCACCTTACCCTAACAGAGAAATTTTTTGCAAGAAGAAGCTAAAGATAGCTTTACTTGTGCTTTTAGAAGATAGAGCATTGATTAGAGTTTGAGACTGAAGTTTTAAGCTGTACAGGATTAGATGTTAAATGTTAAAAGGCAATTCTTCTAGAAACTCAAAGTGCTTAAAATAGTAAAGAATTTGTTCATGTATTATTCCATTAAGCAAGATGAAAGGCATTACTCTGTTCAGGTAATCCTGTTACATGCAATCCTAAAAGCAATAAAAATGGAGTCAAGCACATAGACCAATGATAGCTAGATGAATCTAAAAAAAAAAAAAGGATTTGAAGACACTAGTTTAAAAGCTTTCAGAACTTAACAAAAATACTAAAAATATTAGCAATTAAATATATTGTTAATATGTTGCTGTTGTTGCTGTGTACCGTTAAGTTGGAGACTACTCATGGCTTATTTGCCAGTGCATTTTTCAAAGGCAGTAAATCACATGGGAGGCGATTACATATCTTTCTCCCACAGAACAGCTAGTGGATTTCAATTGATGGCAACACAACTTCTTACCACTAAGTCATCAGAACTTCCTATTAATTAATTATATTAGTAATAATTAACCTATATTGTTGGGGATTCTTCTAGGTGGTATAGCACTGATCGTGACCTTCAGTATGAATTGCATTTCAACATAAAGAAAATAAAATCCTTACCACCAGGTCAATAGAGGGGTGGAGAAAAGATTGAAATGCTAACTATATCATCTTGCTCTGTTCCACGATCAACAGCTTTGGTACCAGTAGTCAAGAAATCAAAAGACAAGTTGCATTGAGACAATCTGCCTTTTCAGAGTGCTAAGAGCAATGATATCAGTCTGGAGACTAAGGTGCACTTGATCCAGGCCATGGTCCTCTCAATTATTTGCTATGGATCAATTGACTGCCAATTTCTTTCTCTCCAGGACAAAGAGGTCTGTCTTGGAGAGGGTGAAGACAATTTGTTCCATAGAGGCAAAGATTTTGAAGCTCCAGCTCACATACTTTAGATATATTGCCAGGAGACGTCCTTTAGGGACGTCATGTTTGGAAGGATAGAAGAACAGTGCAAGAGAGGAAACCCTGGATTAGTTGGATTGACACAGTTACTGTAGCAATAGGGTTAGGTATGCCAAAGACAAACAGGTTGCTAAGGATAGGACAAGATTCAGAGTCCTTGAGTACAGGGTTTCTATAAGTTGTAATTGACTCAATGGCATGTAACAACAATCCTTATTTATGTATGTATGTAGTATTTTTATCTCTTGCAATTCTTTTTTTAAAAAGAATTATGCTGTTTTACCTACAAAGTTTGTATTCATTGCCCCAACACTAGATCTCCTCCAGCTACCCCCATCCATCCCCACTCTTCTGCTTCTCTGCCTTAGATCCTGATTCACATTTTCCTAGTTATCTATTTCTAGAAAAATGGTCTTATACAATACTTGTCCTTATGGGACCAAGTTAGTTCACTTAGCATGCTGCTCTCCAGTCCCTCCCAAGTCAGGTAGTGATTTACAAAAACATTGCTCCTGCACACTGTGTAGTAGTCCATCATGTGAATGTACCATAATTTTTCAATCCATTTGATTGTGGTAGAACATTTGGGCTGTTTTCATGTTCTTGATATGGTGAATAACGCTGCTAGGAACATTAGTGTACAAGTGTCTATTTGTCTCAGTTCTCATTTTTTGGTGGTGTATTCCAAGCAGTGGAATAGCTGTATCATGTGGAATTTTTGAGGAATTGCCAAACTGCCTTCCAGAGTGGTTGTACCATTTTACAATCCCACCAACAGTGTGTAAGTGTCCATATCTTGTGATATCCTCTCCAACATTTATTACTTGCTGTCCTGTTAACCTTTGTCACTGCTACTGGAGTGAGATGGTATCTCATAGTGGTGCAGAGACTGTGTATTATCAGTAATTTCATTCCACGTATATTCTTACACAAAAAGTATAGCTAGCTGATGGATTTTTACATAGTTTTATACATTTTTTTAAAATGAAAATGTATTGTGTGAATCACTATCTTTTAATCATATGATTACTTTTATACTTAACAGGTATTCTCTATTTCTAGTTAGATGCAGGAAAGTGAACTGAGATGGCTGAAGTCCATTTTGCAGATAAATAGTCTAACTACATATCTCTCTCATGTTTAATAGTCATACTTCATTTAGCTGACATTTCTCAGGAATGAGGTGTACAGCATAACTCAACTTTCTAGATACCTGAAGCTTACCTATTATGCTACCAAACAGATTCTATTTTACTGATTTTGAGAGGAACGTTCTGAAATACATGATATACTTCCAGTCCTTCTTACAGAAGGTGCATTTACCAAAATTTAGCATTCCTTGATGGTCTTGAATCATTCCTATAAACATTGGTGGTGGTATTGTTATGTGCCATCAAGTCGCTTGCGACTCATAGCAACCCTATGTACAACAGCCCTAAACCCTGCTCTATCCTGTGCCAAT
>NW_006399755.1:35808893-35825769 GCF_000299155.1 Elephantulus edwardii | reverse complement strand
CTCCAGTCGTTTTTGGATAACCTTCAGTAGAATCTTGCTTGCATATGAAATCAATTATATTGTTCTGTAGTTACCACACTCTGTTGGGTCACCCTTCTTTGGAATGGGAACAAATATGGATCTCTTCCAGTCAGTTGGTCAAGTGGCTGTTCTCCAGATTTCTTGGCACAACTTGGTGAGCACATCCAGGGCTGCATTTGTTAGCTGAAATAAACTTACCATTTCTATTAAACTATTGTATAGCAATGTTCTTAATGTTTACCCAAGTAGACTCTCTTCTTATTAGACCAAGACCATGTCCTAATTGGTATAGCTATTCTGAATACAACAAAACAAAAATAACAGCTACCTGTTTGTACCTAGCTATAAGCAGATTAAAATCTTGACTATTTCACATCAAGGACTGTTTTTACTCTTTAAGTCAGTCGCTTCTTAACATAGATCTTAGATACTTTCCTCAAGAACAAAATAGATATAAGAGTAAACACTACCGTTGACTATAGACTATAATCATTTTATTAAAAGGCTTGATTCTACTTTAAGTCTTATAGTGCAGACATCTAAACATGGATTCTAGGGCCTGATCATTTGCTAGATCTGTGATTTTTGGCAAAGTTACTTTTCCATATTTTCATTTCTTCATATGTAAAAATTGGTTCTAAAAATGTCTCCTTTGTATAGTTATTAACTAAATCCAATATATTAAAAACATTTAAAAGAATATCTTGGGAGAAGTCTGGACCCTAACAAACACTGAGTAAGTGATTGCCATTTTTGTCATTTCAATTAATCCTTATAGTCCTTCTGAGAGTTAGTTAATAATACCTTTCTTTATTCTGTAGATGAAGAAATTAAAGCTTCCTGTTGTTTGTTGCCATTGAGTTTATTCTGACTCAGGATGACTTCATTTATTCCAGTACAAAATCCTGGCTAGTTTTTTACCATCTTCAGGATGTTGACATATTTTAGTCCATTGTTGAGACAATCGTGTCAATGCATCTCATGAAAAATTTCCCTTTACCATGATATCTTTTTTTTGGTAGTATTTTCTACTAACCAGTATAAAGTGAGCCTTTTCCTCCCACCATCTTAATTTCTAAAGATATTTCTGGTTGATCTTTCCAAAGATTGATTAGCTGTTTCTCTGCACTCACAGAAAATTCCATATTCTTTGCTAACACCACAATTTTAATGAATTGATTTTTATTCTGTCTATTGAGAGTTCTCCTGTCAACTAAGGATATTAACTCTACAGATTGTGTCAACCAGAGTTTCCTAAACAAGCTGGATTGTTGTTGTTGTTGTTGTTGTTCTTTACTGCTGTCGAATAAAAACCAACTTATAATTGACCTTCAAGTGATTTTTAGAGGCTATTGCATGGGAGGAGATTGCCCATCTTTCTCTCCTGGAGCATCTGGTATATTCGAAACTCCTGCCTTTGGATTGGCAGTGCAAATCCTTACCCCTAAGGTGTAATGACTTAAATAACTTGTGAAAGTCACATGACATTAGGAAGTGTTGTCTCCAGATCTAAAGACATAACTACTACACATAATTTCTCTGGACACATTTCAATACTTGCTATTCACACAACACATCAGCAGGAGTCAGTGATTCCCTCAGAGGTAAGCAATGCCCTGTGTAGTTCTGTCCAACAGCACTGCCACTAGCATAGGCTGCCTCTCTAGCTCACGCAATTTCTTTAAGGTTGAAATCATTATGAATAGAGACATTTAGTCTTGTTTCCTGCACATCTGTCCCTTCTTAATAAGTGGTAAATGCTTGTCATTTCTCAATGGTACACTTTCTTTTAGTCCTTTGGCTATAGCTAACCTGGTACCTTTGTTTCTGAATCAAAGAGAAAAGTGAATGAGTAAATTCATAAATTCAGTCATTAAGTCTAACTTCCTTTCTGGCCTGTCTGAAGACAAAATTGCTATTTCTTACCAGGAAAAGTTCATGGATTTTGTGACCAATCTTGATTTTGGATATAGTAAGTGGCTTCTAAGATGGCCCAAATAACCCTTTTCTACAATCTATGCTATTGTGTATTCTCTTTTAGTCAACTGTGGGTCATATCTAATAACTTAATTCTAAGGAACAGAATATGGCAAAAGTGATGGAAAGGCCTTTCTGAGACTAGGTATAAAAGAATGGTTTCCACCTCACTAGCATTTCCTCTCTGGCCTTCTCCCTTGCTTGCTCTGATGAAAGCCAGCTGTCAATACTGGAGAAGGTCTTATGAGTTAAGAAATTGAAGGTCTCTAGGCAATAGCAACAAAGACCTGAAGCCTTTGGCCCAATAATGCACAAGGAACTTAGTCTTGCCTCAACTTCTCTCATGAATGAGACTGGAAGGAATCCACCTCTCTCAAGCCTGGAGGTACTAAGAGCCCAGCCCGGTGAGAGTTTATGAGTGAGAAGATCTAGCTCAGCCAGGTCATGGGCCCGTAGATACCGTGAGAATTGTTTTAAACCACTAAAATGGTTCTCCAGAGTAATTTGTTATATTTTAATGACAAAGCAATACCCTAGTGCTTTCTTTCTATTTACTTTCAAATTCTTGCTTGTATTTCATTTAACTAGCCAGAACTATACTACTAAAAGTAGACATAACTAAAAATACTTACTCATTCCTTTCAGTCAGAACTGACTCATAGCTGATCCTCCAGCAGGTTTTCAGCAGCCATATATTGCACCGAAGGAGATTTCTCTATCATTCTCCTGCAGAATATCTAGTGGATTAGAACTGCCAAAGCAGCACTATCTTTGCGTGAGCAGTGCAACTCCTTAGGGAACATCACCAGAGTTCCCAAAAAGTAGACATAGTACCAGCAAAAATCTCCACCAAAATTTTTGCCACGTGATAATGCCGTTTTCAGATTCCTTTTTGCCTATCTTTCTAGACGATGAGATACTTGAGGACAGAAACTATTACCTCCTACATTTTTTTTCTAAAAGCAAGAGTCTTGCAATTCAGTATTTTTAAAGTTTGCAAGAAATTAATAAAGTTAAAAGTCAAAGATGAAGAAGTAACAGAATTTTTTAAAAAAGCAAAAATAGTGCAGGATAGAGAAGGTAAAGAAGACGCTGTGATCCAAGAAGGGATTTCAATGTTGAAAATTCTAGAAATAGAACAATTCTGAACAATGGTAAGGTATGAAATGTGACAGCACTTTCAACACTCAAGCTGCTTTTTTTTATTATCATGTGGATCACACAATGTGAAAGCAAATATGTATTTGTGAGAAAATTTGTAGTGGGAAAAGCTGCCCTCTTCATTTCTAAGAAAACACTCCAGGACAAATTGCTAACAAGTCAATTCCTTATCTAACAACTCCTGGTCTCAGAGATTTAAGTCCAAGACCAGAATAACACAACCAATTCTAGCTCTATCACAGTAGAATGGAAGGATAGAAGGGAAACCTTTAAGACATTAAATAGAGTTGCTGTTGCTGTTGTTGTTGTTGCTATTGTTATGTTCCCTTGAGTAGAACTAATTCATAGACAACCCTCCGGTGAGTTTCCAGAGGCAGTAAATTCCCTAGGAGAAGATGGTCCACCTTTCTCCTGAGGAACAGCGGGTGGGTTTAAACCACATGCCTTTGGACTGGCAGTGCATCTCCTTACCACTAAGCCACGAGACTGCTAAAATAAAATTTGAAACTCCACCAAGTCACATAAACATCATTTTGAAAGGTTAATATTACATGGTACTAGTAAAAACTAGTTAAACTTTACTTTTTTAAAACATTGAACATGTCAAAAATTAAGGGAGCTCTGGCAGCTTAATCTGTAGGAAGTTTACTACTAACCAAAACAGTGTCTCTCTGGTAGTTCAAATGCACGAACCAGCAGCTGCTCTTCTGGGTAAAAGATGGACAATATCCTCCCATGTGATTTACAACCTCTGAGAGCCCACTGAAGGTCAGCTGAGTAAGTTCCAGCTCTATGGTAGTACATAACAACAAAAATAAGGTAGAACAATGTTCTGAGTAAATGGAAATTTCTTGATTATTCTTGTTATCGCCCTTCAACTGTTCAAAATAGACAATCCTAACAAAGCAATTGTAATTAAAATGTTAGGCGATTTTAAACTATGAATCATGTAGGGTATTGAATTTCTAAGTGTGAAAATAATTATTCTCTATTGTCTGTCACTAAAATTTTTCAAAATATGCATATCTCAACATGAACATATTTTTACATTCCAATTCCTTGAGTTACTTCAGTGTTGCTTTATTCAGCTGCCATAATAAGATTGTATCACTAAAAATAGAAAATCTAATGCAAATATTACACGACATAGGATAAGATTGCAAAATATTATGGGCACTTACTAAGCAGTGGTGAAGAAGCAAAAATGCATTATATTTTGTATTTTAATTTTTATTTAAAGAGGTAATCTTGAAACTAATTGAGTAATAGAGTAGCAGGAAAAAAATGTTCTGCGTTCAAAAAGTTTGAATCTCATTTGTTTATTTTAAACTATTCATCACATTCTTTTTTGCTTACTGTTTATATGGAAGAAAAAAGGTCTCCTGGTAATAAAACTCATATACATGCATCCCTATATAAAGGTACTTTTGAAGTCTCCTGTATCTCAGAGTAGACAAATCTCCTTAGATTCTTTTCTAAAATCTGCTAAGTATATATGATTCTTTTTCAAATACTGTCCTAAACCTCTCACTGAACCAAAAGTGCACATGAAAAATTTCCAAAGGCACATCTTTTATTTGCTTTCCACGAGATTTAAACCTAGTTCTCTCTGTTGTTGTTGTTAGGGGTCGTCAAGCCAACTACAACTCATTCCAACTCTATGAACAGTGGATCTGAATCCTTGTCCTATCCTGTGCCATCCTCCTCATCATTACTCAAGCACATTGTTACAGCCACTCTGTCAATCCAGCTCGCTCAGGGTCTTCCTGTTTTCATTGACCCTCCAACTTTCTAAGAATGATGCGCTTTTCCAAGGATCCACCCCTCCTTATAACATGTCCAAAGTATAGGAGATGAACCTTCATCATCCTCGCCTCCAAGCAGCACCATGGTTGCACTCTCTCCAAGGCATATTTGGTTGGGTTTATTTCTTCTTTCAGGACTCCATGGGATATGCAATATTCTCCAAAAGGCATAATTCAAAGACATCAATTATTCTATCGTTCTTTAATTTGTCCAGCTTCCAATGCATAACAAGTAGTTGAGAAGACCGTGGCCTGAATCAGATGCACTTTTGTATTTAAAATGGCATAGAAAACTATTGCTATTGGTGGAGCCATTGAGTAGAGTATGACCCATGTTGTTGTTGTTGTTATGTGCCATCGAGTCGCTTGCAACTCATAGTGACCCTTCAAAAGCTCTAAACACCATTCGATCTTGTACCAACTTAGCCATCTCAAACGCACTCATTCCCATCACTCCACTCACAGAATCTATCCATCTCCTCGAAGGTCTTCCTCTTCTGCACCGCCCCTCCACTCTGCCAAACATAATGTCCCTCCTCAAGGACCAGTCCCTCCTTGAAATATGCCCAGAGTATGTCAGACAAAGCTTTAGAATTGTTGACTCCAAGGAGCATTCCGGCTTCACCTTCTCCAGGACAAATCTGTTTGTTCTCCTAGCTGTCCATGGTATATTCAGCACTCTTCTCCAGCACCACATCTCAAAGACATCAATTCTCTTTATATCATCCCTAGTCACTATCCAACTCTCTGATGCATAGCACGTAATAGTAAAGACTATAGCCCGGACCAGGCGCACCTTAGTCTCCATCCTGATGTCATTGCTCTTCAGTACTCTTGAGAGGTCCCTCATAGCTGACTTTCCCAATGCAATTTGTCTCTTGATTTCCTGGCTGCTGTTATCAAGAGTGTTGACTGTGGCACCAAGTAAACTAAAACTGTTAACTATCTCAATCTCTTCAGCATCCATACTGATGCTGCCAATTGGCCCAGTGGTTAGAATCTTTGTTTTCTTGTTGTTGACCTTCAATCCATATAGGAGGCTGCAATCCTTGACCTTCTGTAGCAAGTGCTTCAGGTTCTCCTCAGTTTCAGCAAGCAGGGTTGTGTTATCTGCATAACGCAGGTTGTTGATGACTATTCCGCCAATCCTGAAGCCACATTCCTCCTTGTACAGACCAGCGTCTCAGATGATCCGTTCTGCATACAGACTGAAAAGGTATGGAAACAGAATACATCCCTGATGGACCCACTTCTTGATTTTGAACCATGTAGTGTCTCCTTGCTCTGTTCTGATGACTGTTGCTTGGTCCAAGTATAGGTTTCTCATTAGCACAATCAATGTTCTGGGATTCCCACTCTTCTCAGAGTCAGCCATAGCATGTTGTGATCCACACAGTCAAAAGCCTTTGCATAGTCAAAGAAGCACAGATAGACACTCTTCTGGTATTCTCTGCTTTCTGCCAAGATCCATCTAACATTAGCTATAATATCTCTAATACCACGACCTCTTCCAAATCCAGCCTGCACATTTGGCAGTTCTCTGTTTTCATATTGTTCCAAACGTTTTTGGATAATTTTCAGCAGAATTTTGATTGCATGTGATATTAATGATATTATTCTTTAACTCCTGCACTCTGTTGGGTCACCTTTCTTTGGAATGGGAACAAATATCGATCTTTTCCAGTTAGTCGGCCAGCTGGCTGTCCTCCAGATTTCTTGGCACAACTTAGTGAGCACACCCAGGGCAGTGTCTGTTTGTTGAAATATGTCAGTTGGTATGCTGTCAACTCCTGGAGTCTTGTTTTTTGCCAATTCCTTCAGAGCAATTTGAACTTCCTCATTCATCACCATAGGGCCTTGCTCATATGTTATTTCATTAAATTCTTCTGTGTCAGCCAATTCCTTCTGATACAGTGACTGTATCTTCTCTTGATACTTCCTGGATCATTTAACATTCCACCCAAAGGGTCCTTAAGTATTGCCACTCGTGGCTCGAATTTGTTTTTCAGCCCTTCAGCTTAAGAAATGTTGAGCAAGTTCAGCCCTTTTGATTTTCTGACTCCAGCTCTCTGCACATTTCATTCCACCCAAAGTGTCCTTAAGTATTGCCACTCGTGGCTCGAATTTGTTTTTCAGCTCCTTCAGCTTAAGAAATGTTGAGCAAGTTCAGCCCTTTTGATTTTCTGACTCCAGCTCTCTGCACATTTCATTATAGTATCTTGCTTTGTCGTCTCAGGCTGCCTTTTGAAATTTTCTGTTCAGCTCTTTGATTTCTTGGTTTCTTCGTTGAGCTTTGGCTTCTCGGCGCTCTAATGCAATACTCAGAGTCTCATCTGACATCCATCTTGGTCTTTTCTTCTTTTTCAGCCTTTGTAATGATCTTTCGAATTCTTCATGGGCGATATTCTTAATATCCTCCCAAAGCTCATTTGGTCTATGCTTATTGGTCCTCAAGGCCTCAAACCTGTTCCTGAGTGGGTTTTGAAATTCAAGAGGGACAGACTTAAGGTCAAATTTTGGTTCCAGTGGACTTGATTTAATTTTCTTCAACTTCAGCTTGAACTTGCATATGAGTAGTTGGTGGTCTGTCACACAATCATCACCTGGCCTGGTTTTCACTGCTGATACTGAGCTTCTCCAGCTAATCTTTCCACCAATATGATAGGTTTGATTCCTTTGCATAGCATCAGGTGAAATCCATTTATATAGCCTCCATTTATGTTTCTTATAGAAAGGTATATTGATTATTCATTTGCAATGAATAAATCATTGACTGTGCAGAACTCTATCATTCTATCTCCAGCCTCATTTCTCTCACCAAGCCCGTGTTTTCCAGCTACTGATCCTTCTTACCTGTTCCCAACCTTTGCATTCCAGTGGCCCATTATTATCAATGCATCCTGATTGCATGTTTGATCAATTTCTGACTGCAAAAGTTAGTAGAAATCTTCTATTTCCTCCTCTTTGGCTCTAGTTGTTGGTGCATATATTTGAATGATAGTGGTATTCACTGGACTTCTTTGTATGCATATGGGTATTATCCTGTCACTCACCACATTATATTTCAGGATAGATCTAAAAATGACTTTTTTAATTATTATGACCCATAGCAACCCTTTAAATAACAGAGCTGAACTCTGTCTTATCCTGAGTCATCTTAACAATTTCTGACATACTCAAGCCATTGCTACAGTCACTGTGTCAATCCATCTGGTTGCAGGTCTTCCTTTCTTTCACCAACCCTCTGTCTTTGCAAGCATGATGTCCCTTTCCAAGGAATAGCCTTTCCTATCAACAGTATGTGAAATAAAGCTTTATCACCTTTGTCTCCAAGGAGCACCCTGGTTGTACCTTCTCTAAGACATATCTGTTTGTTCTTTGTGAATTCCATTGAATATTTAGTATTCTTCTCCAATACCATAATTCAGAAGCATCAATCCTTCTTTTTATTCCTATTTATTGTCCTACTCTCAGATGCCTAGCACGTGATTAAAAAGACCATAGTCTGAATCAGGCATAGCATAGTCCAAACTGACATCATTTCTCCTCAATAATTTGGTGAGGTCCCTGACTACAGACTTTCCCAGTGAAAAACATCTCCTGTTCTCCTGACTGCTGATACCAAAAATGTTATTTGTGGTTCCATGTAAAATGAAAATGTAGACAGTTCTAATTCTTTCTCCATCTATCAAGATGCTACTATTAATCCAGTGGTAAGACTTTTTGTTTTCTTGATGCCGAGATGCAATCGATAGTGAAGATTATTTTCTTTAATCTTCAACAGCAAGTGTGTTAAGTCTTCTCTACTTTCAACAAGCAATATTGTGTCACCTGTCTCATGTAGTTTTATTGATGAGGTTTCCTCTGGTACTGATACCACTTTTTTCTTTATGTAGTCCAGCCATTCTAATAGTTTGCTCAGCATGCAGATGGAGTATGAAGAAAGAATACAACCCTAACGTACATCTTTATTCATTTTAAATCATGTAGAGTTCCCTTGCTCTGTTTGCACAATAGCTTATTGGTCTAGGTATAGGTTTTATATGAGCAAATTTAACTGTTCTGGAATTCCCATTCTTCTCATTGTTAGCCATAATTTGTTATGATCGACACAGTAGCTGACTAACGATGACAGAAGGAGAATCAATGCCTTTGAGTTGTGGTGCTGGAGAAGAGATTTGAACATGGACTGCCAAGAGAATAACAGGTCTGTCTTGGAGAGGGTGAAACCAAGTTTCTCTTTGGAGGTAAGGATTCTGAAGCTCCATCTCATATACTTTGGGCACTTAACCAAGAGGGATCAGTCCTTGAAGAACATTATGCTTGGAAATGTGGAGGTATAATGCAGAAGAGGAAGACCCTGGATGAAATGGAATGACACAATAACTAGGGTAATGGGGGAAGGTGTATTGGAGTCATTGAGACTGGCTCAAGATAGTACAGGGTTCAAAACTATTATGCATAGGATCGCTATGAGTTGCAGGGGACTCAATGACACATAACAATAACACCACACAGTCAAATGTGTTTGCATAACTGATAAACAAATAGACATTCTTTGCTTTCAGCCAGGATTTGTCGCTGGTACCAGCGCAATCTTTAGAATCTTTTCTGACATCCCTTTCTGTTTTTTTCTTTCTCCTCTGTTCTTGTAATGACCCTATGCTTTCTTCATAAGTAGTATCCTTGATATCATCGCACAAAACTTCTAGTTCTGGTTATCATACTCATTCTACAATAATGGTTTTGTACAGTATTTATTCTTATGGGATTGAGTTAGTTCACTCAGCATAATGTTCTTCAGTCCCTCCCAAATTAAGTAGTGATTTGCAAGATCATTGTTCAATGTGCTGTAGAGTATTCCATTTTGTGAATGTACCACAGTGTCTCAATCCATTATATTGTGGTTGAACATTTGGGCTGTTTGCATGTTCTTGAAAAGGAAAATAGTGCTGCTAGGAACATTGGTGTACAAGTCTCTGTTTGTGTCTTGGTTCTCATTCTCTCTGGGTATATTCCAAGCCGTGGAATAGCTGGGTCATATAAATCCCTCCATTTTCTTTTGATGCTTCTTGAGTCATTCAAAATTTTGACCACAGAATCTCTACGTAGAACATTTAAAATCATCTTAATAGATTTGAAGCACTGAATACCAATAATTAAAGACCATAGTTCTACCTAGAAAGGCTAAATACTTATATTTTGTGAAGAACTCAGTATTACATATTAAACTATTTTCCTTTGTTCACCCATACCCATTTTTTAAATACTCAAAATGTACTATCTACTTCTTGATAGCCTCTGCAGTCCAAAAGCATATCCTAACATTTGAGCTAATCTCATCCTGGAGATAGTAGCCATGCCAGCACAGACTAAGCAATTTTAGTTGTTATTTTTCCAGCACTCCATTGAGTAGAAGTCCATCTACTCATATATTTCATATTGTTCAGACTCTCCATCAGAGCATCTAAGTCTCTAAGTGCTTTCTCCCAAAAGCTGGTAGCAAATTACATGGGAGTGACTAATAATCTCATGTACTGACCTGCTTAAGCTGTACAAGATTTCATGCTGTATAGTTTATAAGAGCAGAAGTCTTTGTCTCACAGTTCTGGAAGTCAACTCAGTTCTTTTAGATCCTTCTGAGAGCTCAGAGGGTGAATCTGTTTCATTATTCTTTCCTAGCTCCTAGTAGGGAGCTCTGGTGCCCTAGTAGGTAGGGAATTGCACTGTTAACCTAAGGATAGTGTCTCTCTGGTGGATCAAATCCACTAGTGATTCCATGGGAGAAATATGGGCAATCACTTTCCATGTGATTTACAGCCTCTGAAACTCCCCTGGAAGCCCTTCCTCTGTCTCTGTATATCTTTTCCACTATTTAAAGGATATAGGTTCTATAGAATTATGACTTGTTATTTGTTGTTGTGTGCTGTCAAGTCAGAACTGACCCACAGCTGACCCTACTGCAGGTATTCAGGGGCAGTTCAATCACATGGGAGGAGATCACCCATCTTTCCAGGAACAAGTGGTGGATTCTAACTGTGTGTTTTTGAGATTTCATTGTAGGTTCTTACATATAGGCTGCAGAGCTCCCTGTTATTTATATTTGAGTTCATATATGACATCATCAAAGACCTTATTACAGGAATTGGGACTTCAGCATATCTTCTGAGAGAAACAATTAAATCTGTAGTCCTTCTCAGATAACTCTTGCCAATGTGTTGTTGTTAGGTGCCATTGAGTGAAGCACAATTCATAGCACCTCTATGAACAACAGATGTGAACTCTATCATATCCTGTCCAACTTCACAATCTCTTACACACTTACAGCTCATTGCTGCAGTCACTGTGCCAATCGCCTCGGCTGAGGATGCTTCTTTCCTTTGTCTTTCCACCCTTGATGTTCTTCTCCAAGGAATAGCTTCTCTTGGCAATATGCTCAACGTATGAGCCAGTACTGACTCACTAGCACTAGTACTCACTCACGAGTTTGAGTCTAAGACTCCTAGTAATTCCAAGTTTATGGACAACTATCACTTGTCCATGAAAACAGAAATAATCAGTTCAATTATTATCTTTCCATCATTGTTCATCCTTCATAGATTTTGGAACTTACAGTCTGTTATTAATTTTTTCCACCCATGATTTCCAGTTAAGCAATGTGATTTGTATTTCTCTAACTAAGATGTAGAAAAATATTGAGAAACAAACTTAAAGGAATAAACTCTAAAAGAAAGATAAGAAAAATAAAATATAAAACAAAATTTTAACTGAGAACAATGTATCAGAGACAATAGATTTACATACCTATATTTAAAGCCATTGTGATCTGTCTGGAAAAAAATAAAGGAAAAAATTAGATTTGTCTCTTATGAAGAGGAGATTGACATTTCACAAGGGCAGAGTGATTCACAGAGGATAAGAAAATTGGAAGGGCTCTGGAAATAGAACTGCAAGACAAGCAAATAGATAAATGGATCTGCTGTCAGGTGAGGTAACAGTGAAAGCAAACTGCTGGTAGATACAATAAAAAAATCGTTATAATATGGCTGGTTTATGAGGCTACATATATCAAATTATTAGTATTTCATAATGACACGATAGCATTTATTTATGATCTATCACTGTTTTTACTCCCTGATATCTGATCAAGTTGTATATAAATTGTGTGTGTGCATACACACACACGCACATAATGCATAACTGATAGTAGAGAGTGTATACACTTCACTCACTTTGTATAGTTGGGTTGCTATGAGCTGGAATCGAGCACGCAACAACTAATCAGTAACAACACTTGGCAGAGGATATAAAAGAATGTGGAAGTATAAAGGAAGATTTCACTAGTCAGAGGCTTTAAGTATTCTAATATTGTATTCCATGGAAGTTCAAATCTCTCAGTAACTCTGGGAGAAAGATAAGTAATCTCCTCCTATGCAATTTAAAAACTTCAAAAACTCATGGAGAGATAGCTGAATCAGGTATGGCTTGATGACAGTGACTTTGAGTCTTGAGTTATTCACAAGCTGCATGTTTCAAGATATCCCTCATGCAGAGTTAGTTACATGTCAAACATCAAAGAAGATTTCTATCAAACTGAACTATTACGTGATTTAAATATTATTCTAAGCCTTCTTTGAGTGGAATTCCCTCAACAGTGTATCCTAATACTTCCTTTATTATGGAAGCAACCAAATCTTGCTTTATTAGCTTATGTAATGGTTTACCACTTGCTAGACTACTATGTAGCCCCAGATCTATCAAAGTCCATAGAACATACTGTCGTTGTTGTTGTTGTTAGGTGCCATTGAAGAACCCTATGAAAAGCAGATTTGAATCTTTCTCTAAGCTGTGCCATCACCATATCTGCTCAAACCTGTTTACAGAGCAAAGTATTATTAAAATATGTACAAAGAGCTGGAATTAGAAAACCAGAAGGGAAGAACCCATTCAGTATTTATTTCTTAAGCTGGAAAAATTGAGGAACAAATTCAAACCTGGATTTGCAAGATTGAAGGATTCTATGGGGGAAAATTGAGTGATCCAGGAAGCATCAAAGGAAGACTAAAGGAATACACAGAATCACTACATCAAAAAGCATTGATTTTAAAAAATTCCCATGGTATTGAATAAGTTGAACTTTTCCTGGCTTCTCATTTCCTATGGTATAAATTCCCAACTACACACTATGTTTCAATCAAAATAAGATTCATGTAATGCTTTTAATGTGACAATGTCAATTTGATTATGTGTTTTCTTCTACTTACTCATGCGGGCTTTTAAAACTTTTTTTTTCGTTTATATTGGTTGCTTACAACGTTTGTATAGATTGTGTTCCACACTATTTTTAATTCACATTGTATTTCATAAAATCATTCCCCTGTTTTACAAAATTAAGCACCTAAAGTGTGATATTAGTCAATTTTACTGTCCATGATTTTCTGGGTTAGCACTTAGGACATAGTTGTTCCCTAAGTGAGAGCAGACATAATGCAACCATGTCAAACATTTAAAAAGGAATTTCCCCAGAGGTGTGGCCTACATGAAATCTTTATGAACATTCTGTCAAATCTCTCTTGTGTTTTGCTCTGTTTAGCTGGTTTAACATCATCTGACCTCCCGTCGTATTATATTGTCAACCCACCTTGGGTTCATCAACCACTGAAGATACACAAGTGAAAAGAAGCCTCCCACATAGACCAGTGAAACAGAACTGGGAACCCAGAAATAGACCCAGTTATCCATGGTAAATCAAAGCTATAAAATGGAGACATAACAATCTCTTCAACAAATGGTGCTGACAAAGCAAGACTGTTACCTGAAAAAGCTGAAATAAAATGCATATCTCACACCATACACAAAAATCAACTTAAAGTGGATAAGAGACCTAGGAGTAAAACTTAAAACCATAAAGTTCATAAAGGACAAACTGGGATCAAGCTTAGGAAGCCTAGTTTATGATATATAAAGAGACTGCCAAATATAGCCCGAAATGCAAAATTTGAAGAGAATAAAACTGATGAATGGGACCTTATAAAGATTAAATCCCCATGTGCATCAAAAAATTTTCCAACAGGGTGAAAAGAAAACTTAACATTTGGCAATACCATCTCAGACTAGAGTCTCATAACAAAAGTTTACAGAATACTAAAGGGCCTCTACAAGAAAAAGACTTATAACAACACTATTACAAAATAGTCAAAAGACATGGAAAGAATTGCATAAAGATATTAGAGTAAGAATGGCAATGGAACCACCTTACCTCTGTAACTTGATTTGTGCCACTATTAGAACCTCTACTGAGAATATTATTGCTTTTCAATTTTTGACTCATGCACTTTTGACTTGTTAGTTAAATTTGTATCTTCTAGGCTGCAACACTTCCATGATACATCTTCAAGGATATGAACATGTACGGCTAAGCCCAATTGATAAGAGTGCATCTAAATTCCAAAATCAATCTCCATAATAGTCTATGTGTTTCCTACTGCCAAAGGGGCCCTTTAGAGTAGTGAGAGAAGATCTTCACCCTGAAGCCCACAGCGTCCCTTTTCAGCAGGAAGTAGCTAAGAGAATACGCCATCCCCTTTTCCTTATGAATCAGGGTGAAGTCTCTCTCAGGGAGGAGTGATAGGGAATGGCAAGGGACACACTGACAGAGGAGATTAATCAGAACTGGCTTTGACAAGCACTGTGGCAATTGGACAATTAAAACAGACATGGGGGGAAAGAAGAACGAACTGGGGAGGAGGGTGGAGAAAACAGTGCAACAATGAATGAATGAAAACCCAAAATCTCTGTAAATGTTCTTTAAACCAATAAAATAAAATAAAAAGATATTTGAATGGTCAGCAGGCCCATGAAGAAATGCTCCAAATCCATGGTAGTAAGAGAGATGCAAATCAAAACCACAATGAAATGCCTTCTTACTCCAGTAGCATGGCAAAGTTTAACAGAGCAACAAGTTATAAATACTGGAGAGAAAGTAGTGAGACAGGAACTCTTCTACATTGTTGGTGGGCCTGTAAAATGGTACAACCACTCTAGAAGGCAATTTGGTGCTTCCTTGAAAAGCTGAACATAGAAATTCCATATGACCCAGCTATTCCATGGCTTGCAATATACCCTAAGAAAATGAGAACTGAGGCTCAAATGGAAACCTTCACACCAATGTTCATAGCAGCATTATTCACCATCGCAGGAACATAGAAACAGCCCAGATGTCCAACCACAAATGGATACATTGAGAAGTTGTGGCACATTCATACAATAAAATGCTATGCAACACATAGGAGCAATCATTTTGTAAATTACTACCTAACTTGGGAAGGACTGGAAAGTATTATGCTAAGTGAACTAACACAGCCCCACAATAATAAATACTGTATAAAACCATATGATAGTAGAATGAGTATGAAGATCCATGGGAGGAGAGGAAGGTAGAAGCAGAGGGGTGGGGATGGGCAGGGGTGTGTGGGAATGGTTAATCATAGGGTTGCACAATTTGATGGGTTGTGGGGTGAAGGAAATGAGAAGGATCTTGTGTGAAAAACAATGTATTTGAACTTTGTAAAGAAATTGATTTAAAATTTTTAAAAAAGACTAAAAACCTCTAGCCATTTACTTAATAGAACTTTCTCTCTCATATATGTAAAATCACTTGCCTCTCACAATATGTGCCAAAGAGTTTATGCTTAATTTAAGATGTATTGGAAACTATTGAAAAAATTTACATATGCATGTGATATGATGTGAGCAAAGCTGAGTTGGGGAAAAAAAGTAAAGTAGAATGGGTTTTCAGAGGCTTTAAATCATACAGGAGGGGATTACACATCTTTCTAACTTGGGGATTCAAACTACGTGCCTTGGAGCTGACAGTGCAACTTCTTTGCACAAGGTCACCAGAACTCCCTTAACTTGAATTGTTATTGTTTTATGTGCTATCAAGTAGACTACTACTCATAGGAAACCCTATGAACAATGGCTCTGAATCTTTCTCTATCCTGAGACAACCTCATCATTCTCTTACTCCCCCTGACATCATTGTGCCAATCCATTTAATCCAAGGTCTTCCTCTCTCCATTGATCCTCTACTCTTCAAATCATGGTGTTCCTCTCCTCCAAATTCTGGTCCCTGTTCGCAACATGACCAACGTATGAGATGGAGCACCAAAATCCTTGCCTTCAAGGAGCAAACTGATTTCACACGTTCCAGGTCAGACCTGTTCATTCCCTTGATATTCCATGGTTTTTCAATACTCTTTTCCAGCACCTTAACTGAAAGACATCAATTCTTCTTGTTTGTTGTTATGTGACGTCGAGTAGCCTGTGACTCATAACAACCCTATGTACAACAGCCCTAAACCGTGCTCTTTCTCCTGTGCCAATCTTATTGTCTTTGATACACCAAACCTCATTACCTCAGTCACTGAATCAATCCACATAATAGAGAGTTTTCCTCTCCTGCACTCTCCCAAGCATGACATCCGTCTTCAAGGACTGGTCCTTCCTTGCAACATGCTCAAAGTATGTCAGACAGAGCTTCAGAATCCTTGCCTCCAGGGAGCAGTCTGTTTTCACCCTCTCCAGGATGAACCTGTTTGTTCTTCTAGCAGTCCATGATATACTCAACACTTCTCCAGCACCATGGCTCAAAGACATCAATTCTCCTTTTATCATCCCTATTCATTGCCCAGCTCTATGATGAATAGCAATCAATTGTAAAAACCATGGCCTGGATCAGGCACATCTTAGTCTACAAACTGACATCATTTCTCTTCAGTACTTTGGAGAGGTCTCTGACAACAGACTTTCCCAATGCAATGAATCTTTTAATTTCTTGGATGCTGGTGCCAAAGTGTTGATTGTGGAGCCAAGCAAACTGAATATCAACCAATCTCAACCTCAGTCTCTTC
>NW_006399755.1:35805921-35808039 GCF_000299155.1 Elephantulus edwardii | reverse complement strand
TTTGAACAATCAACAATTTTCATTGCAAATATGTTTTATAAGAAGCATAAACACAGTTTATGCACATGGATTTCATCTGATGTTATGCACAGAAATCAGATCAATTACATCTGTGGAAAGAACCACTGGAGAAGCTCAATATCAGTGGTAAACACTAATTCTTCTTAGTATAAAAAATTGAACTTAAAAGTAACAAGCATTGGTTGACACTAACATTTCAGGAAGCAGAATAAGATTAAGGAGCAGTGACAATGAAGGAAGAATTTCAAGTTGCACTAAAAGTATTGGCAAAAATAATAAGACATGAGGAATTGATGGAATACCAATTGACATGATTTAATAAACTGATGTAGCCCTGTATGTATTCAATAATCTCTGTCAACAATATGAAAGACTGCTACTAGCCCAACCTGCTAGAAGAGATTCATATTTGTTCCCATTCCCAAAGTGATACAACAAACTGAATAAATTATTTAAAAAAGCAGAACATAGTAGTTATGAGTAAATATTTACAGAATAGATGAAGGAATTAATGCCTATATGTAATTAATGACTTTCCAAGGAATAGACTATTTAAAAGAAAACATTGTGATAGTTTAACTATCTCTTTGCCCATCTGGATGGATGCCTTTTCTTTCCTTCTCTTGTCATTTTGCCCTTGCAAGCACTTCCAATGCAATATTGAATAAGAGTGGTGACAGTGGGCATCCTTGTCTGGTCCCTGTTCACAAGGGAAATGTTTTTGGTCTTTCTCCATTAAGAATGGTATTGGCTCTTTGTTTTGTATATGTACTTTTCATTAAGTTGAAGAAATTCTCTTCTATTTTTATTTTGCTGAGTGTTTTAATCAGGAAGCGATGTTGGATTTTGTCAAATGCCTTTTCTGTATCAATTGCTAGGATCATATGGTTCTTGCCACTTGCTTTGTTAATGTGAGTTACATCAATTGTTTATCCTGTTGCCGTTAGATGTTATCGAGTCCAGTACAATGCATAGAGACACTATGAACAAAATATCTGAACCTAGTCCTGTCCCAAACCATCCTCACACCTCCTGATACACAAGACCCCACTACAGCAGTCACCATGTCAATCCACCTGGTTGAGGGTCATCCACTCCTTCGCTGACCCTCCAGCCTTCCCAGCATCATGTTGTTCTTCAAGGAATAGCACTTCCTAGCAATATATCCAAAGTATGTGAGGTGAAGTCTCATCATTCTTGCCTCCAAATAGTACTCCAGCTGCACCATCTCCAAGACCTATTTATTTGTTCTCTGGGTTCATGGGATGTTCAATATTCTCCAACACCACAGCTCAAAGACGTCAATTCTTATTTATTCTGTCATTCGTATTCACTATGCAGGTCACTAGATGCATAGCTAGTAATCAGAAAGACTATGTTCTGAATCAGGAATACCTTAGTCCTCAAACTGACATCTCTACTCCTCAGTAATTTGGAAATGGTCCTAACTGCATATTTTCCCAGATTTCTGTATTTCCTGACTGCTCATACTAAGGCTTTTAATTATGGATCCAAGCAAGATGAAGCTGTTGACAATTTCAATCTCCTCTCCATCAGTCATGACACTGCCTATTGAACCAGTGATAAGAATCTTTGTTTTCTTGATACTGAGCTGCAATCCATACTGAAAACTGCATTCCTTGAATTTCTGCAACAAGTACTCCAAGGCCTCATCAGTTTAGCCAGTAAAGATGCGTCATTTGTATAATGCAGGTTATTGATGAGTCTCCCTCTAGTCCTGATGCCAAATTCCTCTTCATCTAGTCCAGCTTCTTGGATAATTTGCTCATTATATAGATTGAACAGGTAAGGAGAAAGAATAAAACTTTGATGAACTCCCTTCCCAATTTCAAACCACGCAGTGCTCCCCTGTTCCATTCGCACAACAGTCTCCTGATCCAGGTATAGGTGTCTCATGAGCACAATCAAGTGCTCTGGGATTCCCATTCTTCTCAATGTTAGCCAAAACTTGTCATGATCCACATAATGTCGAACACTTTTACTTGTATGTCAAGTATTGCTCTAAAGACTTGAGAGTAAAGCCCCAAACCATAAAGTTCCTAAGAGGCAAGCTGAGGTATTCTTAGAAGCCCTAGT
>NW_006399755.1:35795391-35805396 GCF_000299155.1 Elephantulus edwardii | reverse complement strand
ACCCTGCTCTATTTCTTGCCAACCTTATTGTCTCAATATGGATTGAAGCTCAACACCAAGAAGAAAAAAGATTCTCTCCACTGAGCCAACTGGCAGCATCATAATAGATGATAGTGATTGAGATTGTTGAGCATTTCAGCTTACTTGGTTCCACAATCAATATTCTTGGCACCAGCAGTCAGGAAATCAAAAGACTAATGGCCCTGGAAAATATGCTGTCAGGGACAGCTCCAGGGTGCTTAACAGCAATGGTATCAGTTTAGACACTAAAGGAGTGCCCGATCCAAGCCATGGTCTTTTCAATTACTTTCTATGCATCAGAGAGTTGAACAATGACTAAGGGTGATAGAAAAAGAATTGATGCCTTTGAATGATGGTACCATGAACTGCTAAGAAAACAAACAGGTCTGTCCTGGAGAGGATGAAATTGAGATACTCATTGGAGGCAAGAGATTTTCAAGTTCCATTTCACATAATTTAGGCTTATTGCCAGGAGAGTCCTTATAGAAAGACATGATGCTCTGAAGAGTGGAGGGATGATGCAAGAAAGAAAGACCTACACTCCCCTCTGTCCTGTGCCAATCGCACTGTCTCTGACACTCCCATCCCAATTATCCCAGTCACTGAATAAATCCACCTCATAGAGGGCCTTCCTCTCCTGCGCTGTCCCTCCACCCTCCCAAGCATGATGTCCCTCTCTAAGGACCGGGGTCTCCTCACAACATGTCCAAAGTATGTTAGAGGGAGCCTCAGAATCCTTGCCTCCAAGGAGGCACCCGGTTTAACCCTTTCCAGGATTAATCTGTTTGTTTTCCTAGCAGTCCATGGTATTCTCAATACTCTTCTCCAGCACCACAGCTCAAAGGCATCAATTGACTCAGTAACTGCGGTAATGGGGGTAAGTGTTTCAGAGACAATGAGTTACCTCAAGATAGGGCAGGTTTCAGAGCTGTTTTGCATCGGGTTGCTATGAGTTGCAGGCGACTCAATGACACCTAAAAACAACACTATTCGTCAATTGCAGTGTTTTCCACTTATACTTATGTTCTAAACTAATCTATCGAATATTCTACACTCCTTGTGTTCAAATTATACAAGCCTTTTAATTTCTTTTTCAGTTTATAAAAATGAACCTATCAATTTTAAGTTGAAAAGAAATACGCATAGTAAGAGGCTAGGGTTTTAAAGATCTGTCTCACATATTTTGGGCACGTGGCCAGGAGCAACTGGTCTTTGAAAAATTATATCAAACTCGTAAGGGTGAACAGACAGTGCAGGAGAAAAAGATCCCGGATGAGACTGATTGATACAGTAACTGGGGCTATGAGGGTTGGTGTGTCGGAATTAGTGATATGGAATTAGTTAGGGTTGCTATGGGTCTCGGGAAACTTGATGGCATATAACAACAACAAAAACATATAACATTGATTGTCTTTTATGTAAGCTTATTGTTTAGAATCGACAAGACCTTGTGGAAGGCCTTTTTATTTAAAAGTTGGTTGTTATTATATTTTGGAGGGACATTCTTCCAAGTGGTACAGTACACTTCCGTCAATTTGCTGTACTGAGGTAACCTAGGGTTTCTGTGATGTTGAACCACTTCCTGTTGGGGTGTCAAATGCCATAATGGTTACCCGTGGTGGACAGTGTTTGGTGGAGCTCCAGTTTAAGACAGGAGTGGCATCCACTTCCTAAACAACGTGTCTCTGGAAACTATCAACTTTGAGGAAAGACAATAGTTATAGGAAGGCTTCAGGTCTTTTGTTCAAAGAGTTGCTATCAGTTGTGCTTGGCTCGACAGCAATGAGCAGCAACAATAACAGGAGGATAAATGCTATTTATTACTTTTTAAATTTTACAGAACAAATGCTACTGGGATTATTGAGATTACTTGATCGATAGGATATTTTGCACTTTGGTGGTTGGTTTTGCATAATACGTTTTCTAATATCATAAGAATACTGAAGATTTTGTTTCATTTGACTTAGTAGAATACATAAAGAATTTCAAACAAGAATATGTATTTTAAAGTAATAATAAAACTGAAGAAATACAGAGAGCATAAATTTAAAAAAGAAATAGTAATCACATAGTAAACAAGTAGTAAATATTTAGTAAAATAAAGCATTAAAAAAGTCTAAAGTACATTGTGTATTTTAGATTATTAAAACAATTAATTAGCCTAACACCAAGAACAATTTTATAAAGAAGAAATTAAATTTTTCCTCATAAAAGAAAATTGTTCCCACATAATATTTTGCTTAAAATTCTATTACTTTAGAATCTGTAGTAACCTCTCATTCATAACCAATAAACTATCAGTAATTAACGAGTACACATAATAGGGCTATGAAACTTGAACAGAATGCATTGATATGCTATTTGAAGACTTTGGAGAGTAAATGGTGGCACGAAGGAAAGAAAATCAGAAATCCAAGTTCCAGTGCACCAACAATAAGTACAACTTTTCTTCTGAGCAGTACTAAATGTAGACTGAAACTCAAGTGGGTGCTGGTTGTTGGCAGTGAAAGTGCCAATAGAAGCCTTCCAGTTCCAACTCAAGGAAATCAAACAGGATGGGGGAGGGGAACGGGAGGGAGAAGGTATGCCAACATTCACAACAGAGTGTAGGTACACCCTCTTTCTTTCCTTTATTCGCCTATGCACAAGCTTCAGTCAGTCCAACGATGGTACCACAGGTGCAAAAGGAAGCACAGGATCCTAAAACTGTAAGGAAGGACAACCTTCTCCAAGCTGTGGTGCAAAGAAGGTGAGACACTCCATTTCTCAATCATCTGCTGTCCTTCTGCTTTGCACAGAAAGTGGAAGGAGTCACAGAAATTATGAAGCAGAGAGTAGTAAATAAAGACCTAGGGTTTTAGCTAGAGGACCAAAAAAATAAGTGCGTTAAGAAAATAGAAAGGCCTGGAGAGATTACAGAAAATGTGTGTGGGGGTGGTAACATCATAAAATGTTTATGTTCTCCTGTGCTTATTATCTCTTTCCCCAAACCAAGATATATATGTATGAATATGTATATATGTATAATACATATGTATCAATATGTATGAATCTGATTCTAAATAGCTTATGAGAAACGCTGAAACACAAATCACAGTTTAGATCACAATCTAGATTCCACAATCACCAAGAAGGATGTAAAACATTATAAAAACTTTGAAAACAGAACTGACAGTGAAACCACAATTTGTAGGATGCTTCTTAGAATATATATATCTTAAAAGTCAATTAGCCACTTGCTTTCTCAAATAGAAAGACTAGTGTTCCAAAGGCCTTAAGCAAGACCTATATGTTATTGAAACTGTGTAGGATATATATAACCTAGAATAACCTAGAATTAAATGGCATATAATGGACCAAAATATCTCCACTTGCATCATAAAAGACAACCAAAAAATCCCAATGAGGAAATGACACGAACATTGTCTATATTGGACAAAGGTGTTATGCAACAATCATAAAATCGTGTCCTAAAGAAAGGACAAAAAATGAAAAAAATGGAGCTGGAGACAATAATCTCAATTTATAGCACCCTGTCCTCATGGATCTAGGTCATGGGCACCATGGAAGCAGTTTTAAAGCACTTGAATGGACATTCACATGAAAGCTCTTGAATGGAAAGCACATGCCGGATACCCTGTAACAAGTTTCCTTTCTCCTTCTGGCAAGTCCATTCCAATTATGTAAAATAACATCATTCCATCTGCTTGTCAATTCTGGTTAGAGTCTGGACTTAGCAGACACAGCCTTTGAAGGGTTCATTTTATTTTCCCATTTACTTTATTCTTTTTATTATTCCAACTATCCCATCCTCTTCCACCAGAATTTGTCCTACAAGGTACAGAGAACAGGCAGATGGATCTCTGAAAACAACACAACAGGTAGACTGTTGTCTGTTACTGTGTTGTGAAGTCAGAACCAACTGATATCTGACTTTCTAGTAGGCTTTCAGAAGCTTTAAATTGCCCAGAAGATTTTACATCTTAGAGAATCACTAAAAATTCCCTTAGCAACCTAATTATCCATAAATCCATCTATTGACCTGTCCTTCCATTTATGCATTTATTCATGCATTCATCAGCATTTACTTCTATGTATATGGATAATATCCTATCATTCACAACATTTATTTCAGGATAGAATTTGAAATTAACTTTTTTTATTTATTTTTTTTTTACTATGAATGCAACACCATTCTTCTGTTTTTCATCCCCAGCATAGTATACCATAAGATTATCTGATTCAAAATGGCAAATCTGGTCCATTAATATGGATTGCATCTCAATGCCAAGAAAATAAAGATTCTTACTACTGGACCATGTGTCCTATTCAGGCCATGGTCTTTCTGATCTGAGAGTTGGACAATTAATAGGGATGACAGAAGAAGAATCAATGCCTTTGAGCTATGGTGCTGGAGAAGAACACCAAACATCCCATGGACTGCCAAAAGAACAAACAAATATATCTTGGAGAAGGTGCGGCCAGAGTGCTCTAGAGAGACAAGAATAATGAGACTTTTTCACCGCACATACTTCAGGCATGTTGCTAGAAAGAACTATTCCGTGAAGAGGAACATGAGGCCTGGAAGGGTGGAAGGTCAGCGAAGAAGAAGATGACCCTCGACAAGCTGCAATGGGCTCTAGTGTGTCTAAAAATGTGAAGAGGTCATAGGATAGGAAGGGGTTCAGATCCACTGTTCATAGATAGGGTCACTATGGGTCATACTCAACTTAATGGTACCTAACAACAACATCAGCATTTCCTTGGTAATGGGTATCATACTGGCAGTAAGAATAACAAAGACAAATTTCACTCTGACACACTCTCAAACTATAAAAAGAGATAAACGTCTAAATTAGTTCCTTCGCCATTTTCTACTTTATAATAAATTATGACATCTTGTTATCTTAGTAGAATCTTTATTTCCACCCCTCTAATAACTGGATAAGAAAGTATGAATTACCATTTATTGAAGACCTGCTTGTTAGACATCCAGCTTTGGCATACTTATTCCACATGGTCACAATTAAATGAGGGTGTTATTAGCACACTGTGTTGTTGTTGTAGTTGTTAGACGCCATCAAATGAACTTTAACGTAGAGAAACCCTACATGGAACAGATAGAAATCTTGCTCTATTCAGAACTATCCACGCAATTTACTGTGCTTCTGTCTGCTGTTACAGTCACTGCATGAATCTATCTTATTGAGAGTCTTCCTGGCTTTCATTGACCCTCTGCTTTTCCAAACATGATGCCCTTTTCCAAGGACCCGCCAATAGGATATCCTACTAAGTATGTGAGATGAAGTTTCACCATCCTTGCCTCTAAAGAAGACTCTGGCTCCACTTCCTCCAACACAGATTTGTTTGCTATATTGGCAGTCCACGGTATATGCAATACTCTCTACCAACATCACAATTCAAAGGCACCAATTCTTCTTCAGTCTTCTTTATTCATTGCCCAACATTCACATGCATCTGAAACAATTGAAAACGCTATGTCTTGGTTCAGGTACACCTTAGTCTACAAAGTACCATCTAACTTCTTAGTATTTTAAAGAGGTCCTTTAAAAAAATACTGTTTTATATTGGTTTTCTCATGAAGTTTGTATACATGGTGTTTCATACTACCTTAAAGAGGTCCTTGACGGCAGATTTACACAATATATTATGTCTTGATTTCTTGACTACTGTGTTTGTAGATATTGATTCGAAGTAAATTTTTTTTTCTATTTTTCATGATTGCCTGTTAATCCAACTGTGAAAATTTTGGTCTTATTTGTTTTGAGGTATAATACATACTGAAGGTATGATTAATGCTGACAGTATAATCAATACCAAAGTCTTTGATCTTTTCCAGTAAGTGTTTCAAGTCCTTTTCATTTGCCATAAACAAGGTTGTGTCATTTGCATAATACAGGTTATTGATGAATCTTCCTCCAAATCTGATGCCACATTTTCTTCATATAGCTGAGCTTCTTGGGTCATTTCCATACAGATTAATTCTGTTTTTTTCAAAAATTAAATTTGTTATGAATCTACTGGAGAGTGTAGATCACAGTAATAGCTCTTAGGTCCATCTAGAGACAGGATGGCATGAAGACTATGCTTAGGTCCAGATTAGAGAGGTCTGGAAAATAAATTATAGCTGGAAATATGTATGTCTTCTTTTAGGGAACAAATAGATTTCTGTAGGTCAAATAGCTGATACAGAAGGTAGCCAGAGACAATGCATAAAAGAAAATTCAGGCAAAACGAAGTAGGATGTAAATAGAAACTTCTTCAAATGAATGTCTATAGAGCTCTGCATTAACTATGGAATATAATTTAAAAAGCTGCATTAAATTTCATTTCGTGCACTAAAATAACATACGCAAAGATTAGAGTTATTCAAACAGACATTCTTGGTGAGGGACTTAAACATAATGATAGCCAAGAATAGTAAAATCCTATCTAAAAAAAAATAAAATAAGTAAAAGTACTCTGTTAAAATTGTTTCTTCATAATAATTTTTATGTACACATTTTAAAAGTATTATCTAGACTTCAAAGTTATTTGTTTTAGAAAGAACTTAAAAACTAATGTTGAAACAATGATATTCTAATTAAGCTGACAATTTTAATTACCTAGAGAGCTCTGGTGGACCAGCGGTAAGAAGCTACACTGCAATCTGGAAGGCAGGCAGTCCAAGTCCACCAGCTGATCTGCGGGATAAGTCAATCTCCTTCCATTCTATTAAGTACCTCTAAAAATCCACCAGATCGACAGCTACGGGTTGTTCTAACTCGACAGTACACAACAGCAAAAACAACAATGTGCCCCATAAGGAACTCTGCTCTGGTAGCATATTCCATAAGGAGTTATACTACTGACCCCAAAGCAGCTTCTCTCTGGTGGTTCCAATGCATCAGCAGACACCACAGAATAAAACTATGAAAAATCTCCCATTATGCAATGTAATGCATAACAGAAACTCACAGAAGTTTCAGCTAAGAGTTGATTCTAAATAAACAGCAATGAGAAAGAAAAAGAGATGCACCAAATAAATGTTGTTGTTGTTGTTAAGTGCCAGTGAGTGGAGTACAACTCATAAAAACCCTATGAACCAAAGCTCTGAACCCTGTTCTATAACTACTGTTGTTTCTCTAATGTTCATAGATTTTTTTTTTCCAAAGACATGTTGTTTAGGAAGTAGATGCTAACCCTGCTTCCAAGCCCGTCTTAGTCTAGGAGCTCTACCAAATATTGTCCACCATGGGTAACCATTTTGGCATTTGATATACTCAAATATTTTTTATAATCTAACTTTCACTTACACACACACACACAGAGTCCATTTGGATAATCTGTTTTAATATAAACAATATTTCCATTAGTTGTGGTTATGTGCCATCGAGTCACCTGAGACACATAGTGAACCTACGTACAGCTGCTCTGAACCCTGCCCTGTCCTGAGCCAATCTCACTGATTCAGACACACCAACCTTCTCTGCCCTAGTTACTATATCAATCCATCTCGTCTTGGGTCTTTCTCTCCTGCACCCTTCTGTCTTTCTCCACCCTTTTGAACATGATGTCCTTCTCCAAGGATTGGTCCCTCCTGGCCACATGCCCCTCGTATGTGAGATAGAGTTTCAAAATCCTAGCCTCCAAGGAGAAACTTGGCTTCACCTTCTCCATGATAGACATATGTTTTCTTGGCGGCCCATGGTATGTTCAAGACTCTTCTCCCACACCACAACTTGAAGGCATTAATTCTTCTTCTGTCATCCTTAGTCATTGTCCAGCTCTCTGCTTCATGGCAAGTAATTGCGAAGAATAGGACCTGGATTAGGTGCACCTTAGTCTCTAGACTGACATTGTCGCATGTCAGTACTCTGGTAGCAGATTTTCCTAGTGCAATTTATCTTTTGATTTCATGACTGCTGATGCCAGAGTTCTGATTGTGGAGCTGAGCAAACTGTAAATGTTAACAACCTTAATCTCATCTCCATTTATCATGGTGCTGACAATTGGCACAGTGGTGAGAATCTTTGTCTTCCTGATAGTCCTTGACCTTCTTTAGCAAGCACTTCAGGTCCTCCTCAGTTTTAGTTAGCAAGGTTGTGTCATCTGCACAACTAGGTTGTTTAGAAAAGTTATCATTAAGGGGTTCTTCTGTTACTAGGGAGCTTTGCAGATTTCTGAATTTGTCATGACTTAGAAGTCGTTGTTGCGTACCATTGAGCCAAAATCAGTCTATAGTTTACCCTCCAGCAAGTTTTCAGAGGCAGTAAGTCATATGGAAGCAGATTGTTCACCCTTCTGCCACAGGGAAGCTGGTGGATTCAAATTACATGCCTTCAGGATTGCAGTGCAGCTTCTTACCACTAGGCTACAAGAATCAAGCCTAAATCAGCATAGCCATTTCCTGAATATTGAATAAGACCAGTTTTTAACTTGTATCTTTAGACATGCATATATAAATCAGAATTTGTATAAATACTTTGTATTTATTATACACCTATTTAGCCTTCGTTTAGTACACAGTAGTTAGGACATTCAGCTGCAAACTTAAAGATTGTTGTTGTGTACTTTTGAGTCAGAATCAAACCATAGCTGAGTCTCCAAGGAGTTTACAGAGGCTGTTAATCATATGAAAGGACACTGACCATCCTTCTCTCACACAGAAGCTGGTGAATTTGAACTCTGTACCTTTGGGTACCAGGACAATTCCTTACCACTAGGCCACTAGCATTCCAGAAGTTCTCTCTAGTCAACTACCATTCAAAATAAACTTGTGTACAATGGATCTGAACCATGCCTTATCCTGTATGTACAGTGATCAATCATCTCTGATATATTCGAGCTCAGACAGTACTGTATCAGTCCATCTTGTTTAAGGTCTTCCTCTCTCACCTTGACACTCTGCCTTTCCAAGTCCTTTTCCAAGGACTGATCCTCATAACAACAAGCCCAAGTATGTGAGGGGGAGTATCACTGTCCTTGCCTTCAAGGAGTACACTGGTTGCACTTTTTCCAAGACATATTTCTTTGTTCTTTTGGCAGTCCATGGGGTTTTGGCGCTCTTATTCAACATTACAACTCAAAGGCATTGATTGTTCTCTTGTTATTCTTAGTCACTGTCCAATTTTCAGATGCATATCAAGTAATTGGAAAGATCATGGCTTGCATCAAGCGCACACTAATCTTTAAATTGATAATCATTGCTCTTAAGATCCCTGAGAGCCCCAGAGGTGCACAGTTCGAATCCACCAGATGCTCTGCCAAAGAAGGAGCGGCAATCTCCTCAGTACCAGTCAGATCTGATTTGACGGTACGTGCACACACACGAATAATAATAAAATTTTTTTAAAAAAGATCCTTGAGAGCAGATTTTCCCAATGCAACACATCATTTGATTTAATGACTTCTGACACCAAGTATGTTGATTATGGACCCAAGTAAGATAAATCAATGATGATTTCAGTATTTTCTCCTCTTATGATATTGTTGCCTCTTGGCCAAGTTGTGAGGACTTTTGTTTTCTTACTGTTGGAATGTAATCCATATCAAAGGCTTTAGTCTTTGATCTTCTGCAGCAGCGTTTCAAGTCCTCCTTACCTTTAACAAGCAAAGTGGAGTCATCTGTATAACACAGATTAGTGATGAGTCTTCCTCTGATCCTGATGCCACATTGTTCTTCATCAAGTCCAGCTCCTGAAATACTTATTCAACATGCAGATTGAATATGTTTGGAGAAAGGATATAGCCCCTACACAAACTAAAAAGTAGGAGGCTCAAATTCCCCAGATGCTCAGTGAGAGAAAGATGTGGCAGTCTGTTTCTCTAAATATTTAAAGCTTAGAAAGCTGATGAGAGAGCTACAGTAGCCTAATGCCAACCCCAAGGCAGGTGACTCTAATCTACCAGCTGCTCTGTGGGAGAAAGATGGGCAATCACTACCCATGAGATGGATTATTGTTGTTGTTGTTATGTGCCATC
>NW_006399755.1:35787075-35793427 GCF_000299155.1 Elephantulus edwardii | reverse complement strand
CTGAGATGATTCTGAAATTCAGGTGGGATGAAACTAAAGTCATATTTTGGCTCCTGTGGATTTGGTTTAATTTTCCTCAGCTTCAGCTTAGCCTCTGAAAACCTGCTGGAGGGTGAAGGTATGAGCTACGTCCAATACAAGGACACATAACCACAACAAAAAGAAACTCTATGGGGCAGTTCCACTTTGTCTAATTGGAATAGAGTTGGAATTAATTCAACAGGCAGTGGGTTAGTTTAGATTAGCAAAAGAAAAGGCTAGCACCCTTTTTAACTGTTTGAAACCTTTATTTGAAGCAAATAAAAGTATTCATGTGGAGAATTTTTGATTAGAGTCTGGCTTAATTGTTTTAAAGTGAGGACAAATTTTCATAACACTCAAGAACAAGTCTAAATTGCTCTGGGGAATGCCTGTGTACAAATATGCTTCAAAATAAACAACAGCAAGGAGAGTCCACTAAAAATTGGATTTGCTATTATTCTCATAAATATATTCATATGAATCACAAAGAAAAATTATTCACTTAAATCACAAGGTGAAAAATGTTTCACTACCACCTTTTCGCTGTGTCCTCAGATTTGTGGGTGAGATATCATAATTTTTAAACATTGACCATTTTATTACCCTCACTATTAACTGAGAAACACTCTGATAGCATTGTTCATAAGGAGGGTTGTGCTGTTAACCTAAAAGAAGTTCTTCTCTGGCAGTTCAAATGCAACCAGCAGATCTGAGAGAGATTGGCAATCTCTTTCTATGAGATTTATAGCCTCTGAAAACCCACTGGATAATCAGCTAGGAATTTGTTTCCTTAATGTCAGATCTCTGCAGAAAGCAGAGAGTACAAGCATGTCTATTTGTGTTTTATTGACTGTACAAAGACATTTGACTGCATGGATCACAACAAATTGTGTCTAACATTAAGATCAATAGGAATCTCAAAACATTTGGTTGTGCTCCTGTAAAACCTATACTTAGAGCAGGAGACAGTTGTCAGAACAAAGAAACACCGATTTGTTCAAAATCAGAAAGGGAATGCATCAGTGATATATTCTGTCTCCATACCCTTTCAATCTATATGCAGAACAGATCATTCAAGAGGTTGGACTATATGAGGAAGAATGTGATATCACAATTAGAGGAAGACTCATCAACAACCTGCTCTATGCAGATGATACAACCTTACTTACTGAAACTGAACCTGAAGCACGTGCTTCAGAAGGTCACTGTAGTTTGCAATATGGACTGAAGCTCAGCATCAAAAAAACTAAGATTCTCACCACAGGGTCAATGGCAGCATTATGATAAAATGGGCAAGAGACTGAGATTGTCAACAATTTCCGCTTTCTTGGTTCTACAATCAGCACTCTTGGCACCAGCAGTCAGGAAATCAACAGATGAATTACATTAGGAAAATCTGCTGTCAGGGACCTCTCCAGAGTGCTGATGAGCAGTGAAATCAGTCTAGAGAACAAGGTGCATCTGATCCTGGCAGTGGACTTCACAATTACTTTCTAGAATTGATGCTTTTGAGTTGTGGTACTGGATAACAGTGTTGAACATACACCATGAATTCCCAAGAGAACTAACATGTCTGTCCCGGAGAGGGTGAAACCAAGCTGCTCCTTGGAGGTAAGGATTTTGAGACTCTATTTCATTTACTTTGGGTGTGTAGCTAGGAGGGACCAGTCAGAGGAGAAAGATATCATGTTTGGAAGGGTTGAGGGACAGCACAGGAGAGGAAGACCCCAGCTGAGATGGAGTGACACAATAACTGAGGTAATAAGGGTCGGGCCTGTCTTTCATTGTTTCTGTTCAGACATTCCTCTAGGTTGTATAGCATTGGTGTACAAGTTGCCATACCGCGGTCACTTTTGGTTGCTTTGAGGCTGAACACTGTGATACTGATCTGTCAAATGTGTTAATGGTTGACTACCCAATGTGGACAGAGAGTAGGGTGGAGCTCCTCAGTTAAAACAAGCTTGGAAGGAGGAGTGGCATCCACCTCCATAATAGCTTGCCTCCAGAAACCCTATGAACCTGGAGAGAGGATGAAAGGCACCCAAGTGTCGAGGATTCTCCTCCACAGGGTCGCTATGAGTCAGTCGCCTGCGACTCACTGGCACTTAACAACAACAATAACAACATGTCAGAGATAGTGAAATTGGTTCAGGATACAGCAGGGTTCAGAGCTATTGTGTATAAGGTCGCTATGAGTCATAGTTGACTTGATGACACATAACAACAACAATAACACCACTTGTTTTTAGGTGACACTGAGTCAAGCACCACTCACAAAAAAAAACCCATGAACAGCAGATCTGAATCTTATTATATCCTGTACTGTCCTCATCATCTCTGACATACCTAAGCCCATTGCTGCAGTCACTGTCACGTCATCTTGTTACAGCGTCTTGTTATAAGTATCTTGTTGATATGATCTTCCTATATTTTCCCTCACCCTCCAATTTCCAAGCATGATCTTCCTCCAAAGAATAGCCTCTCCAAACAACATGCCCAAAGTATGGGAGAGAAAGCTTTGTCATCTTTGCCTCCAAAGAGCACTCTGACTGCACTTTCTCCAAGACAAGTCTGTTTGTTATTTTGATAGTTTATGGATTATTCAGTGCTCCTCTCCAATATCAATTCTTCTTCTGTTATCTTCATCCACTGTCCAGCTCTCAGATGCATCATAAGTGACTGAAAACACCATGGCCTCAATCAGGAGCACCTTAATCTTCAAATTTATATCATTACTCTTAAATAATTTGGAAAGGTCCCTGACAACATATTTTCCCAGTGCAGTATGTTTCCTGATCTTCTGATTGCTAATACCAGTGGTGTTCATTGTGGATCCAAGTAAGATGTTGTCATTGACCATTTAAATCTTTCCCCTATCTATTATGATACTGTCTATCAGTGAAATGGAGAGAATTTTTGTTTTCTTAGTGTTGAAAGGATCTTCCAGTTATCACCTGTCCTGGTTTTGACTGCCAGCATGGAGCTTCTCCAACTGTTCCTTCTACAAATGTAGTTAATCTGATTGTTATGCAATCTAACAGGTGAAGTCCATATGTAAAGTTGGCATTTGTGGTCTTTGTTTTTGAAAACAATGTATTCGGATTTTGTAAATAAACTAGTAGAAAACTTTAAAAAAAGTATAATAACCCTGGAGGCAAAGTCAATAGAGTGAGTAGTTCTGCTGAAACAAAGGCTATGCATTATCAGTGGTCAAATCCACTAGCACTTCCTCAGGAGAAAGATAAGCAGTCCTCTGCTGTTGTATTGTAAGGCCTTGGAAACCCAACGGAGGGTTGTTGTGAGTCAGAACTAACTTGATGGCAGCAAGGTGAGTTGGATGACTGAATGTATGCTCAATCAAAACTCTAGGAAATATGTCTCCTTAATGCAAAGTAGAAAATATTTTTTTCTTAGATCAATTATTTTCTTGTACTTAACTATTCTTAGTAGTTTTCATGGTTCAGTATCCTCTATAATAAAATGTAAGCATACAAAAAGTGTTAAATTAATAAATGTAGCATTAAATATATATTTTTACCTCAACCACAACACAAAAAATCTCTTACCCTCATTTTAAAAAATAAACAAAAACACCTCAAATGTATTGCCATTGAGTGAGAACTGAATCATAGCTGAACCTCCATCAGGTTTTCAAAGGTTTTAAATTTCACAGGAGATTATCTTTTTTCCAGGGTTCAGCTAGAGGATTTGAACTGCCAGAGAAGCCTTTAGGTTAGCAGGACGATGCTGCCTACTACACCACCAGGGCTTACCTTCATTTCCACCTCCAATTACGCTTACAATTCTCAACTTCCCTTCATGCAAAACTTCTTAAACTTCTAAAGGAAAATTTCTTATAGTGGCTTCTGACTTAATTTATTTCCACTCTCTGTCAAGTCATCCCAATGAGGTGTTTTTATGTTTTGTTGTACTGAGGTTGTTCTCATCAAGCTGCTGTCAATCTTCATGGGTCAGACAAGAGGTACTTCTCTGCTTTTATGGCAGTCAATTGTATGTATTTAAGTCATCTGACCAAGTGGTTTACTCCTTCTCCTTGGAACATGTTCTTCTTATGACTCCCTTGGCAAAGTGACTATATTCTTTTCCACATATCTCAATCTTATGCCAAACTTTACACTTGACATCTGTACTTAAATTTCTACTAGACATCTCATAAACATCTTCAAAGCAGAACTATTGATTCCTTACATTCACTTTACAACTTGTTCTCCTCCACTCCCCTACCCCTATTTATTCATTTGACCAAAAAAAAACCTTGCTAGTATATCTTGATTACTTTTCCCTCTACACCTACATTTAACCCATCACGAGACCCATAAATTCTAAAGTGTATCATACATAATCAATCTTTCATTAGGTGCTATCAAGTTGGTACTGACCAAAGAGAACAAACCACATCCTAGTCCCATGCCACTGTTACAGCCACTGTGCCAATCTACCTTCATAAGAATCTTCCTCTCTTTCCCAAATACGATATCCTTCTTCTTGAACTGATTTTTCCAGGCAGAAAGTATATGATTTGAAGTCTCATCATCTTCCCTCTTAAGTAGAATTGTGGTGGAGAAGAGATTGAGGTTGTTAACAGTTACAGCTTGCTCAATTCAACAATCAACACTCTTGGCACCAATAGTCAGGAAATCAAAAGATGAATTACACTGGGAAAATCTGCTGTCAGGGAGCTCTCCAGAGTACTGAGAGGCAGTGACGTCAGTTTAGAGACTAAGGTGCACCTGATCCAGGCCATGGTTTTCATAAGTACTTGCTATACATAAGAAAGCTGGACAACAACTAAGGATGAGAGAAGAATTGATGCCTTTTAGCTGTGGTGTTGGAGAAGAGCACTGAAAAATCTCATAATTGGCCAAAAGAACAAACAGATATATCTTGGAGAGGGTACAGCTGGAAAGCTCTTTGGAGGCAAGAATGATGACATTTCACTCACATAATTTGGACATGTTGCTGGAAAGGATGATACCTTGGAGAGGAACAAGATGCTGAGAAGGGTGGAGGGTTGGTGAAAGAGAGCAAGATCCTCAACCAGGTGGGTTGACATGGTGACTGCTGTAATGCGTCCTTATGTGTCAGGAAGTGTGAGGATGGCACAGGATAGAACAGGTTCAGATCTTTTGTCCATAGGGTTGCTATGAGTCATAATCAACTCAATGGTACCTAACAACAACAACAACCCTATGCTACCTCCAAGGTATGATACAGTACTACTAGTGGAGGTCGGGGAAGAGAAGAAGGAGGTGCCGTAGTGGTAGGAATCTATGCTGCAATCTTGAAGGCACACAGTTCATATGTACCAGCTGCTCTGCAGGAGAAAAATGGGAAATCTCCTCCTGTGTGCTTTCATCCTCTGAAAACCTGTTGGAGGGTCAGCTACGGGTTGGGATCGACTCAGTTGTATACAACAATAACAACAACAGTATTCCGTAATACTTTGGAGGCAAAGATAATGAAGTTTATCTCACATACTTTGGGCATGTTGCTAGGAGAGGTTATTTCTTAGAGAGGAACATCATGCATAGGAAGATGGAGGGATGGCAAATGAGAAGAAGATCCTCAACTAAGTGGTTTGACACAGTGATGGCAGTAATGGACGTTAGTGTGTCAAAGATTGTGAGAATGGCACAGGATAAGATAAGGTTCAGATCCATTGTTTAAAGGGTCACCCATTTTGAATAATATTGCATGAGATCCTTGCTCTTCAATACAGTGTAATATTCCATTGTGTGAATATACCACAGCTTCTCTATGCATTCATTTGTTGATGGGCACTTAGGTCATTTCCTATTCCTTGCTATTGTGAACAAAGCTGCGGTAAACATGGGTGTGCATATATCTGCTTGGATGGCAGTTATGGTCTCTTTAGGGTATATTTCTAGTAGTGGAATTGCTGGGTCAAATGGTATCTCTATTTTTTGAGAAAGCGCTGTACTGCCTTCCACAGTGGTTGCACCATTTTCCATGCGGACATTATGCTGAGTGAAATATGTCTGTCACAAAAGGATAAACACTGCATGTTGCCACTGCTGTTGAATGGGACTAACATCAAGGTTAGGGTAAGAATGAGAAAAACTGGATGAATTGTGTCTACTGCATTGAAACCGATGAGGGAGAGAACAGTTTAAAAGCAATATATTTTAGGGCATTAGGATTATTATAAGAGTCCAGAATGAAGGTTACAGAGTGGAGTATACTCAGATTGGGAGGGGGAGGGGCGGTGCGGGGGGATTGTATACCAATGAAGGAATTTTACTCTCTGGTGGCCTAGTGGCAGGAAGCTGCACTGCAATCCCAGAGGTGC
>NW_006399755.1:35783793-35785913 GCF_000299155.1 Elephantulus edwardii | reverse complement strand
AAAGTCTCTGTAAATGTTCACTGAAATTAATTTTAAAAAAAAAAAGGTTTGGAAGCAGGAGTGGCATCCACTTTCTAAACCACCTGCCTATGGGAACTCTATGAACTTGGAGAAATGACTGCATTTATAAAAAAACATCAGCTCTTTTGTTCATAAAATCTCTGTAAGTCGTGCTCCACTCGATGGTAATCAAAAACATCACAAGCTGTGATACAATGAATAAAGATGACAGAAGAAGAATTAATACCTTTTACCCACGGGACTGGAGGAGTACTGAGTAGTCTATGGACTACCAAAAAAACGAACAGATATGTCTTGGAGATGGTGCAGCCAAAGTGTTCCATGGAGGCAAAGAGGATGAAGCTCCCTCCATCTCTCATAGTTAGAACATGTTGTTAGGAAAAGTTATTCCTTGGAAATGGTCATCATATGTGGAAAGATGAAGAGTCAGTGAGAAGAAGAGCCCCAAAAAATGGATTGATAAAGTGACTATAGCAATGGGTTCATGTGTGTCAGAGATGATAAGGATGGCACAAGATGGGAGAAGTTCAAGTCTTTTGTTCATAGGGTCACTGTGAGTAATCAACTTGACAGCCTCTAACAACAATAGCAAGTTCCAACCTTAGTATTCTTATATTTCTCACATATTTACAGATGATTCCCACGTCAAGACTATTTTCCCAACTTCCCTGTTTGTACTAAATCACTTCTGCTGAACTTCACATAGCAAGATTTTCAGCTCTGTTTGTCACTTTCTTTTAAATTTTTTTCCAAGGCCTCATCATCAGCCAGTCTCTTATTACTGTTTTAATTATTTGAATTACACTAATAATATCTAATATTTAAGCCAAAAGAAAGGGAAGAAAGCAGGAAGTTAGAAGCTAAACAGAAGATTCCAAAGGGAAACTCAGGAAGTAAAGCAAAGCATTATCATGAAATATGCGAAGAGCTGTGATTATTGTTGTTATGTGCCGTCGAGTTGCTTGAGACACATAGAGAACATATGCATAACAGCCCTACACCCTGCTCTGTCCTGCGCCAATCTTATTGTCTCCAACACATCTACCCTCATTACCTCAGTCTCTGAATCAATCTATCTCATCAAGGGTCTTCTCTCTTGAGTTGTCCCTACACATTCCCAAGCATGACGTCCCTCTCCAAGGACTTTTGGAATGGAAATAAATATAGTCCCTCCTTGCAAGATTTCCAAAAAATGTCACACGAGCAGCCTGGTCTCACGAACCTGTTTGTTCTCTTAGCAGTCCATGGTACATTCAATCCTCTTCTCTAGCACCAAAGCTCAAAGGCATCAATTCTCCTTCTATCATCCCTAGTCATTGTCCAGTTTTCTGATGCATAGCAAGTAATTGCAAAGACTATGGCCTGAACACATGAACCTTAGTCCCCAGACTGACGTCATTGCTCTTCAGTACATTGGAAGGTTTTCTGACTGTAGATTTTCCCAATGCAATTCGTCTTTTAACTTCCTGGCTGCTGGTACCAAGAGTACTGATTGTGGAGCCAAGCAAACGGAAGCTGTTAACAATCTCAATCTCTTCATCATCTATCATGATGCTGCCAATTGGCCCAGTGGTGAGAATCTTTCTTTTCTTTGTGTTGAGCTTCAATTCACATTTAATTCATATTTAAGGCTGCAGCAAGCACTTCAGGGTCTTAGTTTCAGCAAGCAGGGTTGTGTCATCTGTGTAACACAGAGTTGGAAAATCAAAAGGGCTGACCCTGTTCAACATTTCTTAAACTGAAGGTACTGAAAAAGAAATTCAAGTCTCAGGTTGCAGTATTTAAGGATGTTGTGAGCAAGAGGCAATGGTGATGAAGGAGGAAGTTTAAGCTGCTCTGAAGGAGTTGGGGGAGGGGGGGGTGAAAGGCCCTAGGAATTGATGAAATAGTAACTGGTATATTTCAACAAACATATGCCTCCCTGGATGTGCTCACCAGGTTGTGCCAAGAAATCTGAAAGACAACTACCTGGCCAAATGACTGGAAGAGCTCTATATTTAATTTTCATTCCAAAAGAAGTTGACCTGACAGAGTGGAAATTATCAAACAATATCACTAATATCAAACACAAGCAAAATTCTGCTGAAGGTTATCCAAAA
>NW_006399755.1:35781950-35782753 GCF_000299155.1 Elephantulus edwardii | reverse complement strand
CATAAGAGACAAAGACTCCAGATGAGATGAATTGACGTAGCAACTGCAGTAATGAGAGTAGGTGTGTCAGAGATAGTGAAATTCGCTCAGGATAGAGCAGGGTTCGGAGCTAGTGTACACAGGGTCACTATAAGTTGCAGAACTCAATGACACATAACAACAATGACAATCAATACTAGCAACTTATTTCTCTCTTTTAATCTACACAAGTCCAAGATCAGGTAGACTATAAATTCCCTAAGAGCAGATGATTTATTATCCACAGTACCTGACATCCAATGCTCAAAAGCAATTTGTTGAATAAGTGAATGGTTGAATGACATTGGAGTTCCAAACTCAGAATTTCGTTCATTACAAACTTTTCTTTATGTTCTGCTATAAAGTACACATGAGTTATGGATTCTGAATGAAAAAACAAAATCAAGAAAAGTAAGTTTCTTTAGTTTCTTTCCCCTGGACTATACTGCTGTTGAAAATACATGATTCTCCCTGAGAATCACAGTCTTAGAGTTAGAACTGACACATCTAATCCACCAGCAAGGTCTTCAGAGGCTATAATTCACATGGGAAATTGCCCATCTTTCTGCCTTGAAGCCACACTGATGGATTTGAACCTACATAGAAGTGCCACCTTTGTGTTAGCAGCACAACTCCCAACAGACTGTGTCACCAGAATTCACTTAGATATATTTGTTCACAACTAACATTTAACAAGGTCTTCATGATTCTTATAGATCTTGTTAAAATATAGATTCTGACTAGGTAAACCTGGGATGGAAATACAAATTATCAGTGGGTATGGA
>NW_006399755.1:35769775-35779000 GCF_000299155.1 Elephantulus edwardii | reverse complement strand
GCAAATGACTCAATGGCACATAACAACAACAACAACAACAATTGAACCAAAGTAAACCAGTTCCATGCCCTGAAGGCAGGTCAGTGCTGATTGTGGAGAGAAGGTGTAAACATGGTCCTAACTCTAAACATGGATTGTCAGCATTAATCCCCTCTAACTTCATAAAAAAGGGACACTCAACATCAGCCCCAGGCTGAATCTTCTAAGACAGAGGTTTTACACACTGCCACTCCTCAGTCTTTCCCCAATTCCCAACACTAGTAGTCTTTCCAACAGCATTTTCTTCTGGAATTGATTCATTCACTGCAATTATCACACAGAATTTAGACAACAGTCATGATTATAGAGTTCATTAGAATAAAAAATGTTTTGGGATATAGTTCTTCAATCAAGATAGCTTTTTCTCAACTATACCATTGACCCGTTAACCTCCCTTCTTTTCTGCTCAGGCCAGTAAGTGGACAAAGGCATCTCTCTTTGTCAGCATTCCTTGTTTGAAGGCATCTAGTTCCCTTGTTCTGTAGATCACCAAATTCACTGCAGTCATCTCACTCTGTGGGCTGAGAAGCTTATTGTGCTGGTCTCTTTATACTGCTGCTGCCATTCCTCTGCCACCATGCCCCATCAAGTCCTAGGAGATTGTCAGAAGTGACCCTAAGTCAAAGAATGCCCTCCACTCCTGTGATAGTGAGACTGTTTCTGCTCTGAGATTGTGTCTCATTTAAGACTACTGAGATAGCAAATTTGACAACTTTAATTGTAAATATTTTCATTCAATGGAAGTTCATTTGTTGGAATCAACTTGACAACAGTGAATTTGGCTTTTGACTGGTCTACCTATCTATACAGACCATGTAACCTAATTCTAGAAATGCAGCTCTTCTCTGAAAGATTGAGACTATTACTCTTTTGTTGTCTTTTCTGTTTCTCTCTGGGCATCGGCCTCCTAACCAGTATTTTTTTCATTGAGTTATATATACAGCCACCGCTGGCTTTTGGCTTATATTATTTCAGCTCATCATCAGAAAGACAAGACTCTTCCTTCTTGACCCACTTGTAAAGTATGAGAGAACTCTGACTCAGCTTGAATCATTGATTCAGGAATTAAAATACTATGGCTCATTTAGGTCCAATATTCATTCATAGAGAGCAAAGAAGGAAGTATTAAGAAGGAAGTGGAAAAGATAAAAAAAAAAAGAAGGAAGTGCTCATTCAGAATACAAGTTAGAAAGAGAAGAATGGTTCCCTAAATAAGGAAGTATGCTGCTCCCCAAAATAAATGAAGGCTAATTGCCAGACAAAACAACGACAGTTAACTATATTTCTAAACTTTAACTGCCTGCCAGGAGTCTGTACACTTGAATATACAAGAACTTGCAAATGATCACTCGAAAAATAAAAAGTAATGATTGGCAAACATTAATGTGCATTTACTTACTTTTATTGGGGCTCATCTTAATTACTGAGCATAAGAGGTCTGGTGAGAAGAAGCTGTGCTGCAATCCCGAGGGTACTCTATTTAAATACATCAGCTACTCCACAGGAGGATGGGCAATCTCCTCCCATGCAATTAAATGCCTCTGAAAACCCACTGGAGAGTCAGCTACAGGTTGGTTCTGATTGGATGGCACAGGACAACAGTAACAAGGTAAAATATGCATTGCTTCTGCAAAAAAAAAAATTATTTTATGCACATAAGGAGAGGATGTTTTTAAAAAAGAGGATCAATTTTGAGCATTTTACAGTGAGTTACTGCATCAGATGAGGGAAAAACACTTAAAGTCACATTCACAGGCCTAAATTAAAAGTCCTTTTGACCAAGAAAGCAACACTATTATTCTTCTATTTGTTTTTTATTCCCAGCATAGCCGATAATATGATTGCCTTTAAATCATGAAAGGTGTGTGTCAGGACTGCATCCTTTCTCCATACCTATTCAATCTGAGAATAAGTATAGAGAGAATATGCTCAGAAAATCATTCAAGAAGGTAAACTTTATGAAGAAGAGTATGGCATCAGGATTAGATGAATACTCAACAACTTCTGTTACATGGATTACACAACCTTGCTTGCTGAAAGGGAGGAGAACTTGAGGCACTGCTGCAGAGGACCAAAAATATAGCCTTTAGTTTCTGTTACATCTCAATATCAAGAAAACAAAAATCCTTACCACTGAGCCAACGGGCAACAATATGATAGATGGAGAAAAGACTGAAATTGTCAAAGACTTCATATTGTTTGAATCCACAAACAATGCCCTTGGTACATAGAGTTAGGAGATAAGGAGATGCATAGCATTGGGAAAGTCTGCTGTCAGGGACCTCTCTGAAGTCCAAAAGAGCAATGATAAAGGGTACTGATCCAAAGCATATTCTTTCCAATCCAAAACTACTAGAAATAAAAGCTGGATTTAGAAGAGGTCATGGCACTGGAGACATTATCACCAATGTCACATGGATCTTGGTAGAAAGCAAAAAGTAATAGAGGAATGTCTATCTGTGCTTCACTGACTATGCAAAGGCATTTGATTGTATGGATCACAACAAATTGTGGCTAACCTTGAAGAGAATGGGAATCCCAGAACACTTGATTGTGTTCATGTGAAACTTATACTCACACCAGGAAGTAGTCCTCAGAACAGAGCAAGGAAACACTGAATGTTTTAAAATCAGGAAAGGAGTGAGTCTGGGATGTGCCCTGTCTCCATACCTCTTCAATCTAAATGCAAAACAGATCCTTCAAGAGGCTGGGCTTTATAAGGAGGAATGTACCAACAGGATTGGAGGAAGAATCATTAACAACCTACGTTATGCAGATGACACAACCTTGCTTGCTGAAACTGAGTCGGATCTGAAGCATTTGCTGCAGAAGGTCAAGGACTGTAGTCTTCAATATGGATTGAAGTTCAACACCAAGAAAATAGAGATTCTCACCACTGGGTCAATTGGCAGTGCCAATGATAGATAGAGAAGAGAGAGATTGATGTTGTTAACAATTACAGTTTGCTTGGTTCCACAATCAGCACTCTTGGCACCACCAGTCAGGATTTCGGAAGACAAATTGCCCTGGGAATATCTGCTATCACAGACCTCTTCAGAATGCTGAGAAATAAGGATGTCAGACTAAGGTAAGCCTGATCCAGGCCATTGTCTTGAAATGGCTTGCTATGCATCAGAGACATGGACAGTGACTAAGGATGACAGAAGAAGAATCAATGCCTTTGAGTTGTCGTGGTGGAGAAGAGTTTGGAACATACCATCGATCACCAAGAAAACAAGTCTGTCTTGGAGAGGGTGAAACAAAGTTTCTCCTTGGAGGCTAGGATTTTGAAGTTCCATCTCACATATTTTGGGCACATAGCCAGGAGGGATGGGTCTTTAGAGAAGGACATCAAAGCTAGGAAGGGTGGAGGGACAGCACAGGGGAGGAAGACCCCAGATGCAATAAATACAGTGACTGCGGTAATTACAGTTCGTCAGAGTCAGTAAGGTTGATTCAGGATAGGACAGGCTTCAGAGCTGTTGTACACAAGGTTGCTATGAGTTACTCAGGCAATTTTACAGCACATAAAACAGCTATGTGTCTGAGAGCTGGACAATGAATAAGGATGATAGCAGAAGAATCAAGGCCTTTGAATCATGGTGTTAGGGAAGACTACTAAATATCCTATGGACTGCCAAAAGAGCAAACAGATATGACCTGGAGATATGTCCATGGACTGCCAAAAGAGCAAACAGATATGTCCAGAGTGCTTTCTAGAGGTAAGTGTCACAAATCTTCATCTCACACGCATTGGGCATGTTGCTAGGAGAGGCTGTTCTTTGGAAAGGGACATCATGTTTGGAAAAGTGGAGGGTCAGTGAAAGAGAAGAAAACCTTCAACCAGATGGAATGATGCTGTGACTGGAGCAATAGGCTCAAAAGTGTCAGAGGCGATGAGGATGGCACAGGATAGGACATGGTTCAGATCTGTTTTTCATAGGATCACTATGAGCCATACGCGTCTAGATGGCACATTACAGCAACAGCAGCAAATCAAAGGTAGACTATATGTTGTGGCTAGGTGCCATCAAGATGAATATGACTCATAACTCTATAAACAACAGATCAAAACCTTACCTTATCATCCTCAGGATCTCTGCAATGCTCAAACCCACTGTAACTGTGTTAATTTATCTCATTAAAGATCTTTTTTTCTCTTTTACTGCCTCTCCATTTTTCTAAGTAAGATTTCTTTTTCCAAGGCCTGAGACCTCTTTATAGTCTAGTCATAATAGGTGAGGCAAAATTTCACTATCCTTACCTCTTAAGCACTGTGGCTACACTTTCTCCTATACAGACTTATTTGTTCTTTTGGTTATTGTTTGTTATTATTTGTCATGGAGTCTGAACTGACTCACTACTAGTTCTTCAGTGGGTTTTCAGAAGCATGAAAGGATATTGCCCATCTTTGTCCCATGAATTAGATGGTAGATTGAAACTACATGCTTTTGGGTTGGCAGTGCAACTCCCCAGCACTAGATCACCATGGTTCATCCATTACTTTTGCTAAGTTCCACTATTCAAAAGTACTAATTCTTCTTCAGTCTTCCTTATTCATTGTCCAGCTTTGACATGCATAGGAACCAATTGAAAACATCATGGCTTGTATTCAGGTGCACCTTAGTCTTTAAACTAATATCCTCACTCTTTAATATTATAAACATGTTCTTGACAAAATATTTTTAAAAGAATAAAAGTAAGGTATCAGAAAAGTAAGATAGATCCAGGATATCAAATAATAACAATTCACAAGCAAGAATTTAAGTTGCCTAAAAAATGTAAACTAAAGAAAGTAATCTCAAACTAGACCAGATACTAGACAAGATTCAGGAAATAAGACCTGTAAGTAGAGTTATCCTGATAGAATGGCTATAGTTTAATTATAAATTAACCTTACACACACAAATTATATTGAAAATTTCCTTGAAGGAAAGATAATTGGATTGCCTGTATATATTTCTTTTTGGTTAAAAGGGGGAATTTTTTTTAAACTATTTGTCTTGGAAAAATTTCAGTTACATTGTTTCTTAGAAATAAAGGTGAGGAACCTTTATTTCATTTACTTTGGACATATTATTAGAAGGCACCAGTGCCTGGAGAAGGGCATTGTGCTTCTTAGAGGGTCATTGAAAAGAAGGAAGAAGTTTAAGGAGTTGACCTGACACAGCAGCATAATTGGTTAAAAAAACTGTGAGGGTGATGCAAGACTAGGCAGTTTCATTCTGTTGTACATAGGATCCTTAACCCTACGGACCAAGAATACACCTGACAACAGATTCTACAATGTGCTGTCTTAGGGGCTGGAAATACCTCATTGATAAAACCAGATAAAGCCTCTGCTGTGCAATTTTTGTTTTAGTATGAATAAATCAAATGAATATGCAGATGGAAGAAAGTCTCCAGGGATAGATAATTCCTGTCTGTATACAAAAAGGAAAAAAATTGTCTGTGCATACTTAAGAGATTATATATTCATTTCATTTTCTTTTGTGATATATGTACATATATCAGGATCAGTTTCATGTGTTAGAAAGAATAAATTAACAGGCACTGATAGAAGAGTATGACAAACTGGGTGGCTTAAATCAACAGATTTTTCTTGTCACAGTCCCACAGGCTAGGGGTTTGAATTCAGGTTCCTAAGATGGAAGTGCTTTCTCAGAAGGCTCTCAAGGAAGAGGATCCCTTAACTCCTCCCATTTCTGCCAGCACCAGACATATTTTGGTTTGTGACAGTTTAGCTACAATAACTGCTTCTGTCTATATATGGCTATCTCCTCTCTGTGTCTGCCTCTCTTCATCTCTTCTCATTTATAAAAAAGAAAATTCATAAAAATTATAAAATTTTAAAATTTATAAACTTTATTTTAAAAAAGACACCAGCCACATTGGATTACAGCCCATTCTATTATAATTTCATGTTAATTTAACAAAATCAATCTTCAAAAATTATTTCCAAATCAGATCATATTCAATGATATTCTGGTGCAGTCCATAGAGATTTGCACTGCTATTTTAAAGGCTATGCTTCTCTAGCAGTTCAAATCCACTAGTCATCCCACCAGAGAAAGATGAGCAATCTCTTCCTTGGCAACATACAGCCCCTGAAACCCAATGAAGAGTCAACTAAGAGTTGGTTCCCATTCACTGGCAGTGATTTTTCTTTTGGAACAGTTAAATATTGAACATATCTTCATAGAGGACATAAATTAACTGTTCAGAGTAACCTCTATATTGTTCGTATGTAAATCTACCTAGAAAGATAGCTCTAGTGAGACAGACCCTACAGAACTGTGCTCTTATGCCAAAGCCAGTGCCTCTCCGGTGGTTCCAGTCTACCGGTAATTGCTCAGAGAAAATGGACTATCTCTTCCCAAACAATTTACAACATCATAAATCCAATGGAGGGTCTGCTATAAGCTAGTTTCCACTTGACAGCAATGAGTGAGTCAGTGAGTATTGCAGTATTATTAGCAAGCTTCAAGAAGCCTTCAGACTCAGGTTTCTTCAAATCCAAGAATGTACGCTCTCTCTACCCTCCCACAAGTCATATCCATGTCTCTCTTTCTCCTCATCTATCTATCTATCTATCTATCTATCTATCTATCTATCTATCTATCATCACACACACATGCTCGTGTGTGCACATTTACACCAAACATCACTTGAATATCCCGAGAACCAGGATTTTGAAACACTCCTAGGTAATTCTAATATAGGTGATTGTTACCCTCCAAGAAAAATCCAGACATTGAGGAATGAGGAAAAGGATGATAAATAAATTCTCTAATTTTGGAAAAGAGATAAATGAATTCCAAGAGTTAAAGGAGGAAATCAATAAAGAGCAGAGAGATGCAAAACTAACTTAAAGAAACCAAAAGTTCCAAACTTGACAAAAATCTGACTAGGAACTATCACTCTGGAAGTAGAAAATGCAGAATTAATCCAACCACAGAGAAAGCATCTAGAAAACAAGTCTCTGTGGTTTTTCTAAACTATGAGGTGGATTGATTCAGTGACTGGAATAATTGGGATGGGTGTGTCAGAAGCAATGAGATTGGCACAGGACAGAGCAAAGTTTAGGGCTGTTGTACATGGGGTCGCTATGAGTCGCAAGAGACTCGATGGCACATAACAACAATATGGCAGCTACATTTCGCTGCATGCCTTCTTAGATCTTCTGCAACCATTTTCTTATGAACTTAAGTTTGGATTTATTTTTGTAGTTACTCTTTAAAGCGTTTCAGATGCTATTTTACAATTCTAAAATAAGTTTGTTTCATTAGTAGAATTCTCATTAATCATTTGATACTGGACTATATGAAGAAGAAAGTGGCATCAGGACAGGAAGAAGATTTACCAACAACCTGCATTATGAAGATGACACAACTTTGCTTGTAGAAAGTAAAGGAACTTGAAGAACTTGCTCAGGAAGGTCAAAGACTACAGCTTTCAACATCAAAGGAGAATACTTATTTCAGGACCAATGGGAGCTCTAGTGGCCTAGTGTTAAAGAGAGACACTGCCATCCCAAAGGTATACAATTTGAATACACCAGCTGCTCCATGAAAGGTGCAAAATCTCCTATGTGATTTATTGACTCTGAAAATTCTCTGGTCGACTATGAGTTGGTTTCAAATTAATGGTACAAAGTAACAAAAACAACAACAGTAGCAGGAGGACCAGTATACAACATCATCATGTTGTTGTTATGCGCCATCGAGTGGTTTGCTACACATAGCAACCCTATGTACAACAGCCCTAAACCCTGCTCTATCCTGTGCCAATTTTATTGTCTCTGACACACCGACCCCATTACCCCAGTGACGGAATCAATCCATCTCATTAAGGGTCTTCCTTTCCTGTGCTGTCCCTCCACCCTCCCAAGCATGACGTCCCTCTCCAAGGACTGGTCCCTTCTTGGAACCCAAAATATGTTGGATGAAGCTTCAGAATCCTTGCCTCTGAAAAGCAGCCTGATTTCACCCTCTCTAGGATGAGCCTCTTTGTTCTACTAGTGGTGCACGGTATATTCAATACTCTTATCCAGCACCACAGTTCAAAGGCTCCTTCTTCATCCCTATTCACTGTCCACCTCTCTGATGTGTAGCAAGTAATTGAAAAGCCTATGGCCTGAATCACGTGCACCTTAGTCTCCAGACTGACATCACTGCTCTTCAGTACTCTGGAGGTGCGCCTGACAGCAAACTTTGCAAATGCAATTGGTCTTTTGTTTTCCTGGCTGCTAGTACCAAGGGTGTTGATTGTGGAGCCAAGCAAACTAAAGCTTTTAATAATCTCAATCTCTTCACCATTCATCATGATGCTGTTAGTGAGTGAGAATCTTTATTTTCCTGATGTTGAGCTTCAGTCAATTGTAGACTGTAGTCCTTGACCTTCTGCAGCAAGCCCATCCTGTCCTTTTCAATTTCAATCTTCAAGCAGATTGTGTCATCTGCATAACACAGATTGTTGATGAGTTTCCCTTCAATCCTGATGCTGCATTTAATGCATTAGAATTGCTAGAGATGCTACCTTTGAATTAGGAGTCCCTCCCTAGGGACTATGACCTTAGAGATCCCTCTTAAAAATATAGATAATATTAAATCATGGCTACTCATTACACCAGATCAGGTGATCGAAAGAGTTGTGGTGTTGAAGAAAAGTTCTGAATATTCTATGGACAGCCCGAAGAATGAATGGATATATCATATAGAAAGTTCAGCCAGAGTGCTCCTTGGAGGCAAAGATGGCTAAGCTAAGCTTTGTCTCTCCTACCTTGGATATGTAGTCATGCTAGGCTATTCCTTGGAAAGGGACATCATGCTTGGAAAGGTACAAGGGTCAGCAAAGGAAAAGAAGACCCCCCCAACAAGATGGATTGACACAGTGACTACAGCAATGGGATCAGACGTATCGTAGATAATGAGGATAACACAGGATAGGCAGGATTCAGATCTAGTGTTTCTAAAGACACTATGAGTTAGTTATACTCAACTCAATGGCACTGAACAACAACAACTCATAACATTGATTTACACTTGAGCATTAATTTAAAAAAATGAGCAGTTCAAAACCTCTCCCTCAAGCAGTGCTGCAAAAGAAAGGCCTGGTGAAATACTTCTATAAAGATCACATTGCAGAACATCCTATGGAAAAGTTCTTTTTTCTTTCTTTCTTTCT
>NW_006399755.1:35767177-35768316 GCF_000299155.1 Elephantulus edwardii | reverse complement strand
ACTTTAGAGAGGTCCCTAACAGCAGACTTTCCCATCGCGATGCGCTTTTTGATTTCCTGACTGCTGGTACCAAGAGTGTTGACTGTGGAGCCGAGCAAACTGAAGCTGTGAACAATCTCGATCTCTTCGCCATCCATCCTGACGCTGCCAATTGGTCCAATCTCTTACATAATGGTGACAAAACCAGCAAAATTTAAACTATTATGTCTGACCTCTCCCAAATGGATTTTTGTTCAGACCTCAGAACATTTGTAAAATGATGTTTGTTGTAGGTTTTATTTTGTAAGTTCTCACATTTCAACAATATTATCATGGTATAAACACAAGAATTCTTATAACGATATATCTTTTTTTATTAATTTCAATGAATATTTACAGATATTTTTTATTTCCATTCATTCATTGTTGCACTTTTCTCCCCGCCCACGAGTGGATAGAGAAGCTGTGGTATATTCACACAATGGAATACTACGCTGCATTAAAAAACAAGGAACTTATGCAATAGTATTCAAAATAGGTGACCCTGGAGGATATTATGCTGAGTGAAATATCTCAGTCACAAAAGGACAAATACTGTATGGTGCTAGTGTTGTAGAATGAGGCTGACATCAGAGTGGGGGTAAGACTGAGAAAAACTGGGTAAATTATGTATACTGCATTGAAGCCAATGAGGAAGACAACAGTTTAAAAAACGATATACCTTAAAAGATAGATCTTAAGCAGTTATGCAAGTTTTACATCCTTTCCAAGGCTTCTGTTTGTGTAATTCTTTATGAGCCATTTTCCAACCTAATTAAAGGGAATTTGAAGTAACATTGGAGCCCCCGATAAGATGTATTTGGAAAAAGCACACCTCTACACATCCATAAAGCTGTTTTAAAAGCTAAACCACCACGGCAGAACTAGGTGCATTGCTATACGTGATGGTAATCTGCTGGAAATCTTGTCAAGTCTGGTAGACAAACGAGTCCTCTTTTAAGTTTTCCTGTTTATTTTCAAATTTCAAATTCCTTTAAACCAAAGTCTGGAGTCCAAAAATGCTGTTTTGGTATAACTTGCCTTCTTCCAGAGCTTCATTCACCCTGAGAGTTTCAGAAACCCAACTCTGCCCCGCCCCTACAATCACAAAAAAAAAAAAA
>NW_006399755.1:35757337-35767077 GCF_000299155.1 Elephantulus edwardii | reverse complement strand
CACACACACACACACACACACACACACACACACACACACACACACACACACACACACCGAGAACCGCCCGCTCAAAAGTGTGCTGCATCTCCAGGCCGGTCCACAGCCGGGTTCACCTCCGCCCAGGCTGCTTTCCACCCCGGCTTCAGTTCAGGGGGTGCGGCGGCGTCACGTGACCCGGCAGCCCGGCCAATCAGCGAAGCCCCTCGGAGTTTTCAAATCTGCTGCAGGTCCAACGTCTGCTCCTCGCTTACTGGTCCTCTGGTCATGGATGGTGCCTGGGCCTGACAGACTCTGGGCTCAGAGGGCGGCATGGAGAATCGGGGTGTGCCTCCTGGACCTTACCGGGCCACCAAATTGGTAAGTCAGCGCGAGAACGACGAGATTTGCTGGCTTAACTGGGGGCTGTTATGTGCAGTGGAGTCGGAACGAACACATAAGTGACTTTTCAGCGGGTTCTCCGGGAGGAAGTTGCACATCTTTCTCCCACAGAATAACTGGTGGATTCGAACTGGCTGCATTTTGCGTTTATCATTTTACCCTGCTTCGGAGGATGGGTCCCAGAGGCCCTAGAAGGAAAAATCAAAAGCCAAAACTACAGCCTTCCAGCTGATTCTGACTCATGGCGACCCACAGTGCAGAGTAGACCTGCCCCATCATTTTTCCACGATAGTAGTAAGTCTTTGTGGAAACAAGCTGCCCCAGTCTCCCCGCAGAGCAACTGGTGCTGCAAGCAACAGCATTTGGGTTAGCAGCTGAGTGCTAAACTGCGGCATCACCAAGCTTCCCTGAGGCAAAAAAGAAGAGAATAAATCGCTTTATAAAACCCTGAAGCTGACCCTGCTGGGGTTCTATGTCCAAAGGAAATACCCCTCCCTACCAAGGCTGCTTCATACTATCATAACACTATACTGTGTTAGAATTTGGAATGAGTTTCTATGCCGTTTAAACTCAAACTGGAGACAGGCCCTAATGGGACAGCTTCTTTGAACTGAGCACAGGATACATAGATTGGTCTTGGCTAAATAGCACTTGTTGTTATTGTTGATTGCCTTGAATCAAGCACGATTCATAGCGATCTTATGGACAAAAGGTCTGAAGCCCCTCTCCAACTACTGACATATATCAAAGTTCATAGAGTTTCTGAGGCATGTTTTTTAGGAAGTGGGTGCCACTCCTGTTTTTAAAAGACGAAAGGATTTTGAAGTACCTATCAGTAAGCATTGTCGGTGGTCACTGGACATGTATTATTTCACAAAATAATACTATATGGTTTAAGGGTAGGGAAGGTATGCATCTAGGTTTTATCCTTTCTCTATGCCTATTTAATCTTTATGCTGAGCAAATTATTCCAGAAGCTGGACTCTCTGGAGAAAAATGCGGCCTCAGAACAGGAGGAAGAATTCTCAATAATTTGCGTTGTGTGCATGACACAACCCTGCTTCCTAAAAGTCAGGAACACTTGAAGCACTTGCTGTAGAAAGTTAGACACTGCATCCTTCACTACAGATTGCACTTCAACATGAGAAAACAGAAATCCTCACCACTGGATTGATAGGCAGCCTCATGATAAATGGCAAAAAAGATTAAAACTGTCAGTGATTTTATTTTATGTGGATTCACAAACAATATAATTGGCTCCAGCAATCAAGAGATCGGGGGATGTATTGCACTGGGCAAGTGCTATCAGAGACCTCTCCAAATTATTTTAAAAGCAGTGATGTCCGTTTGTGGACCAAGGTGCACCTGATTCAGGCCATGGTCTTTTCAGTCACTTACTGTGCATTTGAGAGCAGGTCAATGAATAGGAGTGACAACAGAATTTGATTTGTGGTGCTGTAGATGAATACTGAATTTCCCAACTACTGTCAAGAAAACAAATGTGTCTTGGAGAAGTTGCAGCCAGAGTGTGTTCCTGGGAGGCAAAGATTTTAAAGCTTTGTCTCACATACTTTTGGCATGTTGCTTGGAGAGGCTGTTCTTTGGAGAAGGGACATCATGCTTGGAAAGGTGTTGGGACACTGACTGCAGCAATGAGCTTGAGTGTCTAAGAGAATTTGTGGATGGCACAGGATAGGCCAGGGTTCAGATCTGTTTTTCATAGGGTCGCTATGAGTCAACTCGAGGGCACCAAACAACAGCAGAGTGTTTTGTGCATTTAAAAGGAAACCTGATTGCACAAGTGACTAAGCCCTCACTTTAGTCCCCTGGGCAAGATGTCAAGATAGAAGAATCTACTTATGATTTACAGCCTTACAAACCTCAAGGAGTGGTTCTACTCTATGTTACTCCTGTAAGATTTGATTCTACTTGATCTTACCCCTTACTATGACTTGGATCCTATCAGAGAATATCCTTAGTGACCTTATATTTATTAGCCCCTCATTACTTTCAGTGGGAGAGGTAGTGTAGGGAGGACTTGAAGGTTGCACAGTTTCTGATGGTTTCAAGCCACCAGTAGCATGAAGGGAGAAGATGAGCAGTCTCTTCCCGTTAATATTTACAGTTATGGGAAACCTGACAGAGAACCACTTGGAGTTGTAACTGACTCAACAACCGTGACTTTGGTTTTGAGTTGTGTTTTACTTGCATGGAAATTGCAGCTCATTCACAAAAGTTAGCTGATTTTCCTGAAGCTACATACGCAGTAAATGGAAAGGTTGGGAGGATTCAGGTCTTCTTGTTATAGTGTTCTCTATCTGAATTCTCCTGCTCAAGATAATTTAGAACTGGAAAGAATGATAATCAGGTCACATTATTTTTAAAATATATTGAATTAGATAAAAGTAGAATTAAAAAACCTATGGTTGTGTAACAATCCCCACTCATGGCAACCCTCCAACTCCATTGAGTTCTTCAAGCTGTAAATCTTAAAATGACTGCCTCAGCTTTTTGGGAACAGCTGGTGGATTAGAACTGTCAGCCTTTCAGTTTGCAGCCTTAAATTTAACCTATACCACCATAACTTTCCAAAGTAGAAATTGTTTTTATCTTACAAGACTATTAGGTACTTTCCTTAAATGTCCTATTATGTACTGTTGTTAAGTGTCACTGTATGACTACAACTTGTAATGACCTAGTGAAAAACAGATTGAAATTTAGTCCTTCACCATCCTCACAATTGTTGCTGTGTTTGAACTCATTGCTACAATTACTGTGTCAATCCGTCTGTGTGAGATTCTTCCTCTGTCATTGACATTCCACTTTTATAAACATGATAACCTCCTTCCAGGACTACCCTGCCCTGAAAATATGGCCAGAGTATGTGAGACACAGTCTCAGCATCCTTGCTTGAATGTAGCACTCTGGCTATTCTTTTTTCAAGATGTTGTTGTTGTTGTTATTGTTATTGTTATTGTTATGTGCTGTTGAGTCGCTTGCAACTTATAGCAACCCTATGTACAACAGCCCTAGACCCTGCCAATCTTATTGTCTCCGACACACCTATCCCTGTTACCCCAGTGACTGGATCAATCCATCTCATAGAGGGTCTTTCTTTCCTGTGCTGTCCCTCCACCCTCCCAAACATGACATCCCTCTCCAAGGAGTGATTACATGTCCAAAATATGTCAGATGCAGCTTCAGAATCCTTGCCTCTAAGGAGCAGCCTGGCTTCACCCTCTCCAGGATGAACTTGTTTGTTCTCCTAGCAATCCATGCTATCTTCAATACTCTTCTCCAGGACCACAGCTCAAAGACATCAACTCTCCTTCTATCATCCCTAGTCATTGTCCAGCTCTCTGACGCATAGCAAGTAGTTGCAGAGACCATGGCCTTTGATCATGTGCACCTTAGTCTCCAGACTGACATCGTTGCTCCTCAGTACCTTGGAGAGGTCTCTGATAGTAAACTTTTGCAATGCAAACCATCTTTTAATTTTCTGGCTGCTGAAATCAAGAATGTTGATTGTAGAGCCAAGCAAACTGAAGCTGTCAACAATCTTAATCTCTTCACCATCCATACTGATGCTGGCAATTGGCCCAGTGGTAAGAATCTTTGTTTTCTTGATGTTGAGCTTCAATCCATACTGAAGGCTTCAGTTCTTGATCCTTTGCAGCAAGTGCTTCAGGTTCTCCTCAATTTCAGCAAGCATAGATTTGTTTATACTTTATTCTGACCCATAGGCACATGATTCAAATCCATCAGCTATTCAGAGAAAAGGTGGGCAATCTCCTGAAAGCCCGCTGTAGCATCAGCTATCAGTTGGCTCCTATTCAATGATATGTAATAGCAACATTACATTAAAACATAACAGCACTCAAATTATTAAAATAAAATAAATTTCGCTGTATGAAACTTTACATATCACAATTAAGATTACTACGTTTTTTAAGGTTTCTATGGTGTGATTTCAAATCATCAAGAGGTTTCACTTTTTCCTGTTTAATCATTTGCTCTTATTTTTGCAGTGGAATGAAGTCACCACATCTTTTCGGGTAGGAATGCCTCTCAGGAAACATAGGCAGCACTTTAAAAAATACGGCAGTTGTTTCACAGCAGTTGAAGCAGTGGACTGGCTTTATGATCTATTAAGAAATAATAGTAATTTTGGTCCTGAAGTTACAAGGCAGCAGACTATCCAGCTGCTGAGAAAGTTTCTCAAGAATCATGTAATTGAAGATATCAAGGGCAGGTGGGGATCAGAAAACCTTGATGACAACAATCAGCTATTCAGGTACTGAACTCATATATAACTACAAAACTGAATTTCAGTAAGGACTAATTTCCACTTCTATTATATTTTTACAACAGCTTCTTCAAAAGTAATACTTTCTCTAGAAAACTGTCACTGTTCTTAGTTCAATTAAAACCATTAAAAAGAGTAAATTGCTATCAAATTCATAATTTTAAATTGTGAACTAGACATATAAAACAAGGAAATGGATAAAGTGAGAAATAATTATTATCATCTTTAATTTCTTATCACACATTGAGGACTGGTTATTCCCAGTTATTGATGTGTGTCAGTCATCACGTTGGAACCAACACATAGCTGACCCTCCAACAGTTGCCCACAGACTCTAAGTTGCACAGGAGGAGACTGCCCATTTTTCTCTTGCAAAGCAGTTAATGGATTTGAACTGTATGCCTTTGGTTTGACAGTGAAACTCCTTACCACTAAGCCACTAGAGCTCCCTTTTTACTGGTTATTAGTGTCCTGGATTCTAGATTTGCAAGGACAAACAGACCAGTCTTTGCCACATATAATCTAATACAACCTAAGAAATCTTTAAATCAGGTAAGTCAATCAAGCTTTCTTTAATTAATAGGAAAAAAAACCTGTGTTACAGGGTCTAGAGAATATTATTAAGCCACTATTATGTACCAGACATTACAATAAATAATTTAGAAATTATTTTTTTAAATTTAACCCCTAGCCTAGCCAAACAGCAAAGATATGAACCCTTTTTAATAGATGAGGAACTGAGGCCATACCTCAACCAATCTTGTTCCCTTTGTCTAAAATATTCTTACACATTTGTCAGATTGGTGTATTTATACACTTTTTTCTCTTCCCGCCCCCTTCATCACAGCTCCAAAGTGCAGCCTCCTGCACATCATTCCTGATTCCTTTGGGCCAGTCAGTGTATCTGCTTTTTCTCTCACATGCATCATCCATGAAACTTAGTTTTTCAATTCTATTTTCTTTACTTAATTTTTTCTATAGCATCACCGCTTTTTAAATGAAATGTCTTGGAAATGGATTCTTGCCTTTGTGTCGTAGAAAAGATTTCTGTTATATAGATATCATATTATATTTATATTATATTATTATATATATTATAGATAAACTATAATAGCAAGTGCAAATAATCCCTTTTGCATAACACTCTACATTATAGTTGTACTGTCTTAACTATTTCTCAGTCATTTTTGTCTGTTCCTCTGCTGCTGCACTAGTGGTCCACTGGGAGTTGTGCTGCTAAGCCTGAAGACCTTGTTTCTGGTTCCAGGAGGAGCCAGGGAGAAAGATGGGCAGTCCCCTCCTTGCTATTTACAGCCTTGGAAAACCAATGGAGGGTCAGCTATGATTTGAGTCTGAATCAACAGCAATGAGAAAGTGCTATGACTAGACTTGCCCCATTTCATTTCTGTCTTTAAATAAGCTCATATCATATCTTCATCTACTTTTCTTATGATTTCCAAATGTTCAACCCAAAAACCTCTCCTACTAATTGAATACTTGAAATTATTACATAGAAAATTATCTTATCCTAACCTAAATCATAGCATCTATTCCCCCTCCTAGTGGGCGATACAGTCTTCCTTCCTTTAATTTTTTTCTTCGATTTAAGTATAATTGTCGAATCATTTAGATTCTATTATAAAAATTACATAATTATTCTCTAATGTGTCTATGTTTCTATCTGCTGGGAATGTTCTTTAACTCCTTTATTCTTTATTACTTGAATTTCTGCAATTATGCCTCAACTTAATTTCTGACTTTTGTCTTTTACAATATTAATAAATCCATAAAGTACCTCATCTAGAAATAAAGCTTACCAAAAATGTGCTCCAGAGCTCACTAAGAAAAATTATCAATTATTGAAAGGAATAAATAGAAAAAGATGTTCTGATTATGAATGAGAAGACTTAGTATCATAGGTAAATGAATTCTTCCCAAATTATTCATTCACAAAACAAATGGTAAAAGAAACTTTATTCACTAAATATGTTAAGTTAATCAGGTAGACTACAGCTAGACCTTAAACTTTGGCACAAAAATAAATTATAAATAGATTAAATACCAAAATGTAAAAACTAAAATTATTAAGTGAAATAATTTAGGACATTGGGATAAAAAAAAGTTAGGAGGTTATAGAAAGTATAAGTGTAAATTTAATGTTTGATTATGCTATTATAAAATGAAAAAACACCCAGCTGTGAATACTTATGTATATTAGAAGTATAAAAATGTGAGCAAGAAGGAAGTCCATTTTATGTTACTAATTTATCACATGCAAGTAAGATTCTGCTGAAAATTGTCTAAAAATGACTGGAGCTATACATCAACAGAGAACTGCCAGAAGTGCAAGCTGAGTTTAAAAGAGGCTATTGTACTAGGGATATTATAGCTAATGTTAGATGGATTTTGGCTGAAAGCAGAGAGTACCAGAGGAATGTCTGCCTGTGTTTCATTGACTATGCAAAGGCATTTGACTTTGTTGTGGATCACAACAAACTATGGCTGATTCTGAGAAGAATAGGAATTCCAGAACATTTGATTGTGCTTGAAACCTATACCAGGAGGCAGCCATCAGAACAGAGCAAGGAGACACTACATGGTTCAGAATAGGGTAGAGTATACACCAGGGATGTATTCTGTCTCCATACCTTTTCAGTCTAGATGTAGAACAGATCATCAGAGGGGCTGGGCTATATGAGGAGGAATATCACATCAGGATTGGAGGAAGATTCATCAACAACCTGCGTTATACAGATGACACAACCTTGATTGCTAGAACTGAGGAGGACCTGAAGCACTTGCTGCAGAAGATCAAGGACCACAGCCTTCAATATGGATTGAAGTTCAATATCAAGAAAATAAAGATTCTCACCATTTGGCCAATTGGCAGCATCATGATGGATGGTGAAGAGTTTGAGATTATTAACAGCTTTAGTTTGCTTGGCTCCACAATCAGCACAGCAGCCAAGAAATCAAGAGACACATTGCATCAGGGAAAGTCAGCTGTCAGGACCTCTCCAGAGTCCTGAAGAGCAATTATGTCAGTCTGAAGACTAAAGCGCACCTGATCCAGGCCATAGGCTTTGCAGTTACCTACTATGCGTCAAAGAGCTGGTCTGTGACTAGGAAGGATAGAAAGAGAATTGATGCCTTTGAGTGGTGGTGCTCTAGAATGTTGAATATACCATGGACTACCAGGAAAACAAGCAGGTTCGTCTTATAGAAGGTGATGCCAGCCTGCTCCTTGGATGCAAGGATTCTGAGGCTTCATCTGATGTACTTTGGACATGGTGTAAGGAGGGCCCAGTCCTTGGAGAGGGCCATCATGCTTGGATGGTGGGGGGATGGGAAAAGAGGGAGGACGTTGAGGAAATGGATTGATACAATGACTGGAGCAATGAGGGCAGGTGTGTTGGAGATAGTAAAGTTGGCACAAGATAGAGCAGGTTTCAGGGCTATTATACATAGTGCTGCTTTGAGTTGCAAGCCACTCGATGACACATAACAACAACAATTTACCTTAAAGAAGAAAGTGAAATTAAATAAAGAATACCCTAGGTACTTGAATCTGTATTTTTCTTTCATTAAAATAGATAACATGAACACTATGACAAAATATTAACAGTTGCACTGGTTGATGATGATCTGTAGTCTTTACACTTTTGTCGATGAAATGAATGAAGAAAGCAAAGAGCAGCATAATCTGTGGAGCAATACAGACCAAGGCCTAGAAATGAAAACAATCACAGTCAAACAAAGAGCAGGAAACATGCAAATTAAATAGTTCATGAAGGGAATTCAGAAAGTAGCATTCTAAAGGCATTTTGTGCAAAAGGACTCTCCAAGACAATTAATCCTAATAATTTTGAGGTGTTCAGAGATAAAGGCTCCTTAATGGTGCAGTGATTAAGTGCTTGGTTTAGAGATACTCCTAGAAGGATTGTAGCCCAGGAAACCTTGTGGTATGAGGTCACTGTGACTCAAAATGCACTTGGCAACACTTAACCACAAATAATCTGGAAATAAAGTTAACAATTTGTAAAACGTACTAAAAAAACCATTTAGAAAGTTTTAATGGGAAACTTACTTGCTATCTGCACTCCTTGATAATATAAATCAAATTCTTTCTGTGATTTTTGATAATTTTTTTCTAAAGGATTATTTCTGTTCTCCCATTGTTTTATTGCATATTATTTTTAAACTAGATTTCCTGCAACTTCTCCACTTAAAACTCTCCCACGGAGGCATCCAGAATTGAGAAACGTCAACCTAGAGAACTTTTCCAAAGATAAAGATGTTTTTAAATTACGAAACTTAACGCGTAGAACTCCAAAAAATCATGGATTACATTCCTCAAAGGTAAAACGTTCTTTACTATTCACTGGGAAGACCCTCAACAAAATGAATTGGCACAGTTATTTTAACAATGGGCTTGAGCATACCAGTGATGGTGAAAATGGCACAAGACAGGGCAGGCTTCATATTTGTTGTTCATAATGTCAGTGTGAGTTATAGCTGATTCAGTGCCACCTAAGAACATTTAAATATGAGTACCATTCAACCAGTGTGGTTGAAGACATGCTGTCAAATAGGCTTTAACTCAGTATACAACAGGATGAAACTCCACCTGATTTGCCACATACTCTTTACCTCTGCTGTGTTCAAGTCTATGTTGCAATCTCCATGAGAGTCTTTCTTTCACTGATCTACAGACACCTCTGATAATATGCCCTAGGTATTATTTTATTATGTTATGAGGTGCCATCGAGTATGACTGAGAGCAATCCTATAAATAATGGAACTGAACCAGTCATCCTGTGCCATCCTCACAGAGTTTGGTGAAGCTTCCTGATTAAAACAAGCTTGGAAGCAGGAGTGGCATCCATTTCTGACATAGCTTGCCTCTCTGGAAACTATGAACTTGGAGAAATGATGATAGTTATACAATTGTTCAGGTCTTTCATTTATAGGGTCGCTGAGTTGTCTACACCTCGACGGCACCTAATAACAACAACATGTAAGCAATAATTTTTTTAAAAAATAAGTGATTATT
>NW_006399755.1:35752311-35756992 GCF_000299155.1 Elephantulus edwardii | reverse complement strand
TTTTTTTTTAAGGAAAATACAGAAGAAATAAAGTACGAAATAATGGATGATGCTGAAGAAAACTCATTTGATAATAAAGAAATAAGACAGGAAGATGTTGAAGAAGTTTGGAGATATATTATTCTGGTCTAGTAAGCTAAAACCTAACTCAATGAAGCCCCTTCACGTGTTTGATTATTAATTTGAGAATTTTATCAAAATAATAAAATGAGGAAGAACAAATTAGTCCAAAAATTTAGAATTTCATCGCTACAGATGTTTCTTAAATGTTTTTGCTCTAGCTCTAGGATAGTAGAAATAGAATCTTTTTTTTTTCCCTTCTAATTTTACTAAAAGTTATAGCCATAAATTGTGATCCATATTGGCCTTCTTACAAGATTGTTGAAATATATTTCAAGTATATCTAAAACTCAATGCTAAATGTAAATCTTACAAGTTTTGTTAAAAGAAAAATTAAGCATTTTGATGCCTGTTTCCTTGATTTTATACATTTTTACGTTTGTATTCTATCTTGCTTATTTTGAGGGGAAAAATAATTTTTCTGTTCTTTAGCCTACAAACAATTTTAGGTGTGTCATCCATCGAAGAAGTAATCAATCCAAGACAAGTAATTCCTCAATATATAATGTACAACATGACAAATACAAGTAAACATGGTGTAGTTGTATTACAAGACAAATCAGGTTGGTATCACTAAGTTTACATAGTAAAAAAAGACTCTTTCATACTTGCTTACCCTTGTAACAGATACAGTTAAAATAGAGAGGTGCAATTTGAATTCTTTACTTGAAGAAACATCCAGAGCTATTGTTATTTCCTCATAAGTGTAATCATAGGGGTATAGTTCTAAGTGACTTGTTATTGTGTGAAATTGAGTCCTAACTAATCCAGAGTTGACCTTCCAGCAGGTTTTCAGAGGCAGTATATAGTACAGGGGGAGACTGCCCATCTTTCTCCCATGAAGAAGCTGGTGGATTCAAACTGTATGCCTTTGGGATTGCAGCACAGTTGTGAAATATTATTTTATTTCTTAGTCACTCTGTGCTAGCAACAGGAAAAGCCATCTATCTTTGAGTTTTTAAATTTACCATCAGCTTCAAGGGAGAAAGATAAGCAATTATCCTCCCATTAAAATTCATAGTCTCAGCAACCCAATGGAAGGAACCAAATGAGTTCTCATCAGCTTGATGGCACCTTAAAGGTGAATTTATGAATGATTTAAAAAATAAAAACGAAACATTTAACATCCAACAGGTATAAAAAGATAATAAAAGCTTAATATGTTTTTATTGCAAATTTATACTGACCAGGCCAAACCTACTATGGAAAATATTTGGTAATAAACAAGATAGAATGGTCCAGGACACTGAAAGAAGACAAAATGTAGAAGAAGGAAAAGAGAAGTAATCAACTAAAAGAGCTGTAACCTTGAACCAGGTCCGTGATCCATACTACGATGTGAGCCTAGAAAGGGGTTCAATGGCCACTGAGGCAGAGACAAGAGGAGCCAGTACGGAGTGGGGGACATTGGGGGGTGCTAAGAGGAGTTGAACAAGCTGGCCTGCACTGAAGAAGAGAGACTACCTACACACTTCCTGATATTGATCCCAAGTTTGTAGCCATTTGATTCTGATCCCAAGTTGTAGCCTGTTACTTGATTAATAAATCTCATAACTGTTGAAACAAATGGGGCAGGGTGGGGGGCAGGTAGGAAGAAGGACCTATGTCTTTATTGGGCTTTAGCAGTTAAATGTATAATTTCAGGGGTCAAAACATGCATAGAACTGTAGTAACACAGAAAATGTAAGCCTGTACATTTAATAGTAGAGTTATAAAGGACACTGACTTTTTTGTATTATGAATACTTATGCAGGTGACACAGTAGTTATATCACTAAACTGCCAACCGTAAGGATAGTAGTTCAAATACACTAGCCACTTCATAGAAGAAAATAATTCAATTGGAAAAGTTAGGTTGTTAAAAAATATGTAAACCAGCATGTTTTCAAAATGTTAACTCCTCAAGTATTGTTATTTATAAAATTAATATTACCTTATCATTTATAATGTATATGCATGCATATATTTTTTTTATATTCTGTGTGTATTTACATTTTGTTCCTATAATTAAAACTTCAAAGTTGTTGGTCACATAAAGAAGCCTAAGGTAAATGCAGGTAAGAGCCCTGGTGACATAGTGTATAACATGTAAGCTACTAACTAAAAGGTCAGTGGTTCAAATCCACAAGTCTTCATAGGAGAAAAATAGATAATCTCCTCACTTAAAGATTTACAGCATTAAAAAACAGATGGAAGATTCCTATGAGTTAGGATTGAATAGATTGCAATGGGCTTGATGTTTATCTGCATGTAGCTTTGGAACAGTTCTATCTGCATTACCTATAATAGCATGCTTAAAAGTATAAACTCACATCCAAGACTTGTACTCTTCAACCACAAACCTTTCAAGTAAATGTGTATTTGTGTTTGTGTCAAAAGTTGCTGGATGTTTATGCAGCATATTTTAGTTCATGCAAATTAAAAGTTTCAGCAAGCCTAACCAAACACATTTGCCATCAATTCCATTTCTCTTCCTTCAACTCAATAGGTTAGAGTAGAACTGCTCCTTGGTGTTTTCTTGTCTGTAGTCTTTATGAAAGGAGATTGCCAGGCCTTTCTTCCACAGCATCACTGAATAAGGTTGAACCACCACTGTGTTAATAAACTGCTCCACCCAGGAAACTAATAGTACTTAGACACAAGCTCTCTATAACCATGAACTTTACTCAAAACAACAATAATAAAATGGCATAGCTATAGGCAGAACAGAAACAGGAATGTTTAGATTGCAAAGATGGTGGTAGGAGATAAAAGAGAAATTGTTGGGAGTTGATTTACAAACTTTCCTTACGATAATCTTTGAATTGGCAGGTATTTGATTGTTTTCTATTTTGTGGGAAGATTCAAACTCCAGATTGCTTAAGTTAGTTTAGTGGGTTTTAGGGAGTTTTTAAAAGATATCTTTTAAAATACTGACTTGAATTTGCGTCATGTTAAATATGCAATACTTTTTTAACCCTAATATTATATGTTGTGTGCCCTTAAGTTAATTCTGATGCAATGGTGGTGGTGGTGGTTGTTGTTATGTGCCGTCGATTTGCTTGCAATTCATAGCGACCCTTTGTACAACAGCCCTAAACCCTGCTCTATCTCTTGACAACCTTTTTGTCTCTGACACACCTATCCCCATCACCCCAGTGACGGAATCAATTCATCTCATCGAAGGTCTTCCTCTCCTGTGCTGTCCCCCCAAACTCCCAAGCATGACTTCCCTCTCCAAGGACTTATCCTGTCTTGCAACATGTCCAAAGTATGTCAGACAAAGCTTCAGAATCCTTGCCTCCAAGAACAAACTTGTTTGTTCTCCTAGCAGTCCATGGTATATTCAACTCTTCTCCAGCACCAAAGCTCAAAGGCATCAACTCTCCTTGTATCATCCCTAGTCACTGTCCATTTCTCTGTTGCATAGCAAGTAATGATGCAATGGTTAGAGAACCATATATGGCAAAGTAGAATGTCCTGTAGGGTATTCTTGCCCATACTTTGGGCATGTGGCCTGGAGGGACCAATCCTTAGAGAAGGGTACCATGCTCAGAAGGATGGAAGGACAGGGAAGGGGAGGAAGACCCTGAGTGAGATAGATGATACAGTAACTGGGGCAATGGGTTTAAGTGTAGTGGAGTTTGTGAGATTGGCTCAGTACAGGGCAGTCTTCAGAGCTGTTGTACAAAGGGTCACTGAATCCCAGTCCCCTCAATAGCACAGAACAATCTGTACAGAAACAGATTGTCAAGTCTTTCATGAGTTAGAGCTAGGTGTATGTACGTATTATATGTGTCTGTGTATATATCTGTATATTATGTATATAATTATGAATAATAAATACATTGTTTTAAAGTACACTATTACAGTAATTGCATGATTTACTTTTAAATGTTCTGTTTGTTTTTAATAGATGACCTCCCTCATTGGGTATTATCTGCCATGAAGTGCCTTGCAAACTGTAAGTTAAACAAAGATATGTTTTATATTCTGCGTATTTAATGTTACTTTTGCTGCTGTTGTTTTGTGCCTTTGCTTCAGAACCCACCCATAGATGACTCTGGCAGATTTTCAGAGGCACTTAATCACATGGGAGGAGATTGACCATCCTTCTCCCATAAACCAGGTGGTGGATTTGAACTACATGCCTTCAGAATTGCAATCCAGCTTCTTGCCACTGGGCCACCAGAGCTCCATAATGTTATTCTTATGTGCCATCAATGTAGAGACCCATTAGCAATAGATCTGAACTTTATCCTCTCCTGTACCATCCTCATGATCTGATGTACTCAGGCCTATTGTTATAGTCACTATCTCCTTGAAGGTCTCTGGCTTCTTCTCTGACCTTCTACCTTTCCCATCAGGATGTCTTTTTCCAAGGACTGGGGCCTCCTAATAGCATGCCCAAAGTATATAAGTGTCCCATCCTTGCCTCAAAGGAACACTCTAGTTACACTTCTTCTAAGATAGACTTTGTTCTTTTGGTTGTTGTTGTTGTTGTTATGTGCCGTCGAGTCATTTGTAACTCATAGCGACCCTATGTACAACAGCCCTAAACCCTGCTCTATCCTGTGCCAATC
>NW_006399755.1:35734200-35751056 GCF_000299155.1 Elephantulus edwardii | reverse complement strand
CAGTTGGTTTAATTACTATTGGAAATGCTTGTCATTCCTCTGTAGCATCTGGTCCCCACTGGACCCTCATCATTTCCTTCACCTGCTCCCCCCACCGACCAAACTGTGGAGCTCTGCAACTGCACCCTGGACCATCCTCACCCTTCTGCTCCCAACCCTCACCTCCTTGTACCCCCAATATGTTTTTCCCAATAAAAAAAATATTTAAAAAAAAAAAGATGCACAGTATAGTTTTGGAGAAGTCCTTAATATCAGATTTTCCCAATGCAGTATGTCTTGATTTCTGGACTGCTGCTACTATGGGTGTTGATTGAAAATCTAAGTAAAAAGAAATTGCTTTGACAACTTCAGTCTTTTCTCTACCTAACATGATGTTGCCTATAAGTCCAGTAGTGAGGATTTTTATTTTCTTGGTGCTGAGGTTTAGCTCATAAGGAAGGCTATATAGCCTTTGCTCTCCATCAAAACTTCTTCGAGTTTCTTCATCTTCTAAAACAAGATTGTGTTATTTGCGCAACACACATTGTTGGTGAGTCTTCCTCCAGTCTTTATAACAATTCTCCTTTTAGTCCATCTTTTCAAATTATTTGCTCAGTGTACACATTGAGTGGGTATAGAGACAAGATACAATCTTGAAGCACATCTTTTCTGATGTTAAACAGTGTTCCCTTGTTCTGTTAGGACAGTTTCTTGATCTATGTATAGGCTTCACATAAGCATGATTAAGCGTTCTAGAGTCCCGTTTTTCTCTATGTAACCCATAATTTATTATGACCTACACAGTCAAATCCCTTTATGTAGTCAGTAAGTTCCATCTGACATCATTAATAATGTCTGTGTGCAACAGCCTCTTCTGAATCCAGCTTGAATTAATCTTTAGCAAGAGTATACTTTCATGTGATGATAATAATGTAACTTGGTAAATGGTATTTCCTCTGGAGGCTCCATCGCACATATTTTGGGCATGTGGCTAGGAGGGATCTGTCCTTGGAGAAGGATATTATGCTTGGAAAGATGGAGGGACAGTGTAGGAGTTGAAGAGGTGAGATGGACTGACAGTGTAGCTGGCGTCATGGAGGTAGGTGTATCTAGTCAGGAGACTAGTTCTGGATAAGGCAGAGTTTAGGGCTATTGTATATAGCAATATACTCATATTGTATATATGAGTCTCAGGCAACTTGATGGCGAATAACAACAATAAATGGTATTTAATAGGAACTAAGAATTTTGATGGCCTCGAATGGCCTACTGCATTGCAATCCCAAGGGCACACTGTTCAAATCCACCATTTGCTCAGCACGAAAAGGAAGAGCAATCGCCTGTGTGATTTATAATCTCTGAAAACCCACTGGAGGGGTCAGCTATGAGTTGGTTCCAGCGCCACAGCACACAACAACAGCAAAAATTTGGAAGTAATTTAAGAGGTCCTGATAAACTATGTAATTTCTCAATGGGTAATAGAAAGTCTAATAGATTTGATGTTATTTCCTTTTATGTGAAATATGAAATCAAGGCCTCAAACCTGTTCCTGAGATGATTCTGAAATTCAGGTGGTATGAAATCAAAGTCATATTTTGGCTCCTGTGGATTTGGTTTAATTTTCCTCAGCTTCAGCTTGAACTTGCATATGAGTAATTGGTGGTCTGTTCCACAATCAGCCCCCGGCCTAGTTTTCACAGCTGATATTGAGCTTCTCCAGCGGTTCCTTCCACAGATGTAGTCGATCTGATTCCTATGCATACCATCAGGTGAAGTCCATGTGTATAACCTGCGTTTGTGTCTCTTATAAAATGTATTTGCAATGAATAAGTCATTGATTTTACAAAATTCAATCATTCTATCTCCAGCTTCATTCCTGCCACCAAGCCCATATTTTCCGACCACTGATTCTTCTTCACTATTTCCAACTTTTACATTCCAGTCACCCATTATTATCAATGCATCTTGATTGCATGTTTGATCTATCTCCGACTGTAGAAGTTGGTAGAAATCATCTATTTCTTCTTCTTTGGCTCTGGTTGTTGGTGCGTATATCTGAATGATAGTGGTATTCACTGGGCTTCCTTGTAAGCATATGGATATAATCCTGTCACTCACGGTGTTGTACTTCAAGATGGATCTAGAAATTACATTTTTTACTATAAAGGCAACCCCATTTCTCCTTGTCTTTTCATCTCCAGAGTAATATATCATATGGTCATCTGACTCAAAATGCCCCATGCCAGTCCATCTCATCTGTCCAATGCCTAATATGTCAATATTTATGTGTTCCATTTCTTTCTTAACAATTTCTAATTTTCCTTAATTCATGGCTCTCACATTCCATGTACCAATCACTAGGGTCTGCTTACAACTGTTCCTCCTCCCTTGTATTTCCATACTTGGTAGTTCTACCTAGGTTGCCCTTTCTGTTAATCTGCGTGTGTTCTGTTGTGCATAGGGTTTTCAGAGGCCGGCTATTTCAGAAGTGGGTGGCCAATCCTTCTTCCTAGTCTGTCTTAATCTGAATGTTCAGATTTAGAGGAGTATCTGACAGACAGCAATTTGTGAAGCAGTGAAAGATAAATCCCTTATTGTGGAGTTAAGCATTAGTTACAGTGCTGACCGCACCCTTAGCCCAGAGCCTTGACCCACTTACTTCCCAGTTCCACCCTCAACCAGGATAACCCTTCCCATCTGCCAAGTCCCTTTAGAAAATATCTTCCATTGTCCAACCCATGATCTGACAGCTTGTATCTTAAGCTTTCTTTGCTTCTGTGATTCCAAAAACGTCGACTGCTGACATTTTTCTTTTGACCAGTGTCTCTTAAGTTTAGTTGTACTGTCTCCAAGGGAAGTTGACGTGTCCTGTAGAACCCTTGTGTAGATTATGTTTTGCTTTCTGGCCCGAGAGCCGCAGGCCTAAGGGCCTGCCGGGTTTCACTGTGTCTGACCTGGAAGACGACTCCTTTGCTGTGATCCGAGGTGACCTTGCCCAGTGAGACCTTCCCCTCCCTCTCTGGCCGGGTTTCGCTGTGTCTGACCTGGAAGACGACTCCTTTGCTATTATCCGAGGTGACCATCTCCGTTATGTAGATGACACAACCCTGCTTGCTGAAACTGAGGAGGACCTCATGCACTTGCTGCGAAGGGTCAAGGACTGCAGCCTTCAGTATGGACTGAGGCTCAATGTCAAGAAGACAAAGATTCTCACCACTGGACCAATTGGCAGCGTCAGGATTGATGACGAAGAGATTGAGATTGTTCACAGCTTCAGTTTGCTCGGCTCCACAGTCAACACTCTTGGCACCAGCAGTCAGGAAATCAAAAAGCGTAACGCGATGGGAAAGTCTGCTGTTAGGGACCTCTCCAAAGTACTCAGGAGCAACAGTGTCTCTCTGGAGACTAAGGTGCGCCTGATACAGGCCATGGTCTTTGCAATCGCTTGTTATGCATCAGAGAGTTGGACAATGACTAGGGAGGGCAGAAGGAGAGTGGATGCTTTTGAGCTGTGGTGCTGGAGAAGGGTACTGAATGTACCCTGGACTGCCAGGAAAACAAACAGATTTGTCTTGGAGAGGATTAAACCAAGCTACTCCTTGGAGGCAAGGATTCTGGGGCTTCGTCTGACATACTTTGGACATGTTGCCAGGAGGGACGGGTCCTTGGAGAGGGACATCATGCTTGGGAGGGTTGAGGGACAACGCAGGAGGGGAAGACCCTCTATGAGATGGATTGATTCGGTGACTGGGGTAATAGGGATGGGTGTGTCAGAGGCGGTGTGGTTGGCGCAGGATAGAGCAGGGTTTAGGGCTGTTGTGCATAGGGTCACTATGAGTCGGAAACGACTCGACGGCGCATAACAACAACAACAACATGTGAAATATATTTGGAACCCTTGATATTGACTATGCAGAAAGAAATTTGATAACTCAAGCTTATCATGTATGGTATGGGTAACACAAATCTTAAAACCCTAGGCTAGCTCTCAAAGGACTTTTAGATATAATCTCTAATAACTATTTCACTGAGACTCAAAGAGTTCAAATAGCATAGGCAAAGTAAAACAACTTCAAAATGGAATAAACAAATCAGCCAGAAATGAAGTCTCATAAAACTCTCTTCAGTCTCCAACCCCTGTAGTGTGTGACTTCAGTATTCAGTGCTTTATAACATTTTCTATTCCATCACACTTTGACTCCACCATGGACTTTTTATGCTTGTGAGCAAATCACTTGCCACTAATCTGAAAATAAATTTTTAGCATTCTATGATTAATATTTTCTACAGTAATAATTAATTTTTAATTGTAATACCTTGAAGTAAATTGCTTTTTGAAAAATCATGCAAAGCTCTGTGCTGTCAAATCCCCATAAGTTAAAATATATTTTAATAGTTTTGGCTTAAAATATTTAATAATAGCTCTTATAAAAGTAGTATTTTTTAAATATAATGGGGAATTTATAATGTTCAAGATGAGTATGTGTTCCCTTGTTGTCCACTGGGTGTCAATATGGTGAACTAACAATAAGTTGCAATACAATGAGTATATTAAAGAAATATTTATCTCATCAAGTTAAAGCTATTGTTCATCAGCTTAACCTTTTTCTACTAGGAATTTCTACCTGTCTGTCTGTCTGTATGATAGTTAACAACTCAGAGAAATACACTTTCAAGAATTTTTCTAAAAAAAAAAAAAAAGAATTTTTCTAATATCCCTTTAGAGATTTGAATCTTTTGTCTCTTCTCCTTTCATGTTACATTTTAGTACCACTTAATATAATTTATTTGATTCCAGTTGAACAATTTATTTATTTCGTCAGGGGAACTGGTGATCTGGTGGGTAAGAAGTTGCGCTGCCAACTCAAGACAGGTGACTCAACTCCACCGGCTGTTCTGAGGGATAGACAATCTCTTCCTGTGCAATTTACAGGCTCTGAAAATCCACTGGAGAGTCAATCTCCACAATAATTCTGTGACATTGAGGAATCAGTATAACATTCCCAATGGACTAAACTCCACCCTACTTGAAGGAAAAAACAAAACTTAAAGAATCTTTTGCTTGTTAATTATAAAAATTCCTAGATTCACCTCCATAAGTAATTATTCTAATAGTCATATTAAGCTTAAGAAAAGTAAAATAAAATATTTTACATGATTAAGGGTATTCCTTATGCCAGGCACAATGTACAACTATGTAAATTTACATAAAAGAATTTGGAATAATTATTTGCATTACTCAGTTTGTCTTGCTTTTTAAAAGGGTTTAAAATGAAGTCCCATTTAAGGTAGATAAATTTAATGCTTTTAAAATGCAACAATATGTTCAAATTTTGCTTTATATAATTTCAGTTATAAGTTGTAGAATAACAAAATGCTAATAATTACCTATAGTGATTTCTGGTGAAAAGAAAGTGGGAAGGAATTAAATGTGACCAAAAGAATTATTTTGATTTCTATTTGTTATTTAATGTGAGTGTGTGTGTGATGTGTCTTGACTTTGTTGTCTTACTCTCTCTTAGGGCCAAGAAATAATGATATGAATAACCCAACTTACATTGGATTTGAACGGGATGTATTCAGAACAATTGCAGATTATTTTCTAGAGCTCCCTGAACCTCTACTTACCTTTGAATATTATGAATTATTTGTGAATATTTTGGGTATGTGTGGATTTTCACTTATTATTTATATTCAGTTTATTAAAATTTTCAAGCTCCCCATTATTAAAAAGTATAAAAGTTTAAGTAAATGTGACGAAATTATGAATTATTTTTCAAATTCAGTGATACTCTGGTTATCTTAAAATTAAGAAGTGTCTCGTTCTGCTAAAGTGAACTAGTAGTGTAGCCCACAGGAGTTATACTGCCAATTCAAAAGCTATACCTTGATGGCAATTTGAATTCACCAACTGCTTGTATAGAGAAAAATTAACATTTTCAGCCTCAGAAACCCAATGGAGGGTCAGTTTGAGTTAGTTCTGATTTGATGGAAAACAGATATATTTTAGTGTATTCTGGCTTAATTATTTTAGTTGGAATGTTGAAATAATTTTTAAAATTATTTCTACTGCAGTAAGTGGGAAATCATCTAATCAGGCTTGCACGTTTGTAACTGAATGTTGCATGTGTCCTATTTAAGTGGCTTCTTCATTAAATAACTGCTATTTGCACTGTACTAACAGTATATACTGTAGTGATGCTTATTTTTTAACTTTAATATTTTATTTTTGTCCATTGTCATTTTTTGTCACAGTTGCATCTTAATTTTTTTGTTTCATTTTCTGGTAGTTGTTTGTGGCTACATCACAATTTCAGATAGATCCGGTGGAATATCTAAAATCCAAGATGATACACAGCCTTCAAAAATCCTTCACCCTTCAAAAATCCTTCACCCAAACAGTTTGAATTCTTTCAAATCAACTGAGTGTCTTCTTCTCAGTTTGCTTCATAAAGACAAAAACAAAGAAGAATCAGATTCTACTGGGAAACTGAAGACAAATGATCAAGGACTACAAGAAAGATGTGTTAATAAAATGGAATTAGTTAATTTAAGAAAGAGAAAAGCCAGAACTAATGACCTAATGGGAGGAAGCTGTCATAATTTAATAGGCTTAAGTACTATGCATGCTCTTTCTTCTGATATAAAACCACGGTGCCATTCTTTGGAAGGAATTGTAGATGTATCAGATAACTCAAGTAAAGAAATCTCCAGTATCTTCCATCAATCTATTCTGAATACAGAAGTACAAAATACCAAACCATTTTTAGAATCTAAAGCTGTGTTGAATCTTCATTCAAAGGAAAATAGTCAAAAGCCACTTTGTGTTGGTTTTAAAAGAACCTCTACTTTGACTGTTCAGGACCAAGAGGAGTTATATAATGAGAAATGCAAATCAAAGCAGCTTTGTAGATCTCAGAGTTTGCTTTTAAGGAGTAGTACAGCAAAGAATAGTTATATCAATACACCAGTGGCTGAAATTACCGTTAAACCAAATTGTACTGAGCATCTTGGACATGACAGCACAAGAGTGCAAACATCTATGGAGAGTCAACCCGGAGGGTCTAGTGTCATATTCAGTAAAAGACTCTGCAAAAGCACAATAGAACTTTCAGAAAATTCTTTGTATCCAGCTGCTTCTGTGTTGACTGGCACACAAAGTAAGACTGATGCTTTCAATGCATGTAACGTTAACTTTCCGTCTTTACTAACTCTGTGCTTGCTTACCTGCTTTTCCTTCTTTCTCTGAAATTGCTTAATTTTTCCCCAAAAAGGGGATTTTTTTTTGTCTTACTCTCAAAATTTTTTTCATGACATAACCAAGATTTATTCTATTTACCTAAAGCATTTACTTTCTTTCTTTTCAATTTTACTTATTCTGAGTCACTTTTTTCATAATAACTGAAAGACTTTTAACATTTAAAAATAAGTTGTGGAGAAATTAATGATTTCATTATTATTTTACTTGAAAAATGGGACTTTCTAGAAGTAGTCAAGAAAATGAAATAATTAAATATTTTTCCTTCTTTATGTCTTTACATACTAGCTGTATGTTCTGTAGTTTGAATTCATGTCATTGGTGACTCCTTTTATTGGTAACTTTACCTTCTAGGTTTGTTGCAGCCTCATTTAGAAAGAGTTGCTATTGATGCTCTACAGCTGTGCTGCTTGTTACTTCCCCCAGCAAATCGGAGAAAGCTTCAGCTTTTGATGCGTATGATTTCTCGAATGAGTCAAAATGTTGATATGCCCAAACTCCATGATGCAATGGGTACAAGATCACTGGTAAGTTGATTTCTTAAGGAAAGAATTTCAGAAAACAAAGCACATCAAGTTGATTCCAACTCATAACAACTCTATAGGACAAAGTAGAACTGTCCATAGGAGGGTTTGTTTATTTGGTTTCGGGGTGGGTTTTTTGTTGTTGTTGGTTTGCATACAATATAATTCATATCATAGTAGCTCATTCATTTACATTGTTTTATATAATCATTGATATATATTGTATTTTAGAAAATTAATTACTATTGATCTGCGTCTATTATTATCCTGTCTCTTCGGTCCCATTGAATCTTCCCTATTCCTTTACACACACCTGTCTCCCTCACTCTCCACCCACTAAACTCTCCTATCCTAATGATTTTTTTTTTTGCTCCATTTCCCCTTACTCTTTGGGACATTTATACACATCTTACTAGTTATCGTTCTTATTATTTTACAATATTTTACAAATATGCAGTTTTGCCTTTATGTCTGCTCTTTAGACTCCATAGGGTTTTGAAGCCTGTAAATACTTATATAGAATCAGATTGCCCCATTTTTCTCCCACAAAGCGGCTGATGAGTTCAAACCACTGACCTTTTAAGTAGTAGCTGAATTCTTAAAAAAACTGCTCCACAAGCTTATAAACCTTACTTTAAAAAGAAAAACTCATCCAGATGCATTACTTTAGTGATGTCTTGATCTTGAAATCTTAGATATTTAAGTTAGAAAGCTTCTCTGCAGTTGTTTGCAGCAGAACATTGACGTCCAGTCTGTCACTTTTCAGACATTTATCTTGATGTTGAACTTCATCTGTCCACTTTTTGTCTCACTATATAGTGATTGACCCCCATTCTGTTTGGGGAAGAATGAAGGAATGAGTAAGACACTGAGGAATTACTATTGTCACTATAGTTCTGTGGAAGTAGATAACTAATAGAAAATCCATATGTAGTAAAAATGTTTTAGAGAATGTGATCATAGAAAAGGTATATTTGATTATTATATAGGTCACTGAAGACATGAACTCAATTCAGAGACATTATAACTAAGCAATGTCAAGCTTCTAGTAAGAATAAAGGTAGAAACTTTCACATGCAAGTATCAGTTGGAAAATAAGCCTTGACATAATATCTCTTATCTCTCTATTTTTAAAGAACTACTATTTAGGTTATTGCTACAATTCGTAAGAAGTTCTCTTAACAGTAAGGAATCTTCTATTCATTATTAGTTTTTTGGTTTGTTTTTTGCTAATTACAGGTGCAAAGAAGAATTAAGCAATTAATTGTGAGACCATTGAAAAATGGCATAGGGAAAAATATTTTAGAAGATATGAAAGAGTATTGGGTTCAGTTTGAATTTGAGGTTCTAGGACATCTAAGTGAAATTTATTCAATAGAACATAGAAATGTAGGCCTGGTAAAGAATGGCCATGGGATAAGGCAAAGTTTTTTTCTTTATCTACGTAGAGACAGCTCAATAAAAACTCATTGCTGTGAGTCAGAACCAACTCATAGCTGAAACTCCAGTGGGTTTTCACAGGCTGTAAATTGCACAGGATAAGATCATCCATCTTTCCTCCAGCAGAGTGATGGATTAGAACTGTCTGACAGGAAAATCTTTGGCTTGCCAATGCAATCTTTATGGACTACACCACCAGAGTTCCCTATATCAATAGTAGCTATTAGAATACTTGATCTCTCCAACATAAAACTGTAGAAAAAGAACAAAAAGCTGAGCACTGAGCTTTAGTTTAGAAGAATGCAGGAAAACTTGCAAAATAGATGGGACTAATTCAATTCAATAAATATGAATAATAATTTATTATGCCCAATAATGTAAATTTATGTATAAAATATTTAGACTGTCTAATTATGTATTTTAGGATGAATATGTGTATGGTTAGTGGTTTATGTATGAGTGTTGAAACAAAATTTATACCAGATTTTGAAGATTCTGGAACTCTGATGGTGTAGTTTAAAAGGAGTTACCCTACTATCTACCAGAAGTTCTAGAAAAGAAAGATGAATAATTACTTCCTGTGTGATTTACAACCTCAGAAACCTGTTGGAGAGGGTCAGCGATGAGTTGGCTCCAACTTGATAGCAATAAGAGAGCATGTGATGGAATTAAACATTTTATGTATAATGTATTGTTCTTTAAAAATTAGTGGAATGAGCATTAAAAACTTATTTATAGGATTTCCAAAGAAAAAAATTATAATTTTGAAATCACTGACAAGTGTTCTTTATATTATATATTCTCGTGTCTTGTGTATTTGTGAAATTAATGCATTAATCAATTTTTCTCATTGATCTTTAAAACAAACAATTTATGTGGTATTAGCATCTAGTGTTTACTGATAAAACTGTGGATAAATTAAAGAAAACCCTAAGATTTTAATAATCCTTTGTAATATTAAGGAAAGACTTACCAGATACTTTAAAAGGGACTTAAACATAACAGACATTCTTAGTTTTCTTATGGTAATAAATTATTGGCCTCATTTTTAAGCAGATATATTCTTATCACTTTATCTCAGATCTTGATGCATCGAGCTGAGAGTACTAATATTCTGCTTTGTATGAAATATTTGTCTTTTAACTCATATCATATAATATCTTTTAGATGATACACACTTTCTCTCGATGTGTGCTATGCTGTGCGGAAGAAGTAGATCTTGATGAGCTTCTTGCTGCAAGATTGGTTTCTTTCTTAATGGATCATCACCAGGAAATTCTTCAAGTACCTACTTACTTACAGACTGCAGTAGAGAAACATCTTAACTACTTGAGGAAGGGCCATGTAGGTATTGTGCATTTAAAAACTCTCTGCCCTTGTCTATTACAAGCAGAAATTTACCTCAAAATCAAAAAAGGAACTTTATCTGCTCACAAAAACAAGCTGCAAAAAGGCCAGATGTTAGAGAGAATCTAGGACTCTGATTACTCCATTTCTTATTGCTATTCTGGTTTGTGTTTGGGAAATTAGTCCTTCACCTAGTGAAGTACTATGGCTGAGAAAGCTTTTGAAGTCACCAATTTACTTTTGCAATCCAAACATAAGAAAACTACCTTTTCAATTAATTTTGGAAGTTCTGGATTTAGGCTCTGTTTGACTCAATCTCTGTTAAATGCTCTTCCTTTGAGTAGTTGAGGGTGAATGAGAGGGAGGGACACACACTGATTGGCAGTCCCATCCTTGTACATAAATTAATGGTGACTGTTCTTCAAGGAAAATAAGGGTATTTGAAAAATGGAAGAAAACTATTAGTTAAAGGAGAGAACAAAAGTTTATCTACCTCAAACAAGCTATCTCTTACAATTTCTTTCTCTGATGCCTCCAAAACAATAGATGAAAAAGTATTACAAGATCAGAACATTAATGTTTTAATATGTCACTTAGGTTGTTTTTGTTTGGAGTTGAAAGGTTGCTATGTTTAATAGTTGTTGTTGTTGTTGTTATATGCCATCAAGTCGCCTGCATCTCATAGCGACCCCTATGGCCCTAACCCCTCCTCTATCCTATGCCAATCTCACTGTCTCCAACATACCTACGCCCATTACCCCAGTCAATTAATCAACCCATCTCATCAAGGGTCTTCCTTTCCTGCACTGTCCCTCTACCCTCCCAAGCATGATGTCTTTCTCAAAGGACTGGTCCCTCCTTGCTCCTTGTCCAGAGTGTACCAGACAAAGCTTCAGAATCCTTGTCCCCAAGGAGCAGCCTGGCTTCACCCTCTCCAGGATGAACCTGTTTGTTCTCCTAGCAGTCCATGGTATATTCTATACTCTTCTCCAATACCACAGTTCCAAGGCATCAATTCTATTTCTATCATTCCTAGTCATTGTTCAGCTCCCTGATAAACAACAAGAGATTGCAAAGACTATGGCCCAAATCAGGCACACCTTAATTTTCAAACTGACATTGTTACTCATCAGTACTCTGGAGAGGTCCCTGACAGCTGATTTTCCCAGTACAATTTGTCTCTTGATGTGGCTGCTGGTGCCAAGAGTGTTGCTTGTGGAGCCAAGCCGATTAACGCTATTAACAATCTCAGTCTCTTCACCATCCATCATAATGCTGCCAATTGGCCCAGTGGTGAGAATCTTTGTTTCTTTTTATATTGAGCCTCAATCCATATTGAAGGCTGTAGTCCTTGACCTTCTGTAGCATGCGCTTCAGGTCCTCTTCAGTTTCAGCAAACAGGGTTGTGTCATCTGCGTAATGCAGATTGTTGATTAGTCTACCTTCAATCCTGATGCCCCATTTCTCCTCATAGCGCCCTGCTTCCTGGATAATCTGCTCTGCATATAGATTGAAAAGGTATGGTGATAGGGCACATTCCTGGTGTACACCCTTCCCAATTTTGAACCATACATGCACTGAATAATTGTCTGGTGGTAAAATAATAGGTGCTAAATTCCATTGTATGAATACCACATTTAAGCATGACCAGAATTAATGGACTTATATCATTGTCTTCATTACAGATTAAAATTCCTGGGGATGGACTGATTGCTCCTTTGCCAACTTATTCATATTGTGAGCAGATTAGTGCTGAAGAGTTTGATGAACAAAAGATTTCTACCTCTCAAGCTGCAATTGCAGAACTTTTGGAGAATATTATTAAAAACAAAAGTTTGCCTCTAAAAGAGAAAAGGAAAAAACTAAAACAGGTAAGAGAATAAGCAGGCCCTCAGTGGTGTAATTATTTTCTAATATGTTGTTGCCCCTTGGTTTTTGGTAATATTTAGAATCAATTTTTTTCGTTTTAAAATGTTCTCTTTTACCATTAGTGCCTTTTCTGATCAGACTTGGGTTATTTTGGCAAAGCCATTTCAAGATTTAAATTATAATAAATATCTTTGTGTGACTCATTATTATCATTTGGAATTTTTAGTTGTAAATCAGAACACATGGCTCTATGTACAGTCCAATTTCAGGTTTAAAACATTCAGAAAAATACTAGATTCCTATAATCTTTATATACTTCACCAGTAAAAGGGAACGAGACCTCAAATATTAAAGTAGAAAGATTAGCAACAGAAGCAAACCCTAGAATGTTAATCACATCAAAGTGTTCTTACATTCTAACTTTCACATATAAGAAATGGGACAGGGGGCCAAGTAAAAGGAAACATCCCCATGATACATAGTTGAGAAAGGCAACAGATTTATTACAGACTGTGGAGCACTAGCTTCAGCTAGGAAAATAATGTTAAATGCTCTCTAATCCCTCACATCCTGTTTTTTTTTAAAGTTTCAGAAAGAATATCCCTTGATATATCAACAAAGATTTCCAACCACAGAGAGTGAAGCGGCACTTTTTGGTGACAAACCTACAATCAAGCAGCCAATGCTGATCTTAAGAAAACCAAAGTTTCGTAATCTGAGATACTGAATTAAAAACTGCAGTACTTGTGGAAATTTGACAGAGAAAGCCATATTTGAGAATTCAGCTACTAGAAGGAAAGTGTTATGAATAAGGTTTTCATAAATAAACATACTATGTTAAAAAACTGTCAAGATCGCTTAATAAATGCATTTTCAATGTGAAACTACTAACAAAATACTGAAGCTTAACTGAGACCAAGCAATAATGAAAAGATATAATACCAAGTTTTTAAACTAGAAACTATCTTATTTTGTGCAACTTATGTTAACATAAATGACAGTTGTGTTTAACTGAATTTTGAAAACTGATGTGTTCATAAGATTAAGCTATAATTCTATTAATTTTTCTGCATGTGTTATTTATGGATTATAGCTAAAGTGTTAGTTGCTTGAAATTACTTCTTTGTTTCTCTATGTAAGAATATGAAGAATGTTTTGAAAACAATTCTCAATTGATAAAATTACACTCTTTGTTATATTTTTTCCAGTTTTTATCTATTTATATCTATGTATGTTTTTAAATTGTGTGTGTGTCGATCTATCTCTGTGTGTATGATTATGAGTTTGCTTTAAACATGTATCCCAACTGCTTTAGGCATTCTTTTTTTTTTTAGCATCTTTTGATTTCCTATGATCATGTATTTACAAAAAAGATAGATACAAAAGAAATACACGGCAATACTATAGTCATTCAAAATATATTTATTTGCCAATTGCTATGTGCGTGTCATTGCCCCAGATGTGAAGGAATAATAGCAAAAGAGAGCCTTTCTTTTCTTAATTATTTTCTAATCAAAGGAGATACATCCTTAGACTAGCAATACATCTACTATAATAAAAGTAACCTGAAGACTTATTTTGGGGACTCTAGGACAGTTCTCTCAGCTAGTGGTTTTCAAAACTTGCTACACATTAAAATCACCTGTGTAGCTTTAAAGCACTGTGTGCCCAAAGCTCATCTGATACCAGTTAAATTTTAAATTGAGGGGGCTTATAGGACCTCCAGTGAGTCAGTGGTTAAAGCCCCTGGCTGCTAACAAAAAGTTGGCAGTTTGAACTCACCAGGTTTTCTACAACAGAAAGGTATGGCAATCTGCTTCCCTAAAGATTACAGCCTTGGCCATCTTTGAGAACATTTCTACTTTGTCCTGGAAAGTGGCTGTGAGTTGGAAACTACTTGGACTTGATTTTTTTTTTCAAATTTGATTAGTTTTTTGTTAACTGTATGGGTAGTTCTAGTGTTAAACCGAATATTTTTTATAAACCACCACGTAAAAGTGGAGACACACACAGGTTTTCTTTTTATTGAAAGAAAAGGTCAGATATAAATGCCTTTCATCTTGATGCAAGATTCTCAAAATTCCTTCTTTATTGACCTGATCCAAACTTGAAGCACACTTTTTTTTCCATTACCTACTCAAAAATTGTTTAGTATGTATTTCTTAAATGTAAGTAAATATAAAATTCCTGGGATGTAATAGACACTTACTGTTCAATGGCCATTATGATTTTTCAATGTAATTCATTACTATGGATGTGTAAAACAGTAGTCTTCCATTTAGTGCTACTTTTGTTAAAACTTTGGACAAAATTTGATAATCGTGTATTTAACCCAAAAGTCCTACCTACAAAATTATTGGACTAGATTGCAATTCTTTTAATGTTGTATTTATGTTTAAACTTTGATTTTTTTCAAAAGTATATAATAATGTGAATTATGTTACAACTGAGATAAAAGTTATTGTTAAGTTTTGTAAGAGTTAATTTTGTTTTTATTTATTAAATGACATTAAATATATAAATACTATAAAAGAAACATTAAACTGTCATCTGTATTAGTCTACATGCAATTAACATTATAAAAATAGGTGGACATGGGGGGATTTCTAGGAGGGGATGGACAATGAACACTGCATTGGAACAGATGAAGGAAAGAACTGTTTAAAAGGAATGTATGCTTAGGTATTGTATGTATGACAACAGTCCAGAATAAGAGGTATATTGCAAAAGCACATTGGGGAAGGGAGGGAAGAAATTGTACAACAATAAATGAATATTTAAAAAAAAAAAACCACAAAGAAATTGAACTGGGAAAGGGGAGGAAAATTTTTAGCAATGAATGAATTAAACCTGACTTTTCTGTAAACTCTTGTTACAATACAATAAAAAGTAAATAAACCATCTTAAAAAAGGAACTCTCAAGTTAGTATGAATCCTACCCTTGGGCAAGTTGCTTCTGTGAGTCTGTTTCCTTTTCAATAAAATGAAAATTATTAATAATAATACTTTAAAGATTATTTTGAGTATTAGGATAATATATATGGCATGCATGGCAGTGCTTTTAGTTAAGTAAACAATCTATAATTATTTGCTATTGTTATTAGAATCACCTAAAAGTATAGCTAGCTTTAGAAGAAACCATAGAAAAGAACACATTTCCCCCAATTGCTTTGATGAGGCATAAAACAAAAAAAAAACAAAAGTATGAATAGATGTTGAGTCTAAGAAATTATGTTGTAGTTATGAGCTAAAAATTTTATTCCTAACAATAATTTGTATGTCAAAACCCAGGTTTATCTAGAATAGTTGCCCTTCCACCATAAACAATCAGAAAACCAGATGAACTATGAAAAATGGCTATTATCAGGCATTGCACTATGATTCTACACATCACTGACTGAAAATTTTATTTAATAAAGAGAAAGTTAAAGGTGAAAGTTTAGATAGTTTTAGAAGTAATATCTTAGAGTATGTAAACATAAGGGATCCTTCGGAGGATTTAGTTATAGATAACACATACCTGTTCTAGACTCTTCAAATATAAATGAGTTAATTGATAGACTTGGTGTTGGGTGAATCTGAAAATTCTGATTTTTACCTTCTCAAGAAATAAGCAAAGTCAATATCCCAAAGCAAAGGGTTGGGGTAGAAAGTTGCTGTATAGTTCCAAGGAGACAAGGTTTGAAATACCCTAGTGAACTTGTGGCAATGCAGTTTCCACCAACTCATAAGATGTCTAGATAAAAATTGCAGTTCTGATCTAAGATATATTTATTGACACCACAATCTTTAATTCCTGATAATTTTGCCATTTTGGTGGCCTAATCCCTAAGATATTGCTCACATAGATACAACATTTGTTGTTGTTAATTGCCATCCAGTGCAAAATGACTCAAAGCAACCCTATGTACAACAAATCTGAACTCTACCCTATCTTGCACCATCCTTATCTTTAACACAGTTAAGCTCATTGCTGCAGACACTGTAGCAAGCCATCTTCTTGAGGGTCTATATGTATAGGAGACAAAACTTTACCATGTTTGCCTCCAAAGAACACTGGTTCGACTTTCTCCAAGACATATCTGTTCTTTGACAGTCCTTGGGATATTCAGCACTATACTCCAGCATCACAACTCAAAAGCATCAATTCTTCTGTCATCCTTAGTCATTGTCCAGTTCTCAGATGCACAGTCCATGAATGGAAAGAATGGCTTGAACAAGCACACTTTAGTCTTTGAACAGACAACATTGCCCTTGAGGACTTTGGAGCAGATCCTGACAGCAGACTTTTATCAATGTTTTACATCTTCTGATCTCCAAATTGCTGGTTCCAAAGGTGATGACTGTGGACCCAAGCAAGATGAAATGATTGACAGTTTCAATCTTCATCTACCATGATGTTGCCTACTGGCCCAGCAGTGAGAATTTTTGTTTTCTTT
>NW_006399755.1:35727528-35732920 GCF_000299155.1 Elephantulus edwardii | reverse complement strand
CCCATCAAATTGTGCAAACCTATGATTACTCACCCCCACCCCTCATCGTCACCCCTCTGCTCCGCCCCTCCTCCCTTTGGATCCTCACACATGTCTTACTAGGTATCTTTCTATAATGATCTTATACAGCACTTGTCCTTATGGGACTGAGTCAGTTCACTGAGCATAATGCTCTCCACTCCCTCCCAAGTTAGGTAGTGATTTTCAAAACAATGGCTCCTGCCTGCTGAGTAGTATACCATCATGTGAATGTACCATAATTTCTCAATCCATTTCATGTGGTTGTGCATTTGGGTTTGTTTCCATGTTCTTACGATGACGAATAACGCTGCTATGAACTTTGGTATATAAGTCTCTGTTTGTGCCTCAGTTCTAATTTTCTCAAGGTATATTTTAAGCAGTAGAAAAGCTGGGTCATATCCTTGATGTTGAATTGTAAGCCTTATTGAAGATTGCTGTCCTTGATCTCTGTAGCAAGCACTTCAGATTCTCCTCACTTTCAGCAAGCAAGGTTGTGTTATCTGCATAATGTAGGTTATTGATGAGACTTCCTTTGATGCTGAAGCAACACTCTTCTAAATAAAGTTTAGTCTTTTGAATTATTTGCTCAGCATATAGATTGAATAGGTTTGAAGAGTGGGTATAGCCCTAACACAGCTTTCCCCATTTTAAACCATATAATGGAAGCAGAAGTGGTATCCACTTCAAAAACAACATGCCTCTGGAAACTCTATGAACTTTGAGAAATTACAATAGTTATAGAAAGGCTTCAGCATCCACTTCCTAAACAACATGTCTCTGAAAACTCGATGAACTGAGAAACAACAAAAGTTACAGGAAGGCTTCAAGTATTTTGTTCATTAGGTCACTATGAATCATGCTTGACTCGACGGCAATCAACAACAACAAAAATGTTCCTTTACTCTGTTAGCAGTACTAAATTGAACTTAAGTAGATCTCTGCTAATTAAAGCTCCTTTATTGCCAAAATTGGCCCTCCTATATCATAGTTTATCTGGTATACTATTAGTGATGATATCTTTGGTTTCTTGTATTATAAAGTTCTGGTATTTTGTATTCTGACAATCTATTTACCTCTAAAAAAAATCACGATTGTGTATTGTTACTGTTGAAATAATCATTTAAGGGAGAAATGAAGAGTAACTAGTTTTAATACTAAACTCTAAATTGAAAGAAGTCAATTCACTGTAATAAATTTAATTCTAAAAACAATAAAGTACAACAGCTGGGAACATTTAATTAAGAATCTTAACTGAGAAGTAAAAATAAGTGTTGTTGTTGTTGTTGTTGTTGATTGCCGTTGAGTCAAGTATGACTCATAGCGACCCTGTGAACAAAAGGCCTGAAGCTCCTCTACAACAATTGACATTTATCAAAGTTCATAGAGTTTCTAGAGGCATGTTTTTTAGGAAGTGGGTGCCACTCCTTCTTCTAAACCTGTCATAGTCTGTTATTGTTGTTATGTGCCATTGAGTCACTGGTGATGTATAGTGACCATATGTACAGCAGCTCTGAACCCTTCCCTGTCCTGAGCCAGTCTCACTAATTCCGACACTCCAACCCCCATTGCCCCAGTTACTGTATCAATTAATCTCATCTGGGGTCTTCCTCTTCTGCACTGTCTGTCCACCCTTCTGAGCATGCTGTCCTTCTCCAAGGACCAATCTCTGTCAGTGACGTGCCCAAAGTTAAGTGAGGCAGAACTTCAAAATCCAGCTTCCAAGGAGAGACTTGGTGTCACCCTCTCCAGGACAGACCTATTTGTTTTCTTGGTAGTCCATGGTGTGTTCAAGACTCTTCTCCAGAACTACAACTCAAAGGCATCTATTCTTCTGTCATTTTTAGTCATTGTCCAACTCTCTAGCGTCTCACAAGTAACTGAAAAGACCATGGCCTAAGATTTTATCTCTTACAGAAAAGTTTTTATCTCTTGTGAAAGATATATCTAAGAATATAGACTAAGGAAATGCTGATGATATAAGTGAAAGCATTGTTAATTTTACTCATTATGTAAGGTTTTGAATATGTGTCAAACCCTAGCATCCCATACGTTGACTGCTTTTACCTGTAAAAGATTAATTGTTGTAACACTTTCCCTTCTACCATAAACAGTTACAGAACCAAACCACATTAAACATAGGAAACAACTGTTGTCGTGCATTGGTATACAGGAAAGAGGCCTGTAATCCCCCTTTGTTTTGCCCAGGTGACTGCCTAGTTAGTTGTCAGAGTATCGTACAGGGAGGAGGATCCAAACTCTTTGAATTAAACCAGAAGCTATTTGCAGAATTCAGAATGACTGGGAGAACTGTAAAAAGAGTGCTCCAGAGGTGGGCCAAATAGTGTCCTATGGGTGTCATGGGATAAAGAAAACCAATTGAGTGCTAATCCATAAAGCCAAGGAAAGGATGACTGGAAAGCAATAAGCCAAACAACTCTTACACTTCACAGAGAGTTGAAAATAGTTCCTATTCCTTCTACCCAGAGAGCATGTACAGAATGAAGCATTGGCATCCTCAAGAAGAGTTTTACTTTACTTGCACTGCTAAGTCTAGAACCCACATACAGCTAACTGTCATTCAGGTTTTCAGAAGCAATTAACTTGCACAAGAGAAGACTGTTCATCTCTCACATATCAGCTAGTATATGCAAACTGCATACTTTTGTGTTGGCAAAACCATTCCTTTCCACTAAACCACTAGAGTAGCTTTACTCTTGTTAGGTGCTGTCAAATTGGGTATGACCCATAATAATCCTATGAACATAAACTCCAGTCTTACACTGTGCCATCCTCATCATTTCTTACATACTTGAGCACCTTGCAGCAGTCACTGTGTCAGTCAATCAGGCTGAGGGGCTTCCTCTATTTGGCCGACCCTTCACCTTTCCAAAAATGTCTCTCTCCAAAGAAAAGCCTCTCCTAGCATGCCCAAAGTCTCTGAGACAATGTTTCATTCGCTTGGCCTCCAAGGAGCATTCTGGCTTGTATCTCTTTGTTCTTTCGGGAGTCCAAGGAATATTCAGTACTCAACACCATCGCTCAAATACATCAATTCTTCTTCTGTCATCCTCATTCATGGCTCAGCTCTAAGATACATAGCAACTGATTGACATGCCTGAGTCAAGCACACCTAGAAGGCCTAACATTCTTAGAATAAAGGCAATGATTTATCTTAACATTCTCACCCATAATGGCTCTAAGAGTAGAATGTCCACTATAGGGTTTCAAACACTATAAATCTTTACAAAAACAAATGGCAATATCTTTATCCTGAAGAGCAAAAAGTGGGTTTGAATCAGCAACTTTATGGTCAGCAGTTAAGTTCTTAACTCTCTACTACTATGGTTCCTCACAGCTATTATGTGTTGCTGAATCAACTACGACTCATAGCAACCCTATGAGCAATTGTTGTTGTATGCTTTCGAGTCACCTGTGACTCAGGCGACCTTATTTACAACAGCCCTAAACCCTGCTCTATCCTGTGCCAATCTGCTTCCGACACACCTACCCCCATTACCCCAGACACTGAATCAATTAATTTCATCGAGGGTCTTCCTCTCCTGCGCTGTCCCTCCACTCTCCCAAGCAAGACATCCTTCTCCAAGGATTATGCCCTCCTTGAAACATGTCCAAAGTATGTCAGATAAAGCTTCAGAATCCTTGACTCCGAAGAGCAGCTTGGTTTAACCCTCTCTAGGTTGAACTTGTTTTCTTAGCAGTCCATGGTATATTCAATACTCTTCTCCAACACCAAAGCTCAAAGGTATCAATTCTCTTTCTATCTTCCCTAGTCATTGTCCAGCTTTCTGACACATAGCAAGTGATAGCAAAGACCATAGTCTGTATCAGGCTCACCTTAGTCTCTACAGTGACACCATTTCTCTTCAGTACTCTGGAGAGGTCTCTAACAGCAGACTTTCCCATCCATCGCAATACATTTTTTAATTTCCTGGCTACTGGTGCCCAGAGTGTTGACTGTGGACCCAAGCAAACTAAAGTTGTTAACAATCTCAATCTCTTCACCATCCATCCTGTTTCTTCCTATTGTTTCTTTTATGATAATTTTCTTGACATTGAGCCTCAATCCATACTGAAGGCTACAGTGCTTGACCCTCTGCAGCAAGTGCATCAGGTCCTCCTCAGTTTCAGCAAACAGGGAAAATTGATTCCTCTAAGCTGTGGTATTGAAGAAAGGTACTGAATAGTTGATGGACTCCTAAAAGAACAAACAGGGCTGTTTTGTAGGAAGTGCAACAAAGGTGCTGCTTAGAGGCAAGGATTGTGACACTTCATACCAAACACACTTTGGGTATGTTGTTAGGAGGGACCAGTTCTTGGAAAAAGACACAATGCTGGGAAAGGTAGAAGATCACAGAGAGAGGAAAATTCCCAACAAGGTGAATTGACACAATGGCTTTAACAGTGGCCTGGAGACTATCAGAGATCAGAGGGTCACTCTGAGTAACAGAAACTCAATAGCACCTAATACCAACAATGTCTTTATTAAAAACAATCTGAAAATGAAAGGAAATTTAAATCAATTATAATCTTGTCATCCAGATAAAACTCTACAAATGTCGAAGCATTCTGCCGAAAGCCTTGGTTTGTTAACTAAGAACAAAGTAGATTTCTGTCTTTTGAAGCTTTATAATTGTCTAGTGCTAGAAATTAGTAATAACTTTCCTTTAAAATTTATGATAAGGTAAAAATAGTGATGAAAGATATGCCTTCTTGATTCATTATGTATCATATCTCAGACTTTCGGGGTTTGTAAATTTTGAGTACTTCCCTGATTTATAACTCGGAAATTGTGAAGACTGAATCTGTGTCTAGATCTCAGCCTCTCCCCTGCTTTAAGTGATCTACTTTGTGAGGCAGAAGCACCTGATGCTAAGGCAAATTATCCAGAAGTCTTTTTGTGCCCTAGTTTAGTTGATAGGCATGTATTTCACCCTCTACTGCAGAACAATAAATAAATCTCCAATTTATTTCCACCCAGTGCTAGGCTAGAACACTATTAAGCATTCTGCTAATTGCTCATGAAATTGAAAATTCCATTTCAGCATCAACCATAATGAGAAGGAATCATACTATTTATAAAATTACTCAAATGTTAGTTGAAATTGAGCTTTTGAAAACTAAGTTGTATAATTTCTAAAGTGATTCTTAATTCATGGAGGAATTCATAGATTAATTTTTTAAGAATGCTGCTAGCAAGTTAGGATTGAGGGATTTTTAAAGTAACATCAACACTGATTTGTGGCCGGCAGTGCCATCTGCAGGCGTATTCTGATGAAGCTCTTTTCAGTCTGCAAGTGTTCTGAAAAGGGATTAAGCTCTTTTGAATAAGAAAATCAAAAGGGCCGAACTC
>NW_006399755.1:35724523-35725923 GCF_000299155.1 Elephantulus edwardii | reverse complement strand
GCTGTTGTACATAGGGTTGCTGTGAGTCGCAAACGACTCGACGGCACATAACAACAACAAGAACAATGTCAGATACAAAATAATATGAATCAATGTTTTATGAAGGGTGAATTATGGATATTTTAGTTAAAATTTTCCAACTGTTAGTATCTGTAGCCATTTTAATATTTATAATCAAACTATTGAGCATGATTTATGATCTAGTGGTAAGAAGCTATGCCACAATCCAAAGGGCATGCAGGTCGAATCCACCAGGTGCCGTGTGCAAGAAGGATGGGTAAATTTCTCCAATTAACTGCTTCTGTAAACCCACTGGAGGGTCAGATATGGCTTGTTTCTGACTCAACACCACACAACAACAAAAAGAATAGATAGAGGAGGTCTGGTAGTACAGTGGATAAACACTAGGATGCTAATTGAAAGATCAACAGTTTGAGCATGCCTGCAGGAGAACAATGAAGCAGTCAGCTCACAAAGCTTTACAGTTTAAGGAATCCTATAGTACATTTCTACTCCATCCCATAGGGTTTATATGAGTCAGATTCTACCTAACAAATCAGAAGTTTTAGTTAGAATAGTAGGGAGGTAAACATGGATATTAAACTCATATAGACCTAGGTTCTAAGTGTGGCTTCATCCTCAGCCTCTTCAAAATATAATTCTCTTATTTATAAACTGGATACAAGAATGTTTCTTTCCAGTGAGGTAATAATATGTGTGAATGGTCTAGTAAAGCATATGATAAACAGTACACCATCAACTCCCCTAAAAGTCAAATAGACAGGTGGGGTGGGGGGTGGAGACTCTCAGAGCCATTTACTGCCTTCATACCCAATGAGTTTAAAACTTGTGAAAAATAAATCTTCAAGAAACAGAAGTTTGAGGGCACTGTCTTCTTTACATACTTTTTCATTACCTGCTCCATGCAAATTTAAATATGTTGTTGTTGTCGAGTCGCTTGCGACTCATAGCGACCCTATGTACAACATCCCTAAACTCTACTCTGTCCTTTGCCAATCGCACCGTCTCCATACACTCATCCCGATTACTTCAGTCACTGAATCAATCCAACTCATAGGGGGCCTTTCCCCTTCTGGGCTGTCCCTCCAATCTACCAAGCATGATGTCCTTCTCCAAGGACCTGTCCCTCCCTGCAACATGCCCAAAGTATGTTAGACGGAGCCTTAGAATCCTTGCCTCCAAGGAGCAGCCGGATTTGACCCTTTCCAGGATTAATCTGTTTGTTTTCCTAGCAGTCCATGGTACCCTCAGTACTCTTCACCAGCACCACAGCTCAAAGGCGTCAATTCTTCTTCTATCCTCCTTAGTCGTTGTCCAACTCTCTGGTGCATAACAAGTGATTGCAAAGACCATGGCCTGTATCAGATGCACCTTAGTGT
>NW_006399755.1:35722077-35723888 GCF_000299155.1 Elephantulus edwardii | reverse complement strand
CATCTAACATTAGCTACAATATCCCTAGTACCATGACCCTTTCTAAACCCAGCCTGGACTTCTGGCAGCTCTCTACTGATGTGTTGTTCCAGTCATTTAAATATAGATAAATATATTTGTAGATCCCATAACTATGAAAACCATTTGTGTTAGACTATGAACTTAATGTTGGTGGATGAAATTAATCTAGCACTGCTTTGGAAGAAAGGCCTGGTGGTCTATTTCTGTAAAAATTACAACTAAGAAAGCCCTCTGGAGCGTTTTTACTCTGCAATACTTGGATATGTTGTGGTTTACAGGTTTACAATAAATTTTATGGTAACATATTTGGTTTATTTGTGTGTGTGTGCATGCATATTTCCTGAAAATAGATTCTTTCTGCGAGATACTCCCAATAAATTACTGTTGAATTTTTGGAATAAAAATGTTTCATTCTTAATATGCTTATAATTTATATGCTTCAACAAGAAGAACTGACATAATTGCAATAACAGACATAGGGAAAACAGTGATTATGGACCTGTTGCAGGATCACGTCTCATTTCATTCTGTTGCACTATGGGTTGGAACAGGCTTGATAGCACCCAATAACAATGCATCTTTGACAATTTAATTTCTCTAATATACTAGTCACTTTTTTTCAAATGGATACAAGCAACAATAACAAAAACAAAACTCATCAAGTTGATTTCAACTCATAGATAATCCGTAAGTTCAAAGTAGAACTGCCTCACAGTGTTTATAAGGTTTTAATCTTTGGAAACTGGTTGCCTCCTGGTTGGAACAGATAGTGAGTTTTAACCACTGACCTTTCACTTAGTAACTAACTGAATGCTTACCTACTGCTCCACCAAAGCTTATTTAATTAAAAAAATACCCCAAAATTCTGAAAGGACTAGTAAATAAATAGGAAAGGAAAAGATACACTGTTGTTATGTATCCTTGAGTCAGAAGCCACCCATAGCTGACCTTTGAAAGGCTGTAAATCTCAGAGGAGGAAATTACTTACCTTTCTCTCATAACACACATGCCCTCAGGCTGGCAGAACAACTCTAACACTAGGTCATAAGAACACGCAAAAAAGATGTGCCGTATTTGTCCTTTTGAGACTGAGTTAGTTCACTCAGCATAAGACTGTTATAAAAATAGATGGATAACTAGTCAAACATGTTATGGGTACCCAAAGAGGGAAGGGGTGGGAGCAGAGGGCTAAGGGTGGGTAGAAGTGAAACCACAGAGTTGTACAACTTGGTAGGTGGAGACCAAGGATGAAGGAAATAGGAAGGACCTGAAAAGATTGGGTAATGATGGGCAAAGTCCAATAGTGATTGATTTTATAAAACCTAATGCATGGGAATGATTGTGTGAAATACAATGTGAATGAAAAATACGGTGAAAAACAGTGTATACCAACTTTGTGAGCACACCAATATAAAATAAAGATATGTAAAGAGTAGAAATCTTAAGAATAAAGAAAGAGTAAATTAGATTGGAAAGAAAGAACTCCTAGCAATATCTAGAGTCACATGTGAAATAAAGATAATGCAACATTTTTAAAAATGATATGCAAGTTTATTATTATACATAATAAACAATGATACTCCTATTTGTTTCTAAATAAAACAGAGCCAAAAGGAATATTAGACTGAGGAATTCAGATATCTCACTCTAAAATCATAAAAAGTAAACTCAAGGGCCCCTATGACCAATTTCAACAATGTATAAGAATAAGATAAACTGCTAAGATCCAGTTTTTTCACAAAGTCTAACCAATTTCAACAATGTATAAGAATAAGCTTAAGAAATGCTGA
>NW_006399755.1:35718372-35719882 GCF_000299155.1 Elephantulus edwardii | reverse complement strand
TAAAAACAACATGATTTTAATTATATGGCAAAGATCACTAAAAACTAGATTGAACTGGTAGAAGAGAATAGAATATAGGCTGTCAGTGAGATATGGATTAGAATAATTGATAATTAATCCTTTCTTTTTACCTCTTATGTCCAAACTTCTGAATTCATTAGATTTATCTAGCATTTATCATGTTATTGCATATTCATTACAATAATGGGAATCAATTCTTTCTATTATCACATGGCTAATTTAGATTGTTGCTTAAAAGTATTTGAGGCATTACTTCCTATCCTGAGTGGTTTTCCTATAGGTGCTTTCAAAAGATCTTGTGCCCATATCAGTCTCTGAATTTGCCATATTGCATTAGAATAATTTGTTTATGCGTCTATGTCCTTCTATTAAAATGAGCTTCTAACTTAAAACTGTCTTGTTCATTTTCTTATCTCCAATGTTGTTGTTAGATTCTAATTGATTTTGACTCAAGGTAATCTCATGTTTCCAGAGTAGAAATGTTCAACATTGTTAAGGCTATATCCTTTCAAAATTAGATCCCCTCCTGAGACACCTCTGAGAGGGTCTGATCTGTCAACCCTTCAGTTAGTAGTCAAGCACTTAACCCCTTCCATTACTCAAGGATGTTAACATTGTTGTTAGGTTCCAAGGAGTTGAATCCAACTCATATTGATCGAATGTAACAGAAGGAATTACTGTCCAGCCCTGTACTATCCTTCTAATTGATTTGTTTGAGCCTATTCTAGTCATGTCAAAGCACACCCTTGAAGATCTTCATTTTTTTCACAGCTTCTCTACTGAGATTATGCCTTTTTCCAGAGGCTGTTTCCTCTTGGTAACATGCCCAAGTAATTTAGACAAAGTCCAAATTATTGCTTATCATCATTGCTTCTCAGAAGCATCCTAACTTGCTTCCAACACAAATTTGGCATTGTTCTGGCTGTTCCTAGTTTGTTCAATGTTTTTCAACAACAATTTAATGACACCAATATGTTCTCTCTTTCTTTCACTCTCTTTTTCATTGCCTTTAAGATGAATCAACTCTTCCATGACCTGATCATCCAGTGGGTTTTCAGTAGCTGCAAATCACATGGGAGGATATTGTTCATCTTTCTTCCTTGGAATCTCTGGTGGGTTCGAATCTCCAGAGAATTGCCGTCTTTGGATTAGCAGCACCACTCCCTGCAGCCTAGGACATGAGCTTCCTCAATTCTTCTTCAATCTTCTTTGCTCATTGTTCAGATTTTGCATGCCTGTGAGGCTATCCAAAATATCACAGATTAGATCAGGTGCACGTTAGTCCTCAAAATTTTATCTTTGGTTTTTAACACTTTAAAGAGGACTTCTGCAGCAGATTTGCCCAATAGAATAATTGACCGTTGCTTTCATTTGTATCCATGATGTTGTTGCTGTTGTTAGGTGCTTTGGAGTATTCCTCATCGTGACCCTATGAGCAACAGATCTGAACTCTGTCTTATCATGTGCTGTTCTCATCAACTTTGACACA
>NW_006399755.1:35716322-35717737 GCF_000299155.1 Elephantulus edwardii | reverse complement strand
GATCTTCTGCAGCTAGTTTCAACTCCTCTTCACTCTCAGTAAGCAAGGTAGTGTTATCTGCCTAACATAAGTTGTTGATAAGTCTTCCTCCTACACTGATGCCCCTTTTTTTCTTCATAGAGTCCAGATTGAATGGGTATGGAGATAGGATACAACTTTGACACACATCTTTCATTGTTTTAGACCATGCAATGTTCCCTTATTTTATTTAGACTGCAGCTTCCAGTTCTGGACATAGGTTTAGTACGAGCATAACATTTTCTGGGTTTCCCATTCTTCTTATTGTATGCCATATTTTTTTATAATCCACACAGTCAAACACCTTTGCATGATAAATAAAACACAAATAGACATTATTCTGATATTTTCTGCTTTCAGCCAAGATCCATATGACATCAGCAACGATATCCCTGGTGCAATGGCCTCTTCTAAATCCAATTAGAACTTCTTGTAGTTCCCTGTCAAAGTACTGTGCTAGTCAGTTTTTTAAAAAAATTATCTTCAGTAATAATTTGCTTGCATGTGATATTAATGATACTGTTCTAAATTTCCATATTCTGTTGTATCACTTTTCTTAGGAATGGCAATATATATCTCTTCCAGTTAGGCAATCTAATTGCTCCGAACAAGAGGCTCTCAGGTGAGTCTCAACCAACTTTTAATAACAAAGGTTCACCCACTGGATCCTAACTGGTTTAAAGAAGAAGCTTCCAGACCACAAATGATTGCTAATTAAATAAAAATTACCGAACAGCAAATGCTTGATTGTTAATTAAATAAAAACTACCTATCCAACTAGTCTTTTGTGATTAAATGTTGTTGAGATCTACCTTTTGTTTGAAGCAGTTGAATTCTGGAAGGTAGGCCATTTTGATATAATCAGTTGTAGGCTGGAAACCTTTTGTTTAAATCAATTAGGACCAGATGGGTGATCCTTTGTGATTAAAAATTGGTTGGGCTCAAGATCTTGTGATATGAAGGTTTAGTGTGAAAACTGATTTCCTATTAGAGTTACAAACTAAATTGTGAGTTTGTTGTGTTTGGAGAGAACATTGTTCTAACTGGTAAAGCACCTGTCCATCAGTTTGCTGCATTGACTGAGGTAACCAGTGAGTTGTTGTGATACTGAAAGCTATGCCACTGGTGTGTCAGATGTCACAAAGTTTATCCATGGTGGACAGGATTTACTAGAGCTCCCAGATTAAGCCAGACTAGGAAGTAGGAGTGTCCATCAATTTTTAAAATAATGTTGTTTTGTGTTATGTGCCGTCCAGTCGTTTTCGACTCATAGCGACCCTATGCACAACAGCCCTAAATCCTGCTATATCCTGCGCCAACCGCACTGCCTCTGACACACCCATCCCGATTACCCCAGTCACCGGATCAATCCATCTCATAGAGAGTCTTCCCCTCCT
>NW_006399755.1:35712508-35714948 GCF_000299155.1 Elephantulus edwardii | reverse complement strand
TAACTGAAATGAATGCCGGAAAAGACTCTAAAATTGCACAGAGCTCAGTAAGCCAAAACAAAGAGAAAATGTTGTGAGTAAAAGCTGAATAAGATTTCAAAAGTCAACTCAAAAAGACAAAGTATTATAATGCATGTGCAGAGTGCTGCAATGGGAGAATAAAAAGGGAAGAACTTACTTTCCATTTCTCAAGATGACAGAACTGAAAAATGAATGTAAGCCTCAAGTAACAATATTGAAAGATATTATGGGCATCTTTAATCTAAATTCAGCAAGATTGAGAAAAGGCCATGGCTCGAGGGATATCATTGCAGATGTCAGATAGATCCTGGCTGAAAGTAAAGAATACTAGAAGAATGTCTATTTATGTTTTATGGAGTACGCAAAGGCATTTGACTGTGTGAATGAAAACAAGTTTTGGCTAACATTGAGAAGAATGGGAATTTCAGCACTTAACTTTGCTTATGCAATGCCTATACTTAGACCAGGAGGCTGTTGTGTGAACAGACCAAGGGAACAACAATACATGGTTTAAAGTTAGTAAAGGAGTGTTTCAGGACTGTAGTCTCTCCATACCTATTCAATCTTTCTGCTGAGCAAATTACTTGAGAAGCTGGACTCTATAAAGAGGAATGTGGCATCAGGGTCAGGGGGCAACTCATCAATACTCTGCATTATACAGATGATGTAATCTTGCTTGCTGAAAGTGAGGAGAACTTGAAGTACTTATTGCAAAGGATCAAAGAACACAGCCTTCAATATGGATTGCATCTCAATATCAAGAAAGCAAAGATTCTTACTACTGGACTGATTAGCAATATCATGATGGATGGAGAAAAGATTGAAATTGTCAATAACTTCATCTTGGATCCACAATTTATATCCTTGGTACAAGCAGTCAGAAAATTAGGAGACATAGTACACTGGGAAAGTCTGCTGTTAGGGACCGCTCTAAATTATTGAGGATTAATGATGTCAGTTTGAAGACTAAGATGTGTGTCTGATTCAGGACATGGTCTTTCTGGTCACTTGCTCTGCTTCTGAAAGCTGGACAATGAGTAAGGATGACAGAATAAAAATGTGTGTCTTTGAACTATGGTGTTGGAAAAGAGTGCTGAACTTTCCAGGGACTGCCAAAAGAAAAAAGAAATAGGTCATGGAAAGTGCAGCAAGAGTGCTCTTCGGAGGCAAAGATGATGAGGCTTTGCCTCACATATTTTAAGCATGTTGTACATTGTTGTTATTAGGTGCCATCAAGTTGAGTATGACTCATAGCACCTAATAACAGTCAGTTGGAAAGACAGTTGTCCTCCAAATGTCCTGGCTTAGACTGGTGATCATGTCCTTGGAAACATCTGATTTTTGCAATATGTCAACTGATATTCCATTGATTCCTGAAGCCTTGTTTTCAGCAGTGCCTTTATTGCAACTCAAACTTCTTCCTTCATTGCCATTGGAATAAAAAATATAATTATTGACAACTTCAATAATTTCTCTCTTAATTAATGATGTCCTTGTATGATTTTTTTTGTTTCTTTATTTTGGAGTGATATCCATATTAAAAAGTATAGTCTTCGGTGTTCATCAGTAGACGCTTCACTTTCTCTTCATTTTCAGTAAGAAAAGCTATTGACTTGCTGTGTAACCTTTGAAAGCTATGTAACTTTTTTTAAAAAATGAAATTGTGATTTAAGTAACAGATCACAAAGTATATTTTTTCAGTCATTCATGCAAACTTTGTTCCATAACATCAACTGCAACATACACAAAGTTTGATCCAATTAACATAACATTTTAAAGCCCATTTCACCACATGCAAAATAGGAAAAAACTATTATTCACTCACCATGCATTTTGGGGTTTTTTTACATTTTTGTTTGCTTTTATTCATTGATTTCTTTTTTTAAATTAATTTTAATGAGTGTTTACAGCGTTGTGTTTTCTAAAATCAATCGCCATTGGACGGTACCCTTTATTAACCAATCTTTTCAAGTCCCTATTGGATCCTTCCCATTTCCTTCACCCCTTCCTTCCACCCACAACACTATGCAATCCTGTGGTTTTGTCCTTACCCATCCTCACCCCTCTGCTCCCACCCTTTTCCTACTTGCATCCCCATACATGTTTTACTAGTTATCCTTATATTTTTACAATATGGTCTTAGGCAGTATTTGTCCCTATGAGACTGAATTATTTCACTCAGCATAATGCTCTCCAGTCTCTCCCAAGTTGTTGTTATTGTTGTTATGTGCCGTAGAGTCTTTTATGACTCATACCGAACCTATGTACAACAGCCCTAAACCCTGCTCTATCCTGGGCCAATCGCACTGCCCCTGACACACTCATCCCGATTACCCCAGTCACTGAATCAATCCACCTCATAGAGGGTCTTCCCCTCCTGCGCTGTCCCTCCACCCTCCCAAGCATGATGATCCTCTCC
>NW_006399755.1:35708171-35710388 GCF_000299155.1 Elephantulus edwardii | reverse complement strand
TCTTATAAAACATATTTGCAATGATTAAATCATTGATTGTACAAAATTCAATCATTCTATCTCCAGCTTCATTTCTGTCACCAAGCCCATATTTTCCAACTACTGATTCTTCTTCTCTGTTCCCAACTTTTGCATTCCAGTCACCCATTATTATGAATGCATCTTGATTGCATGTTTGATCTATCTCCAACTGTAAGAGTTGGTAGAAATGATCTATTTCTTCTTCTTTGGCTCTGGTTGTTGGTGCATATATCCCAAGTTAGCTAGTATTTTTTTTTAATCGTTGCTCCTGAGTGCTGCATAGTATTCCATTGTATGAATGTACCACAATTTCTCAATCCACTCAGTCCTAGTTGGATCAATCCATCCAGTCATAGTTGGACATTTAGGCTGTTTCCATGATCTTGTGTTGGTAAGTGATGCTGTTATGAACTTTAATATACAGATTCCAGTTTCCTTGGGATATACTTCTAGTACTGGAATAGCTGGGTCATATGGAGTTTCTATATTCAATTTTTTTAATATAAATTTTTTCTTTTATACTGCTTTACTTACAAAGATCACGTACATTGTTTTCCACACTGGATCTTTCCCATTTCCTTAACCCACACCTCCCTCTACCCATCAAATTATGCTGCCCTATGATTGACTCCTCACCCATCCTGACTCCTCTGCTCTCCCCTTCTCCTATAGATCCTCATACACATTTTACTAGTTATCTACTACTGCTTGGAATATAAATCAAGAAAATTAGAACTGAGGCACAAATGAAGACTTGTATACCAATGTTCATAGCAATGTTCCTTCACCATTGCAAGAACATGAAAACAGCCAAAATGTCCAACCCCAATCTAATTGATTGAAAAATTATGGCACACTCACATGATGGAATACTAATCAGGATGCAATAGTAATGATTTCATAAGTCACTATCTAACTTGGAAGGGACTTGAGAGCATTATGCTAAGTGATCTAACTCAGTACCATAAGAACAAATGCTGTACATGTTCAACTTTTTGAGGAAATGCCAAACTGCTTCTAGGGTGGTTGTACCATTTTACAGTCCCACCAACAGTGTATGTGAGTTCCTATATCTTCACATCCTCTCCAAGAGTTATTGCTTGTTGCTCTGCTAAATGTTGCCACTGCTACCGGCATGAGATAGTATCTCATTGTGGTTTTGATTTGCATCTATCTTATTGCCATTGATTTTGAGCATTTCTTCATGTGTCTGTTGGCCATCCAAATATCTTCTTCTGTGGAAACTCTTTCCATGTCTTTTGCCCTTTTTGCAATTAGATTATCAGTCTTTTTCTTCTGGAGGCCCAGAAGTATTTTATAAACTTTCGTTATAAGACCCATATCTGAGTTGGTATTGACAACTATTTTTCCCAGTCAGTAGGTTTTCTTTTCACCCTGTAGAGAAACTTATTTTTTTTATGAGCACAGAGATTTAATCTTTAGTTAGTCCCATTCATCAATTTTATCCTTCCACAATAGTGCATTTCTAGGTGTATTTGACACTCTTTTTATACCATAGAATAGGCTTTCTCAGCTTGATTCCAGTTTTTCTCTTAGGAACTTTATGATTTGGGGCTTTACTCCCAGGTCTCTGACCCATTTTGCGTTGATATTTGCTTATGGTGTGAGATGTGGATCCTGTTTCAACTTTCTGCAGTTAGCAGTCCAGTTTTGCCAGCACCATTTATTGAAGAGGTTGTCATTTCCCCATTTGATAGGTTTTATTTCCTTGTTGAATATCAGTTGATCATATATTTTTGTCATGTGCCATTGAGTCACCTGTACCCATAGTGACCCTATGTACAGCATTTCTGAAGCCTATCCTATTCTTTTTTTTAAAATATTTTATTATTTTTGTGTAAGTGTACCGTCAAATCAGATCTGACTGGTACAGGAGGAGATTGTCCCTCCTTTCCCGGCAGAGCATCTGGTGGATGCGAACTGTGCACCTCTGGGATTGTAGTTGCAGCTCCTTACCACTAGGCCACCAGAGCTCCCCAGCCTGCCCTATTCTGAGCCAATCTTACAGATTCCAACACACCAAACTCCATTGCCTCAGTTTTGGTATTAATCGATCTCGTCTGGGATCTTCCTCTCTTGTGCTATCTCTCCACCCTTCCAATCATGATGTCCTCCTCCAAGGACCAGTCACTCCTGGCCACATGTCCAAAGTATGTGAGACAACGCTTCAAAATC
>NW_006399755.1:35706405-35707576 GCF_000299155.1 Elephantulus edwardii | reverse complement strand
TTCATATCCTGTGCCCATTTTTCTATTGGATTATTTACCTTTATCTTGTTGTGGTGCTCAAGTATTTCATAAATTCTGGATATAAGTCCCTTATCTGACATGTCATTACCAAATATTTTTTCCCATTCTGTGGCTTTCCTTTTTACCCTGTTGGAGAAGTTTTTGGATGTGCATAGGGATTTGATTCTTAGAAGGTCCCATTCATCTATTTTATCCTCTCTTGGTTGTGGATTTTTCAGAATACTTGGAAGACTGTTTATGTTGTGGATTAGTACTTCTAGTGTTCTTCCAAGTCCCTGTTCCTCATTATGTATGATTTTAATTCTTTCTTCCATCTTTTGCCTTTTCTTCCCTAGTTGTACAAGTTCCTCCTCTTCAATGTTTCTTCTGGCTCCATGTCTCTGGAGTGTTTGCTTTCTTGGTGGTTTCCATTGTTTCTTCTTTCATCATTTCACCTTTTTCTATAGCTCTTCAAATAACTCTTTATCAAGATATTTCTTCTGGTTTCTACCTCTAGGGTACTCTCTTTATTTGTGGCTTCCATTGTTTCTCCCATCATTTGTATTTTCTTTCATAGCTGTTCATATGTCTCCACATCAACATATATCATCTGTTTTCTTGACTCTGGGTTATTCATTATGCCTGCACAATTCTCTGCTCTTTTTGGAGAAGGCTTAATTTATTTTCTCACAGTGTCTGAAACTGCCAGCTGCTTTCTCAACATTATGTGAATTTTTTTTTATAAGTGTTAGGCTATTTCTATTGTGTCTGCATTAAATTGTCAGTAATTCTTATCTTGATGATGTTATTGATTAGTTTCCAGGTTAAAACGTTTAATCCATAAGGCGAGCCACTCCGTCTACTGGGAGTCCCTTCCTTGAAATTTGCCTTTCCTAAGGTCCTTCATCCTGGAGAGGGTTAAACCAGGCTGTTCCTTGGAGGCAAGGATTCTGGGGCTTTGTCTGACATACTTTGGTCATGTTGTAAGGAGGGACAGATCCTTGGAGAAGAGCATCATGCTTGGGAGGGTGGAGGTCAGGTGCAAAAGGGGAAGGTCTTCTATGAGGTGGATTGATTCAGTAATTGGGATAATTGGGGTGGGGGTGACGGAGACAGTGAGATTGGCACAGGACAGAGCAGAATATAGGGATGGTGTACATAGGGTCGTTAT
>NW_006399755.1:35704927-35705967 GCF_000299155.1 Elephantulus edwardii | reverse complement strand
TGTTGTCCTGTTTGTCCCTGCAACGGCCCTGGTCTATCACAGAGGCAAGGATCCCCAAGTGGAGGGATCTAACCCAGGGAAGTTTCTGTCCTGTCTCCCCCCAAGCACCCTAAAGGCTAACTCTGGGAAGCAGTTCCTTACTTCCTGAGCTTTCTCTCCTGAAGCTTAATGTCTTCCTTTGTCTCTGGAATGGCAAGGAGTCAGTGCTGCCAACTTATGCAGTTTGTATGGAAGGGAATTTCAAGCCAGGATGCAGATAGATCAAATAATACTATTATTACTGGTATTCAAAACATCGAAGAGTAATTATGAGGATTAGAAATAATATATCTAAATTATATAATTCAATACCTGGTAAACCATAAATGTACAATAAAAATTCAAATGAGAAAAATCTGCTGTCAGGGATCTTTCAAGAACTTTAGATCCACAATGTCAGCCTAGAGACTAAGGTGAGCCTGATCCAGGCCACTATCTTTGTTACACTTCAAAGAGATGGACAGTAACTAAAGATGACAGAAAAATAACTGATTCCTTTGAATTGTGGTCCTGGAGAAAAGTACTTAAAATATCATTCACTGTCAAGAGAACTAACACATAGGTCTTGGGGAGAGTAAAACCAAGTTGCTTCTTGGAGGCAAGGATTTTGAGGCTCCATCTTACATACTTTGAACATGTTGCCAGGAAGGACCATTCCTTAGAGAAGGATATAATGCTTGGATGGGTGGAAGGACAAGAACAGGAGAGGAAGACCACAGATGAGATGGATTGACACAGTAAAACTTGGGTAATGAGAATAAGTGTGTCAGAGACAGTGAGCTTAGCTCAGGATAGAGAATGGTTCAGAGCTGTTATACATAGGGTTGAGACAGAGTCAAGTTGATGGTACATAGCAACAACAACAACAACAACAACAACAATCTTAGAAGTCAAAGCTTCATTGGCACATAGTTTTCTCTGAATCAAGGGCAGGCTGGTACTTCGGAAAATTATGATTCTCATCCCAGTGGTAGTCCCCATTGGGAATACAGCTTTTTTTT
>NW_006399755.1:35699062-35704159 GCF_000299155.1 Elephantulus edwardii | reverse complement strand
GCTGACTCTCACCAGTGGCTATGGATGAAGTCGCAGGCGATTTTCAGCCAGCGCCGGGGGAATACAGCTTTTATAGATCTAATGCCTCAGTTTCCCACCTGTGTTCATTTTATCAGCAACAATTTTTTTTTGTTGTCCGAGATAAGCAGTGGCTGTTCTAGTGGTGGATAAAATTGAGAATTATGCTTCCTTTTGATATGCTAAATATTAAGATGGCCTTTGATAAGAGGCTTGTGGTGACTTTGGCTTAGATTTATATGGCCCATCAAATATCAGGGTGTGGTGGCTGAAGCAATAAATCTTAAAATACAATATATCCTAGAAAGTCATTCTTTGTTGAATCATGTTCCGTAGTTTGTTAGACATAATCTCTGCTATTTTTCCCTAAACCCCTTTTATATGTGACATCACTGTGGTTGACTTTCTTTCCAACAATAGCTATCCAAATCTTGCCCTTTGGGGAATCCAACACCTTTTCCAGTCTCTGCCAAAATAGCCATGCGTTTCAAACTAGAAGTCTGAAAGATAGTAAATAGTATCTGAAGACAGCTCAAATTTAGAAAGTCTTCTAAACTGGAAGTTTTTGAGAATAACTGAATCCATGATGTTGTTGTTATGTGACTTTAACTTGCCTATGACTTGTAGCTACAATATGCACAATAGCCCTGAACACTGTCCTATCTCTAACCAGTCTCATTGCTTCCAAAATCTTTCTAAAAATGAACTGCATACATGGAAGTGTACCTAGAAGTAGTTAGCAGTGTTTCTGTGTCTTTTCATTCCTGTAGACATGATTTGGCAGTCTCCCTTGTCCTACCTCTCCCTCAACATATGGATCTTTGAAATGTCACTGTTTCCATTACCATGTGTTATCTAAGAGTGAGACAAACCCCTTCCACATACGTCCCATTGCTGCCATTAATATTACCATTTGCTGACCTTGCTGCTGTCCTGGATTTTTCCAATTTATCTTATTCTGCTTCTCTCTCCTGCATCCTGCCCTGTCCCTTTATTTAATTGCACTGTCTTTTCTTCTTAATCTCTCAACCATGTCAGGGACACTATTTACCTTTAGGAAATGCTTTTATTTTGCCACCAGAGAAACCAACTCCCTCCCCCAAGTGCTGCTTCTGACATACCCCAGATTCCATGAACAGTAAATAGTAAGTAGTTTTCTCTTCATTCCAGAACATCCTGGGCCATAGCAGCACAGCAGGGATCAAAGCACGCACACATCAAAAGGACCCCAGCTGAGAGGAGCAGCCTGAAGCTGCAGTGCCTCTGGCTCATTATCATCCCTGCCTGTGAGTCCTGAATATCTCATTTCATCTCATCTTTCCCCTGATTGCTTGCTGTTCCTCCTCCAGGCTCGGCCAAGAAATCCACTCTTTACCAAACTTTCTTAACTAAGCTAGATAAAAACTTTCAACTTCTCTTCCCTCCTTCCTTTTCCTCTCAATTAGTTAACTGATTAAAAAAAATTACTGATACCATATAATAAAACTTTAAAAAAATAATATTTTTATCATTCACATAAATTGGGTTTCATGCATGTACACCATGTTTTTTACAATCTTGAATTTACATTATATTTCACTCATTTCTTTGTGGAGAGATTTCCCCCTAACAATCATCTTACTGATGATTACTTTAATGAAAGCAGGAGGCAGAACTTCATGCTTTATACCCTAATATTCCCTTTTAGACAGTCAATTTCTGACTTGTCCAACCTATCAAACCAGACTCTGAAGGAATAAGCATATCCTTTTGCTGAAGGATCTTCTGTTCAACTTGGAAACTTTGAGCATTCACAATCAAAATCCAGTCTAGAACAAGCCATTAAGTTACAGCAATTTATCCTAGCTCACAGAATGAATCATCTTTTCTTCCTTGGTTGGGTTCTGGTCAACTCATCCCCAGTCATCTGAGACTAGCTTCAAATAGGCATCAGCTGCTAGAGCAAGGGATCACAAATCTCCCTGTGTTCTAGACCTACTGGTCTCCTCACTCAGCTCTCGCTTCTGACATGGAACCAAGTCAGGTCAGCAAGTTAAGAGTCCTGCTGACTCCCTTCTCCTCAAGACAGCAACCCTTCCCTGCTCATCCATACAACTGTGCTTGTTCAGTAGGCAGTGCTAAAGGAACACACTCAAGCTCAGCCTGCTTTTCCACTGTTGTAGTCTTCCCACTTCCAGCCCTATAGGTGGATCCACATGACTACTCATGTGTACACGGTGTACATGAGCAAGCATACTTTAACCTTAAGTCTTAAAAGTGGGCTCTGTGCACACCAACTTTACCCTGCCTAGAAGTCAAAAAGCTTGTTACTTTTCTCCTGGGATGCACTCTTCTCCCAGGACACACGTGTCCTGAGACCTTTGACTATACCATCACTACGCTGTAAGACATCAAGGCCTGTGTGGCATAGTGGGCCCAAGAGCATCTTCCAGCTATCTCTTCGCCAGCATCTGCTAAAGGCTGAGGGTCAGTGCAGAGACACTTACACACTGGCTGGTGATAAACCACTACTTGCCAGGTTGAGGGGCCACTGTTTCAAACCTGTTTGTTCTTCTAGCAGTCCATGATATACTCAACACTTCTCCAGCACCATGCCTCAAAAACATCAATTCTCCTTCTATCATCCCTAATCATAGTCCAGCTTTTTCATGCATAGTAAGTAATTGCAAAGACCATGACCTGTATCAGGTGCACCTTAGTCTCCAGACTGACATCATTGTTCTTCAGTACTTTGGAGGGGTCTCTGACAGCAGAAATTCCCAATGCAATTTGTCTTTGAATTTCCTGGCTGCTGGTACGAAGAGTGTTGATTGTGGAGCCAAGCAAACTAAAGCTGTTAATAATCTCAATTTCTTCGCCATCTATCATGATGTTACCAATTGGCCCAGTGGTGAGAATCTTTGTTTTCTTGATGTTGAGTTTCAATCCAAATTGAAGACTGTAGTCCTTGACCTTATGCAGCAAGTGCTTCTGGTCCTCCTCAGTTTCAGCAAACAGGGTTAGGCCATCTGCATAATGTAGATCATTGATGAGTCTTCCTCCAATTCTGATGCTACATTTCTCTTCATACAGCCCAGCCTCCCAGATAATATGTTCTGCATATAGATTGAAAAGGTATGGAGATAGGACACATCTCTAGTATACAACTTTCCTAGTTTTGAGCCATGCAATATTTCCTTGTTCTGTTCTGACAACTGCCTTACTCGTTATCATTTTTATGATACTCACCATTTTTATAATGGTTTTATGCAGTATTTGTCTAATAAAAATGAATTAATTTACTCAAAATAATGGTCTGTAGTCTCTCCCATGTTAATTAGTATTTTACAAAGTCATTATTCCTTAATGTTGTGTAGTATTCCACTGTGTGAATGTGACAAAATTTTGCAGTCCATTAGTTTGTTGATGGATGTTTGGACTGTTTCCCTTTTCTTGTTCTTGTGAATAATGCTGCTCTGAACATAGTTGAGATATCTCCATGCCTGTCTCAGTTCTAAATCCCTTGGTGTATATTCAGAGCACTGCAATAACTGGGCTATATGGGATATCTACATAGAAATGGTCAAAATCAGTGGCAATTAGAGAGATTAAAAAAAAAAAAAAACACCTCACACCAGTAACTAGAACAGCAAGTAATAAAAGTAGAAGACATGGAGAGATTAGGACTCTCATACACCACTGTTGGTTACTATGAATGATACATTTCTGAAAGGGAGTTTGGTGTTTCCTTAAAAAGATGAATTCTCGTGGCAAGAAGTTGCACTGCAATCCCAGAGGTTCACGGTTCAAATCCACCAGATGCTTTGCTGGAGAAGGAAGAACAATCTCCTCCTGTACCTGTCAGATCTGATTTGACGGTAAACAAAAAAAATGAATTAAAAAAAAAGATGAATTCTCAATCTTTAAAGTTGTGATTCCAGTGAAATTTTACATAGCAAAGTGGTTTTCCATTCAGTGATTGTTGTTAGCTGCAATTAAGTTAGCTATTTCTTCTAGATGAACAGAAGATCTGAAACTTGCTCTATCCTGTGTCATCCATAGGATTTCTGATATGCTTGAGCACATTATTAAAGTCACTATAGCAGTCCATCTTTTAGAGTATGTCCTTTTCTTCTCCTGACCTTCCACCTTTCCCAATACGGTATCTTTTTCCTTCATAGGGTCGCTATGAGTCACCTGCGACTCCACGGCACTTAACAACAACAATCTTTTTCCGGAGACTGGACACATTCTATTTTATGACCTTAATTATATGTAATACCCACATTGTGAATGCACAGTTACTATTTCATTCCTTTGATTCTTGTTTACAATAATCCTATCCCACGTATCCTTGCCTTCTGAGTTTTATCTCTGGACAAATGTTGCTCTTTTAATTTTGTCTGGTTGGATGTTCTAAAAGATTGAGTACCACCTTGGTGTTTTTATCCAAGGTAGCACAGTTGACAGAGAGTTTTTGCTGTTAACCTAAAGGTGGCTAGTTTGACTCATTCAGCTATGAGAAAGAAAGGCAATCTCTTCTCATGGTATTACAGCTGGAAAGTCAGGTATGAGCTCTGACAACAGATTTTTAGTTTATAGGTCTGTCCATTTGAAAGTTGAGCCATAGGGTTGTTTAATATTTTTTAAACCCTTACTGTGCTAAATCATGGGAATAGAAAAGTGAATGGCACACGTGTGCTCTCAAGAAGCTTTTGAACGAATGGAGAAAAATAGAGAAGATCTAAATAGACCCTTCCAAAGTCATTGTTTCACAATGAGAGGGAAGTAACCACTTTCGGGTTTTGTTTTTATGTTCTTAATGTCTTTGATAAATTCTCTGATAAAAGGCATGATTAAGGCCTTTGAGAATAACCAGGTACAATTTCTCAGATGATGTAATAGCTGAGGCAGATAGGAGAGAGGGATGTCACAAACATGAACAGATATCAAGTGTGATCTTAGCAATTGTGTTTAATGGGAAAAGATGATGGCATTAGGTCAAGATTGTTATTGTTTTTCTGCATCAATTGATAGGACCATATGGTTCTTGTTCTTTGCCTTGCTGATGTGATGAATTACATTGATTGTTTTCCTTAT
>NW_006399755.1:35689222-35695197 GCF_000299155.1 Elephantulus edwardii | reverse complement strand
GAGAATAGTGCAACAATGAATGAATGGAAACCCAAAATCTCTGTAAATGTTTATGAAAATTAATAAAATATAATTATAGGGGAAAAAAGATTGTTATTGTTTTTAGGTGTCATCGAGTTGACTATAATTTGTACTGTATATTTAAAGTAGAATGTAATTAGAAATAAGACTAGAAAGAACATCACAAAATTTTATGCAATACAACTTGAACTTTATGTTATATGGGTTATTGTAGCTAAACTCCTTATCACAATAATCTAATTTTATATCTTAACTCCTTATTACAATAAGCCCATTGCCATTGAGTCAGTATCAATTTATAGTTGACCCTCCAGTGTGTTTTTATAGGCTATGAATTGCATTTCTCTTCTTAGAGTAGGCTGAATAATGTCCCCTCAACAGATAATCACATCTCCAAAGCTTTTAAATATATTGTTATACTTGAGTGAAAAGGAAAGAAAGAAAGAGTTTGCCGATATGACTTAAGGGAATATGACCCTGGACCATATTGTTAGACTCAATGTATAAATATTCCAGAATCATTTTAAAAGACAGATGTGAGGACAAAAATCTAGAGAATGACGGTTCTTCAATGCTCATTTTGAAGATGGAGAAAGGGTTTACAGAAGCCAAAATAATAAGGAAATGAATTCTCCCCTAAGAATTCGAGAAAGAGCCAGCCCTATGAACTCATTTTTGTATTTCTGATTTCCAAAATGATATGGGTAAAAATTGTTCCTTCAAGCCACTATGATTAGAAAATTATGCTGTTTTTAAGCCATTTTTTAGGGAGCTCTTGAGGCGTAGTCCGTAAAGAGTTGTGCTGTTAATCCAAAGGTCATGCTTTCTGGAAGTTCCTATCCAGGAGAAGGAAGAAAGACAATCTCCTCTAATGTGATTTACAGCTTCAGAAACCCAAAGGAGAGTTATGTATCAGTTGGCTCTGACTAAACTACAATGAGTTTAAGTTTGTCACAATTTATTAAGTTCCTTGGCCCAGGGATTTTTATTTTCTTCTGTTTTATGTGCTATTATATGTATCATCAGTATCTATAGCAGCATCTGGTATATAGAAGAGGCTAATTAATATTTATAGAGTGAACTACAGAGAACTTAGAGTTAAATACCTGACAGAGAGATTCTGAGCCCTTGTGAACTTTTAAACTTTAAATACTGTATCCTCAGTGCACAGAATATGCCTTTCACCCTCCCTATCCCACACTTAACGATGCTCCTCTAATGTGCTTTCCCAATAGGATGCAAGGTCAGACAAGATCATATATGAAGGCATGATTAAAGTCACAGGATAAACAAATAAATAAATAAGGCCTATCTCCCAAAATCAATTTGTCACAAGATTTGGGGGGGGGGGAAGATAATTATACCATGTTATATGTAGCAAGGTGCATGGATATTAAAGAGAACTCAGAAAATTTTGGAAATTCAAGCCAGTAGCCTAAACTTATGCTACATACATCTAGAGTAAGTTCACTCACATTTAATATTGAGAAAATTTTGGAAGAAATTTTTGTAACGTGCATGCCTTCTTTTCGTGAAGTATATCACTCCAGCCATGCAGAAAAAGCTTCCAAAGTTTCTGAGACATCATTCAATCTTTTCTCATGAGAAAAGCTTCTGAACACTTTACTGTACTACATTTCAAGAAGCAAATCGCATTTATTCTGGTTATGCTTTTGCATTATTTTGCTACTACACGGAAATCTTGGTATACAGTGACATATATGACCTTTTAGAGAGTTCTAGTTTACTCAATGACACGTGATAACAGTATCAGTGGATTAGTGGGGAAAGGAATAGTGGGACTAGTGCCCAAAGGCAGGCAGTTCAAATCCCCCAGATGCTTCAAGGGGGAAAGATAAGCAATATCCTCCTGTGTCGTTTACAGCCTCTGAAAATCTCCCAGTCAGTTCAGCTACAAATTGGTTCCGATTCAACAGCAATAAGAGAAAGAAGGACAAAGACAGATAAACTTTGAAGAACCTCTAGCAGTATGTTGTTTGTTGTTGTTATGTGCCATCAAGTCATTTAAGACTCATAGTCACCTAAGAACAATGCCTCTGGACTTTGCTCCTATCCTGAGCCAGCTTCACCATCTCCGACACATGTGCACCCTGTAAAAATAGTGAACTGGGGATGGGGATGGGGATGGGGTGGGCGGGGAGAAAAAGTGCAACAGTGAATGAATGGAAATCCAAAATCTCTGTAAATGATCATTTAAATTTTTTTTTAAAAAAGAGCATGGATGGTGTGGGGATGGCCACATCTGATCTTTTCAACTCCACAAAGGGGAACTGTTCCTGTCAACAATATCAGCAACACAAAAGCTTTTCCCTTGAGGTCATACATATCCCCCATTCTCTTGCGCCTTTTTCTATTCATCTCAATACTAGTCTTACTTTTTCACTGGGTCCAAAATCTGTTACAATAGCTCAAAGACCACACAATATTAGTGACGTCAAAAGGCTAAATTCAGGTTTGTATCAGACTCAATCACTCAATACAACTTTCAAAATGTGCTCACAGGTACCACACCCTTCTGTCTTGAGGCTTTAGGCAAGTTTATAAAGCCCTTGGTGCTGCCAATCATGGGTCTCTGCCATCATTCCCCCTCTCCCAAGCCCACAGAAACACTTGGACAAAAAGCTCTTAGCTCTGATTCTAAAGGGTGGCAGTCCCAGGGTCAGTTCTCTTTCATGTAAGATCTCTGGTTTTCTGCTTTGGCCATGGTTGCTGCTGCTATAGATCTAGCTGGAAAAAGAATTTCTGGCCCTGAAAATATGCACTACATGCCTGCTTCTTCTTTGTTCATGGTGAGATTCTTCAAATCTGCTGCTGAATCCACCCAATTTAATGGCAAGACTAATCAATCCGATTGTGGATAGGCTAACACAATCTATTCACATATTCCCACTTATCCAGATGGCAAAGTTAAAGTCAATGACTAGGTAAGCCATTTTGAACAGCAAACCCTTAACATCACACCCCCAATGCCATAGTCACTGTGTCAATCCATCTCATCCAGAGTCTTTTTTTCCTGTGTTAATCATCCATCCTTCCAAGCATGATATCCTTCCTCAAGGACTAGAGTTAACATGCCCAAAATATGTGAAATGGAATCACAAAATCCTTACCTCCAAGGAGCAACCTGGTTTCATCCTCTAGGAGGGATCTCTTGGCAATCCATGGCATGTTCAGTATTCTTTTTCAGCACCACATCTCAAAGGTGTCTATTCTTCTGTTATCCTTAATCATTATCTAGCTCTCAGATGAATAGCAAGCAACTGGGAAGACCATAGCTTTGATCAGGCGCACTTTGGTCTTAAACTGATATAATTGCTCTTTAGCAGACGCAGATTTTCCCAATGCAACTCATCTTTGATATCCTGACTGATAAACACTTCCTGACAGCTAGTGCCAAGGATATTGGTTGTGTATCCGAGAGCAATGAAATTATTAACTTTAGTCATTGTTTCATCTATTACAGTGCTGCCTGTTGGCCCAGTGGTGAGGATTTTTGTTACCTTGATGTTGGGATGCAATCCCTATTAAAGGCTGTAGTCCTCTATCTTCGGCAGCAAGTGCCACAAATCTTGCTCAGCTTCAGCAAGTATGGTGGTTTTATCTGCATAGTTCAGGTTTTTGATGAGTCTTGCTTCAATCCTGATCCCACATTCTTCTTCATAAAGTCCAGCCTCTCAAATAATCTCTTCAGTATATATACTGAAAAGTTATGGAGAAAAGACACACTCCGGATGCAATCCTTTCTGATTTTGAACCATACAGTATTACCTTGCTCTGTTTGGACAACAGCTTCTTGGTTTAGGTGTAGATCTTGTATGAACAAAACAATCAAGTGTTCTGGGATTCTTAATATTCTCAATATAACAATATTTGTAATTCATACAGTCAAGTCTCTTTCCTTTTTTTTTTACCTTTGCTTTTTTTAAAAAAATTAATTTCGATGAACATTTACAAAGATTTTGGATTTCCATTCATTCATTGTTGCACTTTTCTCCCCGCCCCCCACCCCCCACCCCCGGTTCGCTCTTCTCCTTGAAAAGCAAAAGAAAAACCAAGTGTCTTTCAATAGTAAATAAAAAGCAAATAGATAACCTTCTGGTATTTTCTGCTTTCAGCCAAGATCCATCTGACATCAGCAATGATATCTTTAGTGCCACAGCCTCTTCTAAATGCTGCTTGTATTTCTGGAAGTTCTATGTTGATGTACTTTCCAGTTATTTTTTAAAAATCTTCAACAGAATCTTGCTTGTATGTGATATTAGTCATATTGTTAAATAATTTCCTTTCTCTTGGATCACCATTGTTTTGGAATGGGAATAAATATGGCTCTCTTCCAGTAAGTTGACCAGGTTGCTGTCCTCCAGAGTCTTGGCACAGCCTTGTGAGCACATAAATCGAGGGCTGCATCTGTTTGCTGAAATATGTCAGTTTCTCGTCCATTAATACCTAGGCCTTGTTTTTTACATTTCCTTCAAAGCAGCTTGAACTTCTTTATTACCTTTGATTCTTGATCAAACTTCCTGAAATGCTTTTGTGTCAGTAAACTGGTTTTGGTACAGTGATTCAATGTATTCTCCCATCTTAATTTGATGCTTCCTGGATTATTCAAGATTTTGCCCATAGAATCTTTCAGTATTGCAGTTCGAGGATTGAATCTCTTCTTCAGTTCTGTCAGCTTAAGAGACACTGAGTGAATTCTTTCTGTTTGATTTTCTGACTCCAGTTCCTTGTATATTTCATTATAAAACTTTGCTTTGTCTCCACAAGTTGACCTTTGACATCTGTTAAACTCTTTAATGTCATCATTTCTCCCCTTTGTTTGGGCTTCTTAGCATTTAATACAATATTCAGTGTGGCTCTTCCAACATTCATTTTTATCTTCCTCCTCTGTCTGCGTAATAACCTTTGCTTTCTTCATGGATGACATTCTTGATATCACCCCAGACCTCATTTATTCTTCATTCTTTGGTGTACCTTGCATAAAATCTGCTCCTGATATTATTTTAAAAGTCAAGTGGGATAGACTTAAGTCATATTTTGGTTCTAGTAGATTTATTTTCATTTTCTTTAGCTTCAATTTGGATTTACCCATGAGTAATTGATAATCCACAGTCAGCCCTAGGCTTGGTTTACACACTAGATATTGAGTTTCCCCAGTGATTCTTTCCACAGATGTAATCAATCTGATTTCTGTGTAGTCTATCAGGTGAGGTCCATGTCTACGGTTGCTACTTTTTGTGGGTGTTTTGTTTTGTTTTTTCTCTCTCTTTTTTTTCATTAATTTTAATGAAAGTTTACAGAGACTTAGGGTTTCCAATCATTCATTGTTGCACTTTTCTCCCTGTCCACTCCTACCCCTCCAATTCATTCTTCTCTTTGAAAAGTAAAAGAAAAATTCTTTCATTGTTATGCAATCCATCTTCCCAAGTCCACTCTACTGTGCAGCCTCCATTCTGAATTCCTGTAATGACAATAATACCCAGTCATATATCCCTTTTAAATAGTTCTCTCCCTCATCTGTTTCAATGCAGTATACATCATTTCTCCCCTCCTTCTCTGTTTTCTCTCAACTCAATGTCAGTCCTATTTTACAACAGTCGCCCTGTGCAATATTTGTCCTTTTGTGACTGAGATATTTCACTCAGCATAATGTCTTTCACGGTCATCCATTTTGCATAAGATTTCATGAATTCCTTGTTTTTTAATGCCACATAATATTTCATTGTGTTTATATAAAAGGTGTTAGCAATGAATAAATCATTGTACAAAATTCTATCATTCTATTTTCAGCTTAATTTCTGTAGCCATGGCTATCATTTCCACTAGCTGGCCCTTTTTCCTTGTTCCCAACTTTTGCATTCCAGTTACCAATTATGATTATCCTGGTTACCTGTTTGGTCAATTTCAGACTGTAAAATTTAATAGAAATTTTC
>NW_006399755.1:35685548-35687437 GCF_000299155.1 Elephantulus edwardii | reverse complement strand
CTTGCTCTGTTCTGAGGACTGCTTCCTGATCTAAGTATAGGTTTCATATAAAGCACAATCAAGTGTTCTGGATTCCCATTCTCCTCAAGAGTAACCATCATTTGTTGTGATCCACACAATCAAATGTCTTTGTGTAGTCAATGAAACACAGCAAGATATCTCTCTGACATTCTTTGCTTTCTGCCAAGATCCATCTGATATTGGCAATAATGTCTCTAGTGACACAGCCTCTTCTAACCACCAAAAAGGAAATAAAAATATTAATTGCATTACGTAAATCTGTTGTCACATACCTTTCCAGAGTACTGAGAAGTAACAATGTCAATATAGAGATTAAGGTGTTCCTGATCTAGGTCATGGACTTTGAAATTACTATGCAGCAGCGAGCTGGACAATGACTAAGAATGACAGAAGAATAATAGATATCTTCGAGAGATGGAGAAGAGTCTTGGACATATCATAGACAGCCAAGAAAACAAATCGGTCTGTCTTGGATAGGATGAAACCAAATTTCTCCTTGGAGACTAGGATTTTGAAGCTCCATCCCATATACTTTGGGCACTTGTCCAGGAGAGACCAGTGCTTGGAGAAGGACATCATGCTTGGAAGGGTGGAGGGACAGTGCAGGAGAGGAAGACACCGGATGAGATGTATTGATACAGTAACTAGGGCAATGGGGGTAGATATGTCGGAGTCAGTGAGACTCACTCAGGACAGGGCAGGCTTCAGAGCTACTGTACATAGGATCACTATGAGTCACAGGCAAATCAACAGCACATAACAACAAAAAATGATAGCCCTATGAATAATCCATAAAGATAAGCAAGCAAACATACAGATAAAATGGCCTGAGTGACATGGGCCCCCACCTCAAGGCAGCAACATAAGATTCAGAAGTTCTGGAAGTTGCAGGTCCTTGATTGGCAGGCACCTTGGTCTCTTCCAGGGAGGCAAGGAAAGCAGATGCTGGACCTTGTTCCAACTTGTCATAAGAAAAAGCAAACACAAACGAGGGCAAAATGTCACATGAAGATCTTCATAAAGATGCATGCTAAAGAAACTGAGATAAAGCTTTCCTCATAGAGTAAAAGAAAGGACCTTCACCTAGAGCTGACACCTGATAATTAACATTATGATAAATGGAGAAGAGATTGAAATTGTCAAAGATTTTGTTTTACTTTACTCTACATCAAGATATCCATGGAAGCCATGGTAAAGAAATAAAAGTATTGTGGTGGGCATATCTGCTGCAGAAGAGCTCTTAAAAGTGTAAAAAAGCAAAGATGCCACTTTTACGACTGAGATGTTCCTGGTCCAAGCCGTGGTATTTTCAATTGTCTCAGATAATGAATAAATAAGATCCAAGAAGTGATTACCTTTATATTTTGGTGTTAGTGTAGAATATTGGATATATCGTGGAGTGCTAGAAAAAGGAACAAATAAGTATTAAAAGAATCACAGAATTCTCCTTAAAAGTAAAGATGGATGGACTCTATCTCACACACTTTGGACATATACTTGAGACTTCTTTGGACTTATGTTTACTTATATAACAAGAAGCAGATGTCTGAATGGAACAAGGGAACACTTCATGGTTCAGTCAAGGAAAGTGTGCATCAGGGCTGGAGCCTTTCTTCACATTTGCTCAATTTGTTTACTGAGAAAATAATTTTAGAAACAGGACTTTGTGAGGAATGTTTCAATTATTATGGACGTTTGCAGCTGTTTCTCCTCATTGTGATGCTTGCCACATCAGCAAATGAAGATCCTTCTTGGTTGAAAATTTTACTCCATGTGCGCCATTGTAGCATATTCTACTTTGAGGAAGCATCTCTTCCCTAGTCATATTTTGAGTGACTTCCAACCTGAGGGGCTCATCTTGTGTTTTT
>NW_006399755.1:35683502-35684892 GCF_000299155.1 Elephantulus edwardii | reverse complement strand
TCTGACACATCTACCTCCAATACCCCAGTCACTGAATCAATCCATCTAATTGGAGGATCTTTGTCTTCTGCACTGTTCTCAACCCTCTCAAGCATGATGTCCCTCTCCAAGGACTGGTTCCTCCTTGTAACATGCCCAAAGTATGTCAGACGAAGCTTCAGAATTCTTGCCTCCAAGGAGCACCCTGATTTCACCTTTTCCAGGAAGAATCTATTTGTTTTCCTAGCGATCCATGGTATATTCAATTCTTTTCTCCAGCACTACGTATCAAAGGTTTCAATTCTCCTTCTTTCATCCCTAGTTACAGTTCAGCTTTCTGATATATAGCAAGTAATTGTGAAGACCATGGCCTGAGTCAGGCGCATACCTTAGTCTCTAGACTGACATCATCTGCGTTCATAAAAACTGATTTTTTTATGAAGAAAGCTTTGCCTGGGAAAACTTTATGGTTATTCTGTTTCAACACTTTGGTAATTGCTTTCTAGGAGGCAACAATTGAGTTCTCCTTCTTGGTAATTAAAGATATTATGTTGTCCTTAAATGTCATTGAGTCAGTTCCAACTCATAGATACTCCATATGTAACAGAATGAAATGCTGCCCAGTTCTACATCAACTTCACAAAGGTTTCTATGTCTGCTGCAGACACTCTATCAATTCATATTGTGCTTTTTTCTAACCATGTTCTTTACCAGGTATGATATACTCTACTTTGAAGCAACAGTTATTTCTCACCCTTGTCTTTAATGCCTTCTAACCAGAGTAGGTCATCTTCTAGCACTGTAGTAGACAGAAAGACAAAAAATATTCCACAAAGAGTCATAAGATTTTAAGTATCTTTAAAAAGCAGATTGCTGGTTCTGCCTTAGTTTAGAAGCTCTACTGACATCTGTTCAACCATGTGTAATCCTGATAATATTATAAATACCTCTGGCATAGTTTTCAGCATCACAGTAATACACAAGCCACCTTAGTAAGACAGAAGTGGTGAAAGGGTGACATAGAAAAGCACTATCTAGTGTATATGGAGTTCACAGAGTGATCTTTGGGAGTAAGTATTCTTTGGTAGAGAGAAAAGAATATTAAGTATGTAAACATAAAAACAAACATGCACTGTTGTTGTGAGATGCCTCAAGTCAACTACAACTCACAGTACCAGATATGAACTTTGCCTTATAATGTACCACCTTCACGAGTGCCACCATGTTCACGCCTATTTTTGCCATCACTTCTTCAACCCATCTTGTTGAGGGTTGTTCTTTCTTCAACCCTCCACCTTTTCCAACATTCTATCTTTTTTCCAAAGACTGGTTCCTCAGGATAAATTGGTAACTCATAAAGCATGTGAGAGGAAATTTCACTATCCTTGCCTCTAAGGAGCACATTGGTTGC
>NW_006399755.1:35677717-35683230 GCF_000299155.1 Elephantulus edwardii | reverse complement strand
TTGACTATGTCCACCATAAGGGGTATTCTATGGTTACACTTAATCCTAGACAGATTTTTCTTGTATTTTGGCAGTCTGTGGTGTTAATGGTTTATTGGTCCAATATTTTCCCTAGCCGTTGACTGACGTTGCATGCTGATGGATAGGAATATGCAAATAGGGCATGTTAGTCTACCCACAAAAGGACTGGCTACTCTCACCAATCCATAAGGACGTTGGCTAGTGTCATCATTAAATTGAGTAGATACAGAAGCAGAATTGGTGTATCTGATCACCAGCACAGAAAAAGAAAGAGAATGTAGCATGTCCTTTGGGGTAAAAAAATTCTTGTGGCAGCTAGACCTACAGCAGCAGTAGCCATAAAGCAAATGACCTTGGGACTGCCACCTCAGACTTTGCCTAGGTTTGTTGTAAGACTGGGGTTATTGTTGTTGTTGTTGCTATGTGCTGTGGAGTTGCTTGTGACTCATAGAAACCTGTGTACAACAGCTCTGAACTCTGCTCTATCATGAGCCAATCTCATTGTCTCTGACACACCTGCCCCCATTACCCAGTCGTTGAATCAATCCATCTCATAGAGAGTCTTACTCTCCTGTGCTGTCCTTCCACCTTTCCAAGCATGATGTCCCTCTCTAAGGACTGATCTTTTCTTGAAACATGCCCAGACTAAGTGAGACAGGACTTCAAAATCCTTGCCTTCAAGAAGCAGCCTGGTTTCACACTGTCCAGCATGGACTTTTTTGTTCTTTTAGCACTCCACGGTATATTCAATACTCTTCTCCAGCACCACAACTCAAAGGTATTGATTCTTCTGCTATCTGCCTTGGTCATTGTCCTGCTCTCTGATGCATAGCAAGTAATTGCAGAGACTATGGCCTGAATCAGGTGCACCTTAGTCACCAGACTGACACCATTACTCTTTAGTATCCTGGAGAGGTCCCCAACAGGAGATTTTCCCAGTGTAATTCATCTTTTTATATCCTGGCTGCTAGTACCAAGTGTGTTGATTGTGGAGTAAAGCAAGCTAAAGCTGTTAACAATTCCATTCTCTTCACCATCTATCATGATGCTGCCTACTGGTCCAGTATAGGGGGGTCATAATTGGGAGAACTGAGAGCTTTGTAACAGTGGCCTAAAGCCATGAGGCTCAAAGTTGAGATACCTGTGAGCACATTTTGGAAGCTGTCCTGACTGAGTGTATTCTGTAACTAACCCAACTTTTTACTTCTTTAATAAGGCTCTGTGTAATTACAATGGACTTTGAACATAGCAGAACAGTAATATTGGTGTTGGGATGAGTACAAAAATGTATGAGACCATGAGGGACAAGTCTGACATCATGGGAATTAGTTTTGTGCTGTTGATGTAGTTGACAAAGACAATTCTCCTTGTGGAGTTGGTAAAGGTCAGATGTGGCCATCACTATGCAGTCATTGCTCTTTTTAAACAGTCTGTAATTTAGTCAATATTTTTTGTCAATACAACAATTCAAAGGTAATAATTCATTAATCTTATTTATTCATTTTCAAATTTTCATATATAAATGAGACAATTGAAAATACCATGGTGATTTATGTTGTTGTTAGATGCCATCAAGTTGAGTACAGCTACTAGTGACCCTATGAACAAAATACCTGAACCCTGTTCTATCCTGTGCCCCATCCTCACATTTCCTGACACACAAGAGCCCATTGCAGCATAGTGTTAATTTACGTGGTTGAGGGTCACCCTTCCCAGAATGATGTCCTTCTCCAAGGACTAGTCCTTCATAGTAACATGCCCAAAGTATGTGAGGCAAAGCCTCATCATTCTTGCCTCTAAAGAGCACTCCATCTGGCCCCTCTCTAAGACATATCTGTTCTCTTGGCTCTTCATCAGATATTCAGTGCTCTTTTCCAACACCATAGCTCAAAAGCGTCAATTGTTTTAGTTGCATAGCTCTTAGATGCATAGCAAGTGATCGAAACGCTATGGACTGAATCAGACGCACCTTAATCCTCAAATTAACATCACTACTCCTCAATAATTTGAAAGAGGTCCCTAACTGCAAATTTTTCCAGTTCAATGCATCTCTTTATTTCGGGAATGCTGGTACCAAGGGTGTTAATTATGGATCCAAACAAGATGAAGCCTGTGGACCTCAGGCCTGGTGTTAATTGTGTTTGGGAAGAACATTGTTCTAAGTGGTACAGCACTTGTCTGTAAGTTTGCTGTACTGAGATAACTTGGGTTTCCTGTAATACTGAAAGCTGTACCACTGGTGCATCAAATTCCATAAAGATTACCCATGGTGGACAAGTTTTGGTGGAGCTCCCTGATTAAGACAGACTAGGAAGCAAGGTGGGAAATCTACTTTCTAAGCAACAGGCCTCTGAAAATCTTATGAACACTAAAGGAAAAGGATAGTTATAGTAGTATAGTGGTATAGCCCTAATTGGAAGTCAGCTGAAATGAGGAAACAAACAAACATTGTTTAATAATTGGAACATGAAATGCACACAGCTTGAACGTTGGAAAATCAGAAATTGTTTAAAATGAAATGGAACACATGAACATTGGCATCCTAGGCATTAGTGAGATGACCAGCTTTGGTCACTTTGGATCAAATAATCACACGGTCAGGTGTACACTACTTTTTAATGTGACATCCTCAGTTTTTAGCACTTTAAAATAATCCTTTGCAGTGCATTTGCCTAATGCATTAATTCCTTTTATTTCCAGACTGTTGCTTTTATGGGTATTAACTATGGATTCAAGCAAAATTAAATTCTTGCCACTTCCTATTTCTTCCATTTATTGTGGGGTGTGTGTGTGTGTGTGTGTGTGTGTGTGTGTGTGTTTTGTTTGTTTGTTTGTTTTTGTTTTTGGGGTTTTTTTGTCCAGTGATGAGGATTTTTGTTCTCTTGATGTGGAGGTCTGATCCATACAGAGGACTGTGGTCGTTGAGTCTTATTGGTAGGTGCTATGAGGGCTTTTTTCCTCCCCATTTCTAGTGTGTTTTTTCCACTTTCAGTGTGTTTTTGTTTTCCTCTCTTTGAAGCAAGTTTGAATATCTGGGAGTTCCCTGTAGATGTAGTTCTCCAATTATTATTTTTAATATATTTTCAAAATCTTCCTTTCATGTGATATTATTTGTTTTCTAAATTGTACAATCTGATTAATTACTTTTTCAAAGCTGTATAATATTTCCAAAGTAGATAAATTCATTTATTATCTTTCAAAAAAGAACTAGCATAATCATTTCCTCTTCTACCCATTTCACATCATACTTTACTTATTCCTTCACACTTGTAGTTATATTGTTATATTTCATAATCACAATAAAATACATTTGTTGAATATAACAGTTAAAGTATCATTTAAGCTATATATTGAAATATTTCCAAGTTCAACTGTTAAAAGAAATTGCTAGCTTAATAAACATCTCTAATAATGGAATAAAAAAACCCATTCAAATTCATTAAGTTTATTCAAACTTATTAAAATCTTCAAAAACTTATCATTTAAAAAAGTAGGAATATGACTCAATAAGAGATGATTTAAAAATAAATGAAAACATTCTTTCAGAAGTGCAAATATTACAGATCAAAGTGTTTTCTAAGGCCAAAATTTTTTGGATAATTGTCTCAACTGTACACAGTCAGGGTATGTAGGATTAATCTAACTAAAGAAAGATTAGGAAGGATTTACCTTGAAAAAAATTACTTGCAAATATGATTGAAAGTGAATTTCTGCATTCATGGATTGATGCTGGGAAAAGACAAAGTAGCAGTTCCACGGAATATTTTATAGCTTTAATGCATATTTTTGTGACATTATCAACAGTCACAAACTAATCTACAAAGCCAACATGGTAAGCTTTTAGAATCCACTAATCTGTTTTTCTCTTCTTAATATTTTTCAGCTTATTTTTCCATATGCAAGATAAGCAGAGTCTGAGAGTAAGTATTTCAATGCGTTTGATTTGGGCATTTTGAATAGATTATTCATAATAATAATTTTCATAATTATGTTTGATTCCTTATCTAATGTTTGACTAAATGCTTATACTTAAAATATAGTAGCAGCTCCATAATTTATGTACAACATTAGCTCATTCTTTCTGATGTGTGACTTTCTCTTCTTTCCCCCGTCTCCCACTATACTTCTCTGTTGATTCCATACAAGGCTCTTCAGAGACGCTACTTGCTCTGGAAGACATTTCCTAACTGATACCTCATTTCTCAAACTTGATTATAAATCAGGGTACTAAATTCTGGCTGGAATAGTTTATTTTAAGATTAATCGTTATATTCCATACTGTGTATGTGTGTGTATGTGTGTATATATGTGTGTGTGTGTGTGTGTATTTTTTTCTTGTTAATGTGCCATTGAGTTACCTGTGACTCATAGTGACCCTATGTACTTTGAAGTACATAGAGTTCAAAGCTGTTGCTTTGAAGCCTGCCCTATCCTGAACTAGTCTCTGACTCTGACACATCTACCCCCACTGGCTCAGTTAATGTATCAGTCGATTTCATCCAGGGTCACCCTCTCTTACACTGTCCCTCCACTCTTCCAAGAATGATGTGGAGTTCCAAACTTCTAGTCTCCAAGGAGATACTTGGTTTCACTCTCTTCAAGACAGACCTATTTGTTTTCTTGGCAGTCCATGATATGTTCAAGACTCTTCTACAGCACCACAATTCAAAGGCATCAATTCTTCTTTTGTCATCCTTAGTCATTTGTCCAACTCTTATGCATAGGAAGTAATTTCAAGGAGCATGGCCTGGAACAGGTGCACCTTATTATCTAGATTTACATAGTTGCCATTGTCTTCCAAAATCATCTAATAATAAAATATTAGCCTTATTGAAAACATACCTTTTTTAAATTATTTACTTACAAAGTTCATATAGATTATGTTTCACACTATTCTTCATTCACTTTGTGCTTCATACAATCATTCTCATGAATTTTTTTTTCATAAAATTAATCACCATTGACCTTTCCCATCATTACCCTTTCTTTTCACCCAGATCTTCCAACTTCCTTTCCCTCCACCCTCTCCACTCATCAAACTGTGCAATCCTGTGGTTTGCCTCACCCATCTTCAAACACCGCCCCCCCATTGAGTTCTCATACATGTTTTACTAGGCACCTTTTGAGAATTGAAAATTCTACTCTTAATCATAAAAATAGCATTCCTATTAGATATCCATTGGCCTTCAGCAGTTTAGAGAGATTTTTTACTTTAGTCTGTCCCAATGTAGTATGTCTCCTAACCTCCTGATTGCTCATAGCAAGTGTGTTGATTGTGAACCCAAGTAAGATGAAATTGTTGACATTTTCAATCTTTTCTCTATCTTATGATATTTTCTAAAGATTCAGTAGTCAGCCATTTCAGGCAGTAAGATATGATCAAGAGTCAATAGTATTGAAAGAAATCCAAGATGCCTTGAAGGCATCGGCAAGAATAAACAAAAATCAATGCGCTACAGCCAGAAATGAACAATCTGGAAAGGATAAAATTG
>NW_006399755.1:35672952-35674346 GCF_000299155.1 Elephantulus edwardii | reverse complement strand
TATAAATAATATTTTTATATACAGTATTTTATAACTCTTTACTAAATGTTGGACTTTAGGATTCAATGACAATAAATGAGAACCAACACCTTCAAGGAATGTCTGTTTAAGTAGAAAAAGAAATGTGAAACAAGATAATACGATCTGGTAACTAAGGGAATATAGATAAGTGGACATTCAGTCAGCTATTAACAATTTTCTTCTGTTAGGAAACTTTTTTATCCATTATCTGAGAATGACTCATCAACCAATCCAATAACTCGATAAACTGGATCAACACAACCAGAATTCCTAATTTAATCCCATTAGAATAGCCCATTGTGTAATGCTCACATGTTTGAAGCTAAGAGGATAAATAAATTTAGTCCATATTTGAGGTTTCTTTGTTTAATAAGCCTATTTTTTGGATCCAGAGGCTTAAGAACATTTTTCTATCCTAAAACATTTCAGCTGCCCCTTCCTCTTTGCATCTGTAAAATTGGCACAACCTGAGAATTTACAGTTGTGCTGTATTCCTTTAGCAGCTGAAGCCCCACAAATCCAGTCAGACTGGTCCAGAATCCTCTTTTGTATTTTTATATGAAGATTTCCCATTGTTTCCCCAAAGGAACTGATTAAAAAATAAGACTATAATCAAAATTTTACAAGTAGTATTCTGTAGGGGGAAAATCAATGCAAATTCTTAAGCACCCACCTATAAACAATTTTTGCATTTTGTTTTTAATCTATTCAATTCATTAGTACAATTCTCATGATGGTTTCTTCTAATTTTGGTCTCAATAAACAACAAATTGCTGTGAATTCCTTTGGTGAGTCCCAAGGCCTAGAAATAATGATACACAAAGCTGAGGTATGTCTTTAGTCTCTAACTTTTTATGATACAGATGTCAAAACACCTCATATCCAAGAAAGTGGCAGAAAGCAATTTGAATGCCTTTAAGGTGTGCCTGATCCATTGTCTTCTCAATTGCTGGCTATGTGTATGAGAGTTGAACAATGACTAAAGGTTATAGCAGAATGAATGCCTTTGAACTGTGATGCTGGAGAAGAGTACTGGACACACCAATGAACATTCTTGAACTGCCAAGAAAACAAGCAGGTCTGTCATGGAGAGGGTGAAACCAGGTTTCTCCTTAGAGGCAAGGATTTTGAAACTCCATCTCCCATACTTTGAGCATGTTGTCATGAGGGATTAGTCCTTGGAGAAGGACATCATGCTTGCAAGCAGTTAGCACATAAGAGAAAGTCCCTAAATGAGAAGGATTGATACAATGACTGTGGGAATGGGGGCAGGAGTGTCAGAGATGGTGAGAGTTGGCTCTGGGCAGGGCAGGGTTCAGAGCTATTATTCCCAAGGTTGCTATGAATTGTAGTTGACTCAACAGCACATAACA
>NW_006399755.1:35669909-35671122 GCF_000299155.1 Elephantulus edwardii | reverse complement strand
GATTGCAGAACCAAGCAAGCTGAAATTGTTAACAATCTCAATCTCTTCTCCATCTATTATGGTGTTGCCAATTGGCATAGTGGTGAGAATCTTTGTTTTCTTGATGTAGAACTTCAATTTATATTGAAAACTCTAGGCATTGACCCTCTGCAGCAAATGTTTCATACCCTCCTCAGTTTCAGCAAGTAAGCTTGTGTCATCTGCATAACACAACCTGATGCTACATTCTTCCTCATAAAGTTCAGCCTCTCAAATGATCTGATCTGCACACAAATTGAAAAGTTATGTAGAAGCCCAATATGCTATACACTACAACAAGGTTCCTTGAGCTATGATAACAGCAATGGATAAATGATATTTATCTATCAGCTTATATTCTTTACCAAGCAATACAGAATCTTTCTCCTCCTGTCAATAATACATACAAAAATATATCTCAGATCCATCTTTCCTCCCTTCTTCTTCTGTTTTCCTTACCATCAATCAAGTTCATGAACCAACATCAACTCATTTGGACATTCAATTTCTCTGTTTCTACTCTAATCATTCATAATCCATTATTTATCTAGTAGTTAGTATAGTTTAGAGGAAAAAATACCCAACAAAACAAGACATAGATCTGATCACCTCAGTATTCCTTTACTAGCTAGTGGCCTAGTGGTACAATACTGTGCTGCAATCGCAAAGTTACACAGTTGAAATCCACCATCAGCTCCATGACAGTACAATGACAGGCAATGAGCAATCTCCTCCCATGCAATTAATTGACTCTGAAAACCTGCTGGAGGGTCAGCTGTAAATCATTTCTGGCTCTATGGTACACAACAACAACGACAATTTTCTCACTACTCACAAGATGCATACAATCTATGACCAACTATCTCTGTGCAGTAAACCTGGTATCAGAATTTTTAAAGTAGCTTTTATTTTGCTCATAAAAGGAGATTTCTTCAAGGAAATGTGGAATCTTATCCTATTTAGAAATATCTGCTTGCAGAATAATGGTGGTTTGGTTTTGTTTGGGAGTCAAAGAATATAATTTTTGTAAATGTACTGAGGATGTAATCAAGGATGCTTTAGGCAGAATGTTAAATGATCCAGGAGGTATCAAAAGAGGATGGAAGGAATATACTGAGTCATTGTATCGAAGGGAATTGGCAGATACAGAAGAATTTAATGACATAACATTTGAGCAAGAGCCTATGGTGATGAA
>NW_006399755.1:35666803-35668508 GCF_000299155.1 Elephantulus edwardii | reverse complement strand
TGATTCAGTGACTGAGGTTATCGGGATGGGTGTGTCAGAGGCAGTGCGATTGGCACAGGATAAGAGCAGGGTTTAGGGCTGTTGTACATAGGGTCGCTATGAGTCTCAAACGACTTGACAGCGCATAACAACAACAACAACAACAAATGTACCAACTGTAACAGTCTTCTTTTAGCAAATGACAAAATTTTAAGGTGAGGAAAAAGAGAGGATGACAGAAAAAGTGGCAGGGTCTTTGGCATCCAGTGAGTCACAGTGACAACAAAGAAGGATAGAGTCAAATTTGTAAAAGAAGTCTGCTTTGGGGGGAAAAAAGAAGTGTCAGAAAATGAGGTTGTGGAAATAAATTAAAAGCTAATATTTCACACCAACAGTACAAAAAGGAGATGCTGAGTTATCCCTAGGTTAGGAGGCATTAGTTGGAAAGTAAGATATATAATAAAATTTGGTGAGGAAAAGAGTTGACAAGTGTTAATTAATATTTGTGCTTATGGTGGAAAATATGATTTTGCACATTTCCCCTGATTTAACACTTAGGCAGACTTGAGTTCAGTGAAGTTTAATACACAGTAATTAGTTTCATCCTGACGTAAATTCAGCATAGTAACAGGAAGACTCTCATGGTCCAGCAATCTGCAAACCTTTTAAGAACGAATTACTGTTCTTTTCCTTTTAAACGAAATATCCTCTGAGAAGCTTCAACCTTATAAGATCTCTACAGCTTGAAAAGTAGTTGATCAAGGTGTAAAACAAAACTTGAAGTTCAATAAACCTAGTTGCATTTTAAAACAATATGGCTATAAATTAAAAAAAAACAACACTAAGGCAACATATGGAAAACTGACAAATGGATTTGATGCTTTCTTTATTTATATTAGGTGCTGAGTCAAGTATGACTCATAACTGTTGTTAGTTGCGCTCAATTCGAGTATAATCCATAGCAACTCTGTGAAGAGTGGAATCCTGCCCTAGCCTGCACAATCTTCTCACTTTCTGGCAAACTAAAGCCCTCTGTGCTAGTCACTGTGTCGTTCTACCTGGCTGAGGGTCTTCTCCTTCACTGACTCTGCCTTTCCAAGCATCATGTCACTCTCTGAGGTATAGCCCCTCCTAACAATAAGCCTAAAGTATGTGAGATGACACTTTATCATCTTTGCCTCCAAAGAGAACTCTGGCTACACTTTCTCCAAAGCATATTCGCTTGGGTTTTGGGGTGTGTGTGTGTGGTTTTGGTGTGTTTTTTTTTTAAGTTCATGGGATAGTCAGTAATCTCCAAGACAACAATTCAAAGGCATCAATTACTCTTCTGTCATCCTTACTATTGTTGAGCATAGAGAGCTCTGGTGGTCTAGTGACAAAAAGCTGTGCTGCAATCTCAAAGACATGCAGTTCAAATTCACCACCTGCTCCACAAGATTATGGGCAATCTCCTCCCGTACAGATTAACTACTTCTGAAAACATCAGAGGATCAATTATGGGTCAGTTCAGGTTCAATAGTACACACAACAGCATATGCATAGCAAGTGATTAGAAAGACAATGGCCTGAATCAGATGCACCTTATTCCTAAAACTGACATCATTACTCCTCAATATTTCAGAAAATTCCCTATCTGCAGGATTTTCTGGTGCAGTATGACTCCTGATTCCATGACTACTAGTACCAAGGGAATTCATTGTGGATCCAAGTAAGATAAAGTTGTTGA
>NW_006399755.1:35658501-35665898 GCF_000299155.1 Elephantulus edwardii | reverse complement strand
TTAAAACTGTTAACTACCTCAATCTTTTCACCATCCATACTGATGCTACCAATTGGCCCAGTGGTTATAATCTTTGTTTTCTTGATGTTGAGCTTCAGTCCATATAGCAGGCTGTAGTCCTTGATCTTCTGCAGCAAGTGTTTCAGATCCTCCTCAATTTCAGCAAGCAGGGTTGTATCATCTGCATAACGCAGAATATAGCTTCTCAGATTTGCTCAGGATAAAGATTGAATAGGTATGGAGAGAAAACACAACCTTGGTGTACTCTCTACTTAATTTTAAACAAAGTAGTGTTTCCTTGTTCTGTTTGCACAACAGCCTCTTGATCTAGGTATAAGTTTTGCAAGAGCCCAATTAAGTGCTTTGGGATTCTCTTTTTTTTTCCTATAAAATAAATGGAGACCATTTATTTGCTGGGAAAATTCTATTATCTATAAATACAGGAATAACATGTATATTCTTTTTTTAAATTTTCTACTAGTTTATTTACAAAATTTGAATACAAATTCAAACAAATTCTTTTCATTTCCCTCACCCCCCTATCTATTAAATTGTACAACTGAATGATTAATAAACCCCTACTCCTGCACATCCACATCAATCTGCTTCCAGCCTCTCCCATTCCTCTTGGATCTTTATACTTATTCTATAATAATAATTTTATACAATATTTATCTTTGTGGAGCTGAGTTAATTCACTCAGCATAATGCTCTTCATTCCCCCTAAGTTAGGTAATAATTTACAAAATAATTGCTTCTGTATGCTGCATAGTATTCCATTGTGTGAATGTACCATAATTTCTCAATCCATTTGTTTGTGGTTGGACATTTGGGCTGTTTCCATGTTCTTATGATGGTGAATAATGCTGCTATGAACATTGGTGTATAAATCTCAGTTTGTGCCTCAGTTCTCACATTCTCAAGGTATGTTCCAAGTAGGAATAACTAGGCTATATGGAATTTCTAAGTTAAACTTTTTGAGGAAGGCCAAACTTCTGGCCAGAATAGTTGTACCACTTTGCAATCCCACCAATAATGTATAAGAGCTCCTTTCTCGCCACATCATCTCCAACATCTATTACTATTTGCCCTATTAAATCTATATGTTCAATGCAATTTCAATTGAGATACCAAATTCCTTTTTCAAGGAGATTGAAAAGGAAATTATCAAATTTATTGAAAAGGCAAGAGACCCTGAATAAGTAAAACATTTTTAAGAAACAAAAATGAAGTTGGAGGCATAGCACTCCCTGACCTCAAAGCCTACTACACAGCAGTAGTAACCAAATCAGCATGGTACTGGTACAATAATAGGCATATAGACCAATGAAACAGAATTGAGTACCCAGCAATAGACCCAGCTATCTATGGTCAACTGATATTCAACTAGGAAATCAAAGCTATCAAATGGAGAAATGATAACCTCTTGAACAAATGATGCTAGAAAGACGTCCATTGCACCTGCAGAAAGCTGAAACAGGATCCAAATCTCACACCATACACAAAAATCAACTCAAGGTGGATCAGAGACCAGGGAGTAGAGCCCAAAACCATAACGTTCATAAGATTCCCATTCTCCTTAATGTCAGCCACAACTTGTTATGATCCACATAGTCAATGACTTTGCATAGTATACCTTATGCAAAGTACAACTCATAGTGACTCTGTTGTTGCTGTTTTTAAGTGCTGTTGAATCATATGCGACTCCTAGAGACCCTATGTACAACAGCACTAAACTCTGCTCTATCTTGTGCCAATCTTACTGTCTCCAACACACTTACACCCATTACCCCGGTCACTGAATCAATCCACCTCATAGAGGGGCTTCCTCTCCTGCGCTGTCCCTCCACCCTCCCAAACATGACTTCCTTTTCCAAGGACTGGTCTCTTCTTGCAGCATGTCCGAAGTATGTCAATGAAGTTTCAGAATCTTAGCCTCCAAGGAGCAGCCTGGTTTAACCCTCTCCAGGTTGAACCTGTTGGTTTTCTTAGCAGTCCATGATATATTCAATACTCTTCTCCAACACCACAGTTCAAAGGCATCAATTCTCCTTCTATCCTCTTTAGTCATTATTCAACTCTCTGATGCATAGCAAATGATTGCAAAGACTGTGGCCTGTATCAGGCGCACCTTAATCTCCAGAGTGACACCATTGCTCTTCAGTACTTTGGAGGGATCCTTAACAGCAGACTTTTTCAACGCAATACATTTTTTAATTTCCTGGCTGCTCATAGAAAGAGTATTGACTCTTGAGCCAAGCAAACTAAAGCTGTTAACAATCTCAATCTCTTCACCATCCATCCTGATGCTGCCAATTGGCCCAGTGGTGAGAATCATTGTCCTCTTTTGATATTGAACCTCAATCCATATGTGACCTTATAAACAATAAATCTGAACCCTCTTCTAGCCTGTGCCAACCTCACAGTCTCTGACACAGTTGGGTCCATTGCCGTAATCACTATGTCAGCCCACTTGGTTGAGGGTCTTATTCTTCATCACCCCTCAAACCTTTCCAAGCATAATGTCCTGCTCCAAGGAGTATGCTCTCCTAGCAACATGCTTAAAATATGCAAAATGAAATCTCACCATCTGTGCTTCCAAGTAGCAAGGTGTCTTTTGGGGAACCAATAAAAAGGGATTTTTTGTGTGTGGGTTTTTGTTATACGAAGTTTTTTTCAACAGAAAGAGTATTGTTAATACTCTGTCACTTAGGTAGTATAGACTTTCTAGCACCTACCAAACATTTTCCTTGGGCCTCATGTATTTAGAAAGAGAAGGAAAGTAACTGGGTCTTGATAGTCACAGAATTTATAATTAGTGGACTGACAGTATACCAATAAAACAAGATCATAACTCTACCTAAGAAGAGGAAACTTTTCTGAAAAAAAGAAACCCAACAAAGAAAGTAGGGAAAAGAAAGTTCTTCTAATAGTTGCACCCCAAAGCATTTACTCTTTTATCTTTCACTGTGCATCTTTCACCAGCAATGTCATTCCTCCTCTCCCCAATTCCCTCCAGTAGCTACAGCAAGTAATTCTTCAAATTTAAATTAATTCCACCATTCTATGAAGATGTCAAGGCATTGCAGGCCCACTTATTTCTTTCTTTAAGAGAAATATCATAATAAGAATTCATTTGTTCTGTATCTCTGAACCCCACCCCTAACACACACACACACACACACACACACACACACACACACACATTTCTACATTGTGTGCCATCTCAATTATATCAGACACCAAGCCAGAAATCTAAGGGTCATCATTTTTTCTATCTTTTAGTTACCCATTTGATCCACTAATCACAAATCCTACAAAGTCATTACCTAAAATACCTCTTGAATATGACCATTGTTATTTATCCCCCAGGGAATGCTCAGTGGTTTCTGGTTCTCTCTCTAATGTATTTTTCCAAGTCTCCAATTCCACAGTATAATTACAAGTCTTGAAAATGTAAATTGGAGTATATCTTCTTTCTGAATAAAACACTTTAGCAAATCTCTTTTGTTGCCATAAAAAATATTTCTTCATAGTTTACAAGGCCCAATCAAATCAGTTTAATGATTTTCTCTAGTATTTATCATCCTATTATTTCTCCATTTTATACTTACCTCCAGACTTGCCATCAAATGTACCTCAACACTCAATTTCCCACTCTTCTCCTTTTACCTGACTAAAGTTTACATCATGTTGATATTTCAGTTTAGAAACTTCTTCAAAGAATCTTTCTGGATTTCTAAACAGCCATGTGACTATTTCTCCTAGTTGCTACCACAGTATTTCTCCTATAATTTTATTGACAGAGTTCAATTACTTAAGAAGGCAGAAAGAAGCAATTCTAGCCAGACAAAATGAAATGCAAATATTTCTCACGCTAGGTAGCAATCATATCTCTAGGATGGATAAAGGGCAGGGGATGAAATTTACTGAACTAGTAAGGCTACAAGGTAGAAAATCTGCTATAACTATGTCAGTGCTGATGTGAGTGAACATTGATACTTACCATTGAATACTACTGCTACTGCCTGAGCTACTGCCGCTTTTGATTGGCAGAGCCCAGGTCACATGTTTATACCCTCGCTGCAAGGCACTAGGAAAGCAAGCTCTTTTCTATGCTATTGGGGAGTATTAGGGCTAATTGTTACTCAGTTTTGTTGGAGAGACAAAAAAGAAGGTGTCTCATTTAGGGGGAAAAAATAATGTACGATGATGTTTAGCTTTAAACCCTTGAGGAAAATACATAAGGACATATTCTCACATAGCTATGTACTTTAGATTTTACTATACGTTTTTCTATACAATTATTAAATTCTTGACCAGTGTTCATGAATAAAGATGTATGAGCACAAGTAAGTATGTCTCTCTCACAATAATGATAGACTTTTAATATATCAATGTAATCTTAATTTCTGAGCTTTGGTGACCTAGTAGAAGAGTTTGTATCGCAATCATAAAAGTAAGCAGTTCAAATCCACCAACTGCTCATTGAGAAAAGAATGAACAATCTCCTCCCATGTGATTAATCGTCTCTGAAAACCCACTGGAAGGTCAACTATGAGTGTTTTCTTATTCGACCACACGCAACAACTCGATATTTTGAAGCCGTGAAATGAATTGTTAAGAATTTGAGAATTTGAGTTTAGTAAGAACTTTTGGTAGTATGTGGTAATTATACTAGGTGGGTGTTTTCTGCTGTTTTTCATCTATTTTATATATATATAATTTTTATTTTTATATATATTGATTATATTATATATATATGAAACCATCATACTTTTTATGGCTAGTACACAAGAAGCATATATTGTTTTGCTATTTTACTTTCAGTATTTCTATGTCATATTTTTAAAGCATATTGCTCACTTACTTTTCTATCTAGTCTGGCTGGAACATAATTGAAGCTTAATTAAAGAATCTAAAAAGACAGTCTCTATACCGTGGACTAACGCTTCTAAGCTTGATCCCAGTTTGTCTCTTATGAACATTACGGTTTGGGGCCTTACTCCCAGGTCTCTGATTCACCTTGAGTTGACTTTTATATATGGTGTGAGATGTGGATCCTGTTTCAACTTTTTTCAGGTGGAAGTCCAGTCTTGCCAGCACCATTTGTTGAAGAGGTTGTCATTTCCCCATTTGATAGCTTTGATTTCCTTGTTGAATATAAAACCATTATTGTAGAATGAATATAAGGATTTAAAAGGGTGGAGGAGGGGGGAAGGAAGCACAGGGATGAGGATATGCAGGAGTGTTGTATTTGATAGGTGAGAGAAATGGGAAGAATTTGTTTTCTAAAACAATCTATTCAAATTTTATAAACAAACTAGTATTTAAAAAATAGAATGTACAAACGGAGTACAGAACACATATCAACAGATATTGTTGTTAGGTACTTACTATTAAGTCAAATATGACTCACAGCTGCTAACCACTGTGACACTGATGTGTCAAATGCAATAATGGTTACTCATGGTGGACAGTGTTTGGTGGAGCTCCCTATTAAAACAAGTTTGGAAGCAGGAGTGGCATCCACTTCCAAAATAGCTTGCCTCCGGAAACTCTATGAACTTGGAGAAACGATGAAAGTTACACAAGTGTTCAGGTCTTTCGTTCATAGGGTTCCTATGAGTCGTCTAGGACTCCACTGCACTTACAACAACAATATGACTTACTCACACACAGCAGGTTCTCTCCGTCAGCTTGCCTGGTGCTTACAGGCCCAGGACCGGAAGAGAGTCTGAACCTTCCAATAACACGATGACATGCTAAAGCAGAGACTGCACCACCGTAGTGGTGTCTCCTAAAACTATGACTTGGGTGGTGAGCACTTGTCCTTTGGGTGGTGGAAACTGGCTTGTCTAGGGGCATTTTGTTCCTTTTCTTCCTAGCAACTTCTGTCAGGGACCCACCTTCTGTTCTTTGTTTGGTCTCAACCTGTGACCTCGCTGTTCATAGTTGTACTTAGTTGAAAAAAAAAGAAGAGAGGAGGTGATTCCTTCCCACCCACCCCCCTTTGACGTTGTCCATCTTTATTGCTACTTCCATTGGTATCTGCCAAATTGAATGTTCTTAAGGCATAACAACACCAATAAAGTCTTATAAAAGAAGACTTTCAGCATCTTATAAAATATTGCAACGCATCCATTACAAGACAAATGGGTAGAGTAGGGAGGTAACACTGTGATGGGGGTGTGTGTGTGTGTGTGTGTGTGTGCACGCGTGCGTGTGCATGTGTGTGTGCTCACCTAAAAGCATGTTGTTTTTAAGGCTAAGAAATTACAATGTCAGGGTCTGTACATAGAATATTGTGTGCATTTCCACACGGACTTCTAGAATTAGTCTAAATAGAATGGAGAGGTGTATAAGCATTCCACTAGGGAAAGGGAAACATTTAAATGCAAAAGTATTAATTTCTTCTGGAGAATTAGAGAAAATGTATACTAAAAACATGCAAGAGGTTATAAATAAAACATTTAGATTTAGAAAAAAATAATACCAAGCTTCATATTAGATTGTGCTTACATTTTCTTTACCTTTTTTTTCATTCACTCTCCTTCAGGGAGCTAGCAATTTTAAAAAGATAAAGCATGATGGAGACCTGATACATTGACTACTGTCTGGAAGAATCTTCATAAAACATAAGTAAATTTGTGGAAGCAAAAGAGAAAAGAGAAGAGAACCAGTTTGCCTAATATAAGTTAAGACTAATATGTTGTTGTTGTTGTTGTTGTTGTTGTTTGGTGCCATCGAGTAGTAGACGACTCATAGAGACCCTATGAATAAACGGCCTGAGCACTGTTAGTACAGAGAGTTTCCGGAGGCAAGCCATCTCGGAAGTGGATGCCGCTCCTGCTTCCAGGCTTAAGACTAATATAGCATCTCATTTAATCACCTGCCATGGTTTCTTTAAAGAAGGTGGCCATTTTCTTCCTTTCCTTATCCATCTGAGAAATTCTGAGAAAGAAATGAGTTTATCAAGTAGGGTAGTTTTTATAAGCATGACTTAATTCAGCAAATACTGGAGCTACTTCTGAGTGCCTTAAAATTCAGGGCCCCTAACTTTTTTTTATCTTAATATGAGGCAGAATTCTAAGAAGGGCAATGAAAGACACTACCAAAGACTAAGGTAGATGAAATATGAAGAGTATCATTTCATTAGGAAGCAGAGTGGCATTCACTTCCTAAACAACATGCCCCTGGAAACTCTATGAAATTTGATAAATGTCGGTAGTTATAGAAAGGCTTCAGGCCTTTTGTTCATAGGGTCCTTATGAGATGTGCTCAACTTGACAGCAGTCAACAACAACATCACTCAGAGCAACCCTGTGAACAACAGATCTAAATCTTACCCATTCTGTGACAGCCTAATTGACTCTGACAAATTTGAGCCCATAACT
>NW_006399755.1:35629417-35658176 GCF_000299155.1 Elephantulus edwardii | reverse complement strand
GAGGTCCTTTACAGCAGACTTCCCCAATACAACATACCTTTTGATTTCTTGACTGCTAATACCAAAGGTGTTGAATGAGGATCCGAGTAAAATGAAATCATTAACAACTTCAATTTTTTCTCCGTTTATCTTGAAGCTGCCTATTGACACACTATGGGGGATTTTTGTCTTCTTAGTTATATATAGCACAAGTAGACATTAATGACAAACAATAACAAAAACATGAAAAGAGTTTCATCCTCAGCAAATGAAAAGAACATATCTAAAGTTTTGAGTCACATTGGAAGAACCTGAGCATTGAGTTGGACCATTAAAAGTGATCAAAGAATTAGGATGCTACAATGTATATTTCATACATGCTTCTCCAGACTTAAAATTAATCAAGTTTTATGTAACAACTTGTTAGCTCCCTATCACTGTGGCAGAGTTACAAGATCTGTGAGAACAGGAGTAATGCCCATATATGTCTGGTCTATGTTGTTGTTAGGTGCTTTAGAGTCAGCTACAATTAATAAAGACCGTATGACCAACAGATCAAAACCTTGCCCTATCCTGCACCATCTGCACAGTTTCCACAATGCTAACGCTCAATCTTGTGGTCACTATCATGATCTTTCTCATTGGGAATCTTCCTGTCTTTCATGGATCTTCTACTTTCCCAACATGATGTCTTTTCCCAGGGACTGGAGACTCCTAACAACATGCCTTCTAGGGTTCTGAGAGTTTGCTTGTCCTTGTTAGAAGAGCCAACAATTGTGGGACACAATCTTATGTACAGCAGAATGAAACACTGCCTGTTCCTGTTCAAGCCTCACAATCTCTCCTAGCCTTGAGCCCATGGCTGCCACAAATCAACCCATATGTTGAAGGTCTTTCTCATTTTCACTGACTTCTACTTTTCCCAGAATTACACACACACACACACACACACATCAAGGATTAGCCTCTCCTGATACCATGTCCAAAGTATCTGAGATGAAGTTTCATCATCCTTGCTTCTAAGGAGCATTTTGAGTCTACTTCATTGTAGATATATTTGTTTGTTCTTTAGTCTGACTCATAGATGTTGAGCAATAGGTTTTCTCAAAAATAAGTAAATAAATGAACAAATGAATAAAGGTGAGGATAAGGCCACAGAGGTGACAGGGGGTGGTGGGAACCAGTGAACAGTGCCAGGCTCCAATGTGGTGACCTGGATCAGCTGAGGCCTGATGTCAGGCCACTCCCTTGTAGCCCTTTTCTTCTAATCCACTTCTCATTCTCCTTTGGAAGGATTAAGGTCTCTGGAAAACCATCAAAAAATTGTTATGGGAACGGCAGGCCCAAATAATGCTCAAGTATCAGGAGGATCTGGGCACTGAAAGCGACTTCTGTTCCACTTCCCTTTGCTGAGGGGTTGGGGGAGGGCTCATAAAGCCATAACTCCTTCCAGGGGGTTTTAGAAGCCATATAAAGTAGCAGGCAAGAGCTTGTTTCCTCATTCTGCAGGTGGTGCCAGAACTCTCAGTCTTCCACGGAGAGAAAATGTCTATCCAGTAAGTGTCTCTGGGATTTTTTTTTTAATGCCCTAGTGGGATTGATAGTAAATAGGCTATTTCAAGAGCTCCTTAAGAGAAAGCATGGACTGATGACTTGATTACAGAAGGCCCTTTGATCTTGGTGGGACAATGCTTCTTATTTACAAATTGAAGCAAATTCTACAATCAATGTCTAAATTACATTGGATTTTTGTAACTTAGAATAAGGCTGTAAAGCAGTTATGATGAAGAGATTTCTTTTTATTTTTTTAAATACAATGAGGATTTCAAGTAGGCCAACCTCAATTCCCCTTGTTGCCCAGTCATTTCATTGCTGTGTAGTTTTATAAAAATCATTATCTTTCATTAAGGTTCAGTTATTTCTTCCCCACATATAGATTGGGCATAAGAGTAGTGCTTACACTAAAATGGTTTCTTTTTCCTCTGAGGTCTAAATCAACTAATATAAAACAAAGTCTTTTATATGGTGTGTGGTACAAGTACGTGCTTACTCAATGGCACACAACAGCAACATTATGAGTACAGTCATAATGCTCACTCCAAGAAACTATAAAAATACAACCAAAGTGAGGAGAAAAGAGATGAGAAAAAAAAATATCTGGAAGCTGAATCTGCTGATTTTAATATTTACATATAATACATGTATATAACGCTTGAAGATTAGTGGAAAGCTTAGATAATGGAGAAAAGCCAGTGATAGATACAGCAGAGATTAACAGAATTTGAGGTCTCTGATACTGTACTTTCCAGACAATTTTGATTCATAGTGCCCACATAGGCCAGGGTAACACTACTTCGTAACATTTCTTAGGACAAAATTATTACAGGAGTAGATGACCAGGTCCTTTCCTCTGTGGAACAGCTGATAAGCTTCAACTACCAGCCTTTGGATTACCAACCAAGTTCTTAGCCATAACTGGGTGTAAGGATACCAAAACAATCCAAACCCATTGCCATGGTCACACTTTTAGTCATAGTAATCATATAGGAAGAATAGAAGAATCTTCTAGGATTTCCAAGGCTCATCTTCACAGCAGACTGCATCTTTCTCTCAAGGAGAGTTTAACATATTCCAAGGTTTAGTCTTTCATTAGGAACTAATGAAATTAGTTATAATAATTATAATTAGTTATAATAATTAAAGCACTGTACTACCAGGGCCTCTGAGAGTAGAAATAGAATAGAGTATTTCTGTTGGAAATGTCAAAGTTTTGGAAAAGAAGTGAAAATGCTGGATTAGTTGATACCACATAAGGTAAAGGACCACTACATCTACTTTCAAAAGTATGAGAGAAATGGATGGGGTAAAAAGAAGCCCACTCTGATCACTGATAGCAATAGAAAGTCGTGTCTTCTGAGATCAAAAGAAGAACTCTGAGCTGGGGCCCCACGTGCATACCTGAGACATTGCTATACTCCCTAAGCACCAATTGTTTCCTGAGGAGGGTAGCTGGGCAGTGAACTTGACACGAAGCCAGAGAATATTTTCTCTTAATATTTGCTCTCAGATCTACCTCTGGATGTCTTTAAACGTCAATGTTATCTTCCTCTTTAATGTTCTACTGTTTCAGAGTGGAGCATCCAGCTGCTGGTTACAAGAAATTGTTCGAAACTGTAGAAGAGCTTTCCTCGCCACTAACAGCTCACGTTACAGGTGTGTCTCTTGCATCTTTTCTGTAGTGTTTCCTTTAATTCTCAGTCACTGGGATATGAAGAGGGGAGCCTGAGATCATAGTCTTTAAAATTAAGAACCCAGGCTCTCTCCTTTACCTATTCTTAATTCTTCTAAGGCAAAAAACACTCCCTGATTAGAGTTCCTTGAAGTCAGAAACTACGTCTTTGTCATCACTCTCTCTCTGTGCCTAGCTCAGTTCCTGGCATGCAGTAAATTCCCTACAAATGTGTATGACAATCTGGAATGCATTTCAAAGTGTTAGATTTAATCTCCACTGAACTGTAAGGATCTTGATTCTAAAGTTATCTGTAGTTACTAAGTTTATTAGCTATAATGACTACAACGGCGCTCTAGTGGCCTAGTGCTTAAAAAAATGTGCTGCCAACCTGAAGACACATGGTTTGAACCCACGAGCTGCTCCATAAGAGAGATAGGCAGTCTCGTTCCAATTTTCTCTGAAGACCTACTGGAGGTTCAGCAATGGCTTGGTTCTGACTCGACGGTGTATAACAAACAATAAATGCTGTAAATTATTGAAACTTGCTAAGCCCCGATTTTCTTGCCTACCAAACATAATTTTACCTCGAAGCTATATTACAGAAATTAAGATAAATAATATGACCTACCAGTGTCTGGCCCAAAGTCAACAATTATTAAGATCATTATAATTGTCTAAAGACACTATGTGACCTAAAGAGTATTCTTCTTCCTCTCCATCCACCAAAATATATTAAGAAATTTTAAGTTCTTCTTAAAAGTTGTTGTTTCTGTTATTGTTAGGTGCCATCGAGTCAAGTACGACTAATAGCAACCCTGTGAACAAAAGATCTGAAACCAGTTCTATCTTGTGCCATCTGCACACTTCCCGACATACCGGAGCCCATTTTGGTAGTTATCTTGTCAATCCACGTGGCTGAGGGTCTTCCTCTCCTTTGCTGACCCACCACCTTTTTCAGCCTCATGTCCCTCTCCAGAGAATAACCCCTCCTTGCAACATGCCCAATTGTGTGTATGTGAAGTATGTGTGTATGTGAGGTGGTGGGAGAGAGTGTCTTAAAAGTGAAATTACAGAAAGAGTGATATTTAAGGAAACCTATTAGGTAGAGAACCCTATTCTGCTCAAGATAATTCCTTCTATCCCCTTCCAACCCTTTTCACCCTCCCTAAAGCATTGCTACATTCATACCATTTGATATCCTAGTAAAAGGAGAAGCAAGACAGAAGATTTTTATTGGTCAGGTATTGTTTAACTTGACAACTTGGAAGAAAACCACTCTGCCAGCTTTGTAAAGAGGAGAGGGCCAAACCAGCCTGCTGCCATAGTCACCGCATCTTATACCAGCTCATGCAGTTAAAATTTTAAACTAAGATTGAGTCACCTTGAATTAATAGTACTCCATCTGCACTGTAGTAAAACTATTCACTGACTGATTTGGAAAAAGTAGATCACTCAAAAGACTCCAAACAAAAAAATAAATTGAAAATAAAAAAAACCACCCACAAGTTAATTTACCATCAACCTAAAAATAAAACTCAACCCAAACTCTTGGAACCAATTCATAGCTGATCCATCCATTGGTTCCCAAACCTGCAAACCAATACAGGAGGACACTGACCACCTTTCTTTCAATACCACCTTTGGGTAAGCAATAATGGGCATGGACTCAAATCTTCAACTTTTCTGTTTAATGCCATTGAGGGTTTTTCCTGACTTGCTGTGTCCTTAAAGGCAGAATAGAATTGTCCCAGAGGGTATTTAAGCTTATAAATTATTACAGAAGCAGACTGTCACTTCTTTATCCCCTAATTGGGTTTTGGGTTCCAACTGTTTACCTTTAGGTTATCAGTCAAGGACTTTAACTACTTCACCAAAAAGTTGGGTTCCATTTCTCACCTTTATTGCAGGTAGAATCCCCCTCTGGCTCACCGGTAGTCTCCTTCGTTGTGGGCCAGGCCTCTTTGAAGTTGGATCTGAGCCATTTTACCACCTGTTTGATGGACAAGCTCTCCTGCACAAGTTTGACTTTAAAGAAGGACATGTGACATACCACAGAAGGTAAAGGAAATATAGATGTAGCTTCTCCTGGTGAGTGAAAATCTAGCTTGTTTCCTCCCATGTCCTTATCAACCTCCTGAATCTTGGAGAAAACCTATCAATCCCCTTCTCTATCAGAAAACAGAGTGACGGAGCAGAGAGTTAAGGATGGGGTGCAAGGTGAGGGAAAATCACAGGGTCACACAATTTAGTGGAGGAAAAGAAATAGGAAAGATCCAGCTGGGACTTGAAAAGATGGGGTAATGGATGGGAACGATTGTATGAAACACAATGTGAAAAAAGGGAAATGTGAAACACAATGTACAATTTTGTTTGCAAAACAATATAAAACGTAAAATAAAGAGAATGAGCCAGTGAGTCACAGTTTTGCATTCCAACTTGCTTAGCTTTAAATTCTATAACCATCAGTCACTGCTTGCGTCTCTCTCTTCTGTGTGTATGTATAAATGTATGTGTGTGTTTATGTATAATACATAGTTGACCCTCCAGTAGGCTTTCTTTTTTAAAAAATTATTATTAATTTCAATGAAAATGTACAGAGACTTTGGATTTCCACTCATTCATTGTTGCACTTTTCTCCCCTACCAACCTTTCCCCCTAGTACACTACCCTCTTGGAAAAGTAAAAGACAAATTCTTTCATTGCTTTACAAACCCTCCCCCAGGTCCACTCCACTATGCAGCCTTTGCTCTGGACTCCTGTCATGACAAAAATACCTAATCACATATCCCTTTTAAACACTTTTCTCCCTCATCTGTTTCAATGCAGTATACATGGTTGACCCATCTTTCTCAGTCTCTCCCCAACCCAGATGTCAGGGGTTTTTTTTACAACAGTGGCACCATGCAGTATGTGTGCTTTTGTGACTGAGATAATTCGCTCAGCATAATGTCCTCCAGGGTCACCCATTTAAATAATATTGCATGAGTTCCTTGTTTTTCAATGCAACATAAGTATTCCATTGTGTGACTATACCACAGCTTCTCTATTCATTCGTTTGTTGATGGACAGTTAGGTTGTTTCCAACTCCTTGCTATTGTGAACAAAGCCACAATAAACATGGGTGTGCATATATCTGCTTGGATGTCAGTTATGGTCTCTGGGGTGTATTTCCAGTAGTGGAATTGCTGGGTCAAATGGTATTTCTATTTGCAACTTTTTGAGAAAGCGCCATACTGCCCGCCACAGTGGTTGCATCTCCAGTGGCTTTCGTAGGTAGTAAATCACATTCTATGAAGAGAAATGTGGCATCAGGATTGCAGGGAGACTCATCTATAACCTGTGTTGTGGAGATTACACAAACTTACTTGCTGAAAGTGAGGAAGATTTGAAGCACTTGTTACAGAAGATTAAGGAATGCAGCATTCAGAATTGATTGTGTCTCAATATCAAGAAAACAAAGATTCTCACCTCTGTACCAATAGGCAGTGTCATGATGGATGGAGAGATTGAAACTTACAACAGCTTCCTTTTGCTTGGATCTACGATTAACACCTTTAATACTAGCCATCAGGGAATAAGGGATGGAAAAATCTGCAATTAGAGTCCTTTCCAAATTATTGAGGAGTAGTGATGTCAGTTTGGGGACTAATGTGTGTCTGATTCAGGCCATGGTTTTTCCAATTACTAGCTATGCATATGAGAGCCAAACAATGAATAAGGGTGATAGGAAAAGAATTGATGCCTTTGAGCTGTGGTGTTGGAGAAGAGACTGAATATACCATGGACAGTCAAGAGAGCTAATAGATATGTGTTGGAGAGGGTGCAGCCAGCGTGCTCTTTGGGGACAAGAATGATGAGGCTTTTTGCCTCACATACTTGGGACATATTTTTAGGAGGAGCTATTCCTTGGATAAGGACATGATGTTGGGAAGGGTGGAAGGTTGGCGAAGGAGAGGAGGATCCTCAACTAAGTGGATTGACATGACGACTGCTGCAATGGGCTCTTGTGTGTCAGGAAGTGTGAGGATGATGCAGGATAGAACAGGGTTCAGATCTTTCGTTCTTAAGGTTGCTATAAATCATGCTCAACTTGACAGCACCTGACAACAACAACAACAAAAACAACAAGGTGTACCTTATTCAAACTATGGTATTCCCAAGCACTTGCTATGCATCTAGAAAGTGAATAAAAATTACAGAAGAATCAATGCCTTTGGGTTGTGATGTTGGAGAAAAGAGTTGAATAGCCCATGGACTTCCAAAAGAACAAACAGACATATCTTGGAGAAAGTGCAACCAGATTGCTCCTTAGGGGCAAGAATAGCAAAGCATTTTCTTACATACTTTGAATATGTATTTAGAAGATGTTTTTGCTTGGAAAGAAGGATGGTCAGCAAAAGAGATGAAGAACCTCAATGAGACAAACTAACAGAGTGACTGCAGCAATGGGCTAAAGTATGTTGAGGGTAATAAGATTGACACAGAATAGAAAAAGATTCATATCTGTTGTTCATAGGGTCCCTATGAATGAGACAAAACTTGACAACATCTAACAACCTAATAATAACAACAGTATCTTGACTCTCCTTACTGCCAGATATATGTTGATAATGTACACAGGAGCTTATAGCAGATTTTTTGCTATTGTCATAGCTATTAAATGTCAGAAGGCAAGTTACTAAGTGTGGAATAATTGTACTTAGGATATATTAGAGTTTAATATATTATAAATAGACCTTTTATTCTTTGGACATGTAAAACTTTATCTGTGAGAAGTCAGAAATTTATCTGATTTTGGAAGTCAGATAAGATTTTTACACATCTTCTAAAGACATGTTACCTTATTTTGCTTTCCACTTGAGAAAGCCCAAGCACTTTACAGCATTTAGTTTGGAATACATTTCAAGTCTTCCTGTGAAAGAGTTTGAATTCAAGAATATTTTAATAGGCAGAAAAATAACCTAAATATTTGAAGAAAAATACAAGTGAAATATAAGGAAGACTAAAAGAAATATAATTCCAAATATCATAACAAGGATTTTCCCACTGAGTGTTGTTGTTGTTGTTGTTGTTATTCACCATCAAGTCTGAACCAACCCATAGCAGACCCTCCAATGGGTTTTCAGAGGTAGTTAATCACATCTGAGGAGAGTGCCCATCTTTCTTCCATGGAGAAGCTGGTGGATTTGAACTGTGTGCCTTTGTGATTGCAATGCAGCTTCTTACTACTAGCCTATCAGAGATAGGCTAACAAATGATTTGCTAATAGATTTGTAATATTTGGATCTTAGGTATTATATTCTAACACAGATCATCCATATATGCCAATTGCATAACTTTTCTAAGCCTCAGTTTCCTCATTTGCTTGCTATTGTGAGATTTATAAGACGCAATAAATGTTAATATCCTGATATACTGTCCCTTTTTCCTTTGGTCATTTCCACAAAATAGTACCCTTATAATATTCTTCATTCATCAAGCTGTTGGTATCTAATGTTAATAAAGACACATAGAGTGTTGATTAAAGGCTTCACATGGCCTATTCTGATTTTCATCGTATGTGATCGCTTCTCATATCTCCATGTCCTTCAGGTTCATCCGCACTGATGCTTATGTGCGGGCCATGACTGAGAAAAGAATTGTTGTAACTGAATTTGGCACCTGTGCTTTTCCAGATCCCTGTAAAAATATATTTTCCAGGTAACTGAAAACAAATTGCATGTCATTAGCTCTTTTCTCTCATGACTTGAAAGTCATCTAACTGAAAAATTAATTTTCTTCTGCAGGTTTTTTTCTTATTTTCGAGGAGTAGAGATTACTGACAATGCCCTTGTTAATATCTACCCAGTGGGGGAAGATTATTATGCCTGCACAGAGACCAACTTCATTACAAAAATTAATCCAGAGACCCTGGAAACAATAAAGCAGGTAAGAAAGAAACAATGCACAGGTGATGTTGATTAGGAATACAGAATTTGGAACCTACAATTAAATTATTTGTGCAATTTGGTGGGGGAAATATGATAACTACACAAATTAAGGTTCAAATCCTTGCTTAGCCATCAACTACCAGCTGTGTGACACAGGACAGGCTTTGTTTCTTTTATGAAGTAGTGTTGTAAAATTACTGTGGTTTGGTTGAATACTCTGTCTTATATAAAAGGCTTAAATTATTCAATAATTGTGCCTTGAACTTTTATTGAGTGCTTTACATATTCTACAACTTATGCTCAATGCAAGAAATAAATCAAGAGTAAAGCAATGTGGGCCCTGGTTTTCATGATGTCTGTAGGCTACCATGAGACATAGCACATAAAAACACTCAAAAAGTTGTGGCTATTATTTTAAGATATTTTTAAAAATCTTTAAATTATTACTTCTAGATAAGTTACACTGATTTTCCCTATTCGTGTAGATCTTGGAACAAATAAAACTGCTAAATAATATGTCATAAAGAAAAGCATCGATAATATTGGAACATAATTTCATATACAAATGTTGTTTAAAAAGTTGGAAATTGGGAATTTTGCTTTTTTTACTATTTGCTATTTTTACTAAAGCTAAATTCTTAGGGGATCTCTCATTGCAACAGATAATGTCCACATAATACTGATTTGTTTTTATAAGGGGCCTATATTATTAACCAATATTCATTTAGAACTATCTTCAAGATGCCGTCACAGAGCTTAACATCTAGTTGGAGAAATGAAACAAGTACACAATCGGAGACTGAATATGAAAGTCCTTAAGGGATGGGAATCTTTCATGAAAACACTGGAAAGTATCTTCTAGCAGTAGTTGAGGAGGCAGGATGAAGTGGAAAAGCTGAAGAAAAATTTAAAAAGCTGCTATCTGTGGAAAACTTATAGAAGTACAGCCATAGTGAATTTTGGGTAAAAACATCACTTTAATATGATTAAAGATAAAGAGACAGAAAAATAAAGGATATGTTCTCATAAATGAAATAATTGCTTGTGGTTAGACTTGAAGTATTTCTCAGTGGAAATGCACATTGTAGAGAATTATCTCAAACATCGCAAAGGTGTGGAGCACCTGGCTTCATCCACTTAATACCTGCCATGTTCTCCATCACAGAACACTTGTATAATGCCCCACATTTCTGATCTCTGCTATATCTACAAGTATTCCAATGTAGTCTCTTCCTTTGTGTAGATTTCTGTGAGACTTGGCACTTAGTGAGTGTTTAAAAACAAATTGTGGCTGTTGTTAAGTGTAGCAAAACTCTTGCAATCGTTCCAGGTAAATATATTATATTGATTTCCCCTACTATTATAAACACTTCTTTGTAGAAATAAAACGAGATGTGAAATTAAGTCTCATAAAGGTTTAACATGATCCTGCCTACTTGAGAACGGTTGTTGCTGTTGTGTGCCAATGAGTCAGAACCAACCCATAGCTGACCCTCCAGCAGATTTTCAGAGGCAGTACAGAATCATGTAGGAAGAGACTGCCTATTCTTCTCCTGTGGAGCAGGTAGTTGATTGCTAACATAGAAAATTTAGAGTAAAGACAAAAACTTGAAGTAGGCTAAAATTTTGCAATAAATTATTTAGCTAATTCTGTGGATTTTTGCTGTGATAGGTGGTTTAAATAGTGCTCCATTTTAGGATGATTAATCATTAAAGCTTGTGTGACCTATAGAAGAGGGAAAGAGAGAAAAGGAATAGCTGCAAGATTAGATATATAGGAATCAAGGCCAGAACTATTATTGAGTTATAGAGAATCACTACAGTGTCACTTATAAGTCGCAGTTCAGTCAATAGTGCGTAATAGCAATAGGAATAAAGAAAAAAGTTCCACCACTGAGTCTCTTAATAACACAAACTGATATACAATTTTCAACAGATTGTTAAGGGTTAACAAGGGTTGCTTTCATTGTATGTCTATGACGGCACGTGAGTTTGTGGAAAGATCTTTTAGAGAATTATTGAAGCTGAGTTTCAAAAACCATTCATTTCTGTGTAATAATGAATCTTTGTCTCAAATTATATGGTGTAGGTATCTGAATAGGAAAAAAACCCAACAATAACATAACTACAGAATATGAATTTAGCTCTATTCTGAGAAGTACTGTATTCTAGTTTTTAATAACAACTAATGGCCATCAAGTTACTTCTAACTCCTGGTGACTCCAGAGTCAGGGTAGAACTGTGCTCTGTACAGTTTTCAGGGCTGATTGTCATAAGTTAGATGTCAGGTCCTTCTTCTGAGGTTTCTCCGAGTGGCATTAAACCTCTAAGATTTCGCATAGCAGCCGAATGCTTTAATAGTTTGCACCACTCAGGGAGTCTGACGTAACAAACTTAGCTTAAAACAATTATTTTTTTAAACTTTTACTGAAAGTTTCTTAGTCAGTACTTGGGGAGCTCTGGTAGCCTAGTGGTAAAGAGCTGCCCTGCAATCCCGAAAGCACAGAGCTCAAATCCACCAACTGCTCTACAGGAGAAGCCTGGACCGTCTCCTGGGTGATTTACTGCCTCTGAAAACCCTCTGGATAGTCAGCTATGAGTAGGTTCCGATTTGATGGCATACAACAAGTACTTTGTCCCCTTACACACAATTTTCTCAGTTCAAATTGGATCGATTACTCCATCTAGGCCATCCAAAATAAAGTTCAGTCTTTATGATTGGCCTATAGCCATTTCCCTTCTCTATGCACATCCTTCATGGGAGCCACAGTGAATAAATAGTGATCTTTCTAACTCAAAGTTCCATGGTTTCAGGCCCCAGTTCATTTTACAGAGAAAGATGATAAATCTCTTTTTTCCACAAAGATTTATAGCTTCAGAAACCCTCTAGAGTGTTACCATGAACAGAAAGTGACGTGCGTAGTGAGTTTGGTATGGGGATGCCCTTTTCACAATTCTATGTCTTTATCTAAAGTTACCACTTCCTGGAATACTGTCATCCTTCCTCACCTAACTAACTCTAATCATCTTTTAGTTGGAGTCATTGCCCTCGGGGAAACCCTGTCTAATCTTCAAGTATAGATTAGATATCTTTTCTTTACAAATATTTTTTTCTAGTCATCCATCACACATTCATTGGTCAAAATCAGTGCTGACATTCAGAACATTCCGCAGTGATAGAATGTTATATATGTCCATTGTCTGAATGTTATTGGGTGCCTGAGTGGTACATCAAGCCTAAAGGTTGACCGTTTGAACACAATCATGAGCATCACAAAGGAAAGACCTAGTGAGCTGCTACCATAAAGATTACAGCCAAGAAATCTCTATGAAGTATTCAACTCTGTGCTACATAGATTCACTATGAGTTAACATCAACATGTTAGTTTTGTATTGATGTTATCTTCTATTCTCAGTGTTTAACTGAGAAATTGCATTTGAGGTTCTATCTGCTTATTCTTAATTTTTCATAGTCCATAGAGTATATATCACTCACCAATACTTTCAGTTTCTTAGGAAGCTGTTATCCTATGACTTCCATTGTTGTTGTTAGGTGCTGTCGAGTTGTAGATGACTCATAGTGACCCTATGAATGAAAGGCTTGAGCTCTGTTCTTACATAGAGTATCCAGAGGCAAGCCATTTCAGAAGTGGTTGATGCTCCTGCTTGCAGGCTTGTTTTAGTCGGGAAGCTCCAGCAAACACTGTCCACCATGGGTAACCATTAACACATTTGGCACATCAGTGTCCCAGTGTTCAGCATCACAGAAACCATGAGTTACCTCTGCACAGCAATGCACAGACCAGTGCTACACCACCTAGAAGAATGTTTAACAGGAAAACAATTTGAACCAGGCCTGAGGGCTGTAGATTAAAATTAGCCACCTTCGGCTTGGTAGCATAACTTTCTGTCCACTAGGCCAATGTAGCTCTCACCAATACTTTGAGTTTCTTGGGAAACTTTTATCCTATGACTTCCATTGTTGTTGCTAGGTGCCATCAAGTCATAGACGACTCATAGCAACCCTGAATGAAAGGCCTGAGCACCGCTCATAAGATGACTTCCATTACTGACAAAATATTGTATTAAAAAAACTTGAAGTAGAAAATCATTCATGAAAGGGTTATATCGGTCCATGTGCCTATTGTTATGTGCCACCTAGTCAGAACTGACTCATAGCCAACCCTCCACTGGGTTTTCAGAGGTCATTAATCACACTAGAGTAGACTTTCCATATTTCCCTCATGGAGCATCTAGTATCTCTACTCTCTACTATTAAGTCATCAGAGCTCCCTAAATTCCTAGACATGATATCTTGTGATGTATGGGAGAGTCAGAATCAGGCCACAACTGACCCTCCAGTGGTTTTCAAAGGCAGTTAATTGTGTGGAAGGAGATATCCAATCCTTCTCCTGTAGAGCAGCTGGTGACCTCAAACCAGGTGCCTTTGGGATTGCAGCACAGCTTCTTGTCATTAAGCAACCACAGCCCCTTTAATCAAATGGAAGTTTAGTAAGACAATCATATTAACTCAATTTGATCATTTATCCAGTCCATCTTTCTTGAACAAGCCTTCGGTAGGAATTCAACTACTAGACTTAACATTATATGGCTTTGTGGATGTCAATCTAGAGACTAAGGTGCACCTAATCTGAGCTATTATCTTCACAATTACTTGCTATGCATCAGAGAGCTGGACAGTGACTAAGGATGATAGAAGAAGAATTTATTGATGCCTTTGCATTGTAATGCTAGAGAATAGTATTGAACATACATACCATGGACTGTTAAGAAAACAAACAGGTCTATCCTAGAGAGAATAAAACTAGGCTGCTCCTTGGAGGGAATGATTTTTTTTATTATTATTAATTTTAATAGACATTCCATTCATTCATTGCTGCACTTTTCTCCCTGCCCACCCCTTCCCACCAGCTAGCTTCCCCCTCCGAAGAGAAAAAGAAAAAAAAATCCTTCATTAGTATACAATTCCCACATCCCTTCCCCCCCACCCCGAAGCTCTGTCTGATATACTTTAGGCATGTTGCTAGGATGGACCATTCCTTGGAGAGGACATCATACTTGGAAGGATGGAGGGATGGAGCAAGAGAGTAAGACCCTAGATAAAATGGATTGACTCAGTGACTGGGGTTATCAGGGCAGGTGTGAAATTGGCTCAAGATAGAGCAGGGTTCAGAGCTGTTGTATGTAGGGTCACTATGAGTTGCAAGTGAGTCGGCGGCACTTAACAACAATTCTTGAACAAGTCAATGAACACTTCTAAGACCGCAATTCTTTCTAAAAAAAATGTTAAGTGGGCATTCAGAACATGAACCTAAACTTCTTGTAAGTTTCCAAGTTACATTAAAACACTGAATCTTCTCTTCGAAAGCATTTGCGTTCAACTCCAGAAGATCTTCGCTTCTCTTGAAACCTATTTTGGTTACCACTTTCTGTAATAAATTAATCCAGAAGTACTTTTCAGCTCCAAATTCATGCTTCATATTAGACTACATGTTTCTCGGTATTAAGTAGCACTCACAGTATAGTGCATTACATTTTGATCGCTAACCAAAATGTTGGTAATTTGATTCTATCAGCCACTCCATGGAAGGAAGACAAGTAGTCTTCTACTCTTCTCTTTACTAAATTTATTTTCTATTGGCTTACTTACAAAGTTTGTATGCATTGTTTTTGTACCAGATCATTCTAATTTCCTTTACCCACTCCTCCCTCCAACCATCAAATCGTGTGACCCTATGATTAACCAACTTCCACCCCACTCCTATCCATCCTTACCCCTCTACATCTCCCCTTCTTCCCCTTGGATCCTAATATGCAATCTACAATAATGATCATATACAGTATTTGTACTTATGGTACTGAGTTAATTGACTTAGCATAATACTCCTACTCTTTTAAAGATTTACAGCCTCAAAAACAAATGGAGGGTTCCCATCTGCCCAAATCAATACAAAAGGCAGTGGGTTTGTTGGATTGAATTTGTTTGGGTTTTGTATTTTGTTTTGATTTTTTATAAACTTGGTTTAGATTTTTTGTTTTGTTTTTGCTAAATAAAAAATTATTATTATTATTGTTATGTGCCATTGAGTCACCTGTGACTCATAGCAATCCTATATATAAAGTAGATCTGAAGACTTCCCTGTCCTCAGCCAGTCTCACTGTCTCTGACCACCTACCCCATTGTCCCAGTCATTGTATCAATCCATCTCATTCGGGATTTTCCTATCCTGTGCTGCCCCTCCATCCTTCCAAGCATGATGTGCTTCTCTCAGGATCCGTCCTTCCTGGCCACATGCTCAATGTATGTAAGACAGATTTTCAAAATCCTAGCCTCCAAGAAAAACTTGGTTTTACTCTCCCCAAGACTGACCTCTTTGTTTTCTTGGATATCTATGGTACATTCAAGATATTCTCCAGCACCACACCTCAAATGCTTTGATTCTTCTTCTATCATCCTTAGTCATTTTCCAACTCTCTGTTGCATAGCAAGTAATTGCAAAAGTAATTGCAGCTCAACATCAAGAAAACAAAGATTCTCACCAGTGGGCCAATTAGCAGCATCATGATAGATGGTGAATAGATTGAGATTGTTGATAGCTTCAGTTTTCTTGGCTCTACAATCAACACTCTTGGTACCAGCAGCCAGGAAATTAAAAGATGAATTTCATTGGGAAAGTCTGCTGTCAGACTTTCCAAAGTATTGAAGAGCAACAATGTTGGTCTGGAGACTAAGGTGAACCTGATACAGGACATGGTCTTTACAATCAGTTGTTATGCACCAGAGAGCTGGAAAATTACTAGGGATAATAGAAGGAAAGTTGATGCCTTTGAGCTGTGGTGCTGGAGAAGAGTATTGCATATACAACGGACTTCTGGCAAAACAAACAGGTTCATCCTGGAGAGGGTGAAGCCAAGCTGCTCCTTGGAGGCAAGGATTCTGAAGCTTCATCTGATGTACTTTGGACATGTTGCAAGGGAGGATTAATCCTTGGAGAGGGACATCATGCTTGGGAGGATGGAGGGACAGCACAGGAGAGGACGCCCCTTGATGAGATGGATTGATTCAGTCACTGGTGTAATGGGGATGGGTGTGTCAGAGACAATAAAACTGGTAAGAGATAGAGCAGAGTTTATGGCCATTGTATATAGGATCGTTATGAGTCACAGGCGACTCGATGGCACATAACAACAACAACAAAAATTTTGGATCAGGAGCATCTATGCCTCTAAACTGACATCATTGCTTCTCAGTACTCTGGAAAGTTCCCAAACAGCAGATTTACCTAATCTTTTGATTTCCTGACTATTGGTGCCAAGAGTGTTGATTGTGGAGCCAAGCAAGCTGTAACTATTAACAACCTCAATCACTTCTCTATCTATCATGGTGCCACCAATTGCCCCAGTGGTGAGAATCTTTGTCTTTTTGATGTTGAGCCTCAATCCATATTGAAGACTACAGTCTTTGACCGTCCGTAACAAGGACTTCAAGTCCTCTTCAGTTTCAGTGAGCAAGATTGTGTCATCTGCATAACATAGGTTGTTGATGAGTCTTCCTCCAGTCTTGATGCCACATTCTTCCTCATGAAGCCCAGCCTCCTGAATGTTTGTTCTGCATACAGATGGAAAAGGTATTCAGACAGGATGCATCCCTGACACACTCCCTTCCTGATCTGAATATCAAAATTTTTATACAATTTAATCTGTAACAGTAACAGATGCCAGTCTTCAAATTTATTATTGTTTGAGGATACTTTGCATGTGCAGATTGAAAAGTAGCTAAAGCAATGTATTCAAATGAGGAGGATAGCAAAGAGATCAAAGCTCTAATATTTCAAAAGGGTAAGGGTTATTATAGGAATCAGAGAAAAGTCCTGCAAGAAGGTAAGACTTGGGCAGAACTTGAGAAAGGATAGAACTCAGAGAAACACAAAGAAGGAGAATGAGCACTTAGGGTGAGATTGCATGAAGCAAGAGTAAGGCCAGGTGCAGGGATCAAAGATTACTTTCTCCTAATATGGGTACCATTCACACTCCTTCACAGGTTGATCTTTGCAACTATGTCTCAGTCAATGGAGCCACTGCTCACCCCCACATTGAAAGCGATGGAACTGTTTACAACATTGGTAATTGCTTTGGGAAGAATTTTTCAATTGCCTACAATATTGTAAAGATTCCACCACTGCAAGCAGGTCAGTTTACCAGTCTTCTTTCCTCTTAAAAAACTATTGATGTTCTGACAAAGTTACTAGGAATGCAGGATGTCTGCTCAGATTATCTGAAAAACAGAAACTTGAGAAGATGGGCCTCATGCCTCCCCAATGCCAAAAAACTAAAGATGAATAATTACTCCCGGAGCAAATTAGTAGAACTTGACAGCTTAAAAATAAATCCAAATTCTACCCTAAAACTTTTGAAGTACATAAGGCATACATGAATTTATCACATAAGTTTTAGACTGAAACCCAGCAAAGTTGTCTTGACATTTATTTAGGTGGCAGGCAACATTATCATTAAACAAATGTCTACATATGCATAATAACATATACACACATATAAATTGTACACATAAAAATTATTTGCTTGTGTGTTTTTAATCCTTACAACAACCAAAAAAAAAATCCCATCTCTCTTAATTCACCAATAGCACAGAGACACAATATTTAAAACCAGAGCCAGAATATTCTTTGTAATTCCCACTCATCTTCTGTGAATTGCCAGAGATTTTATAACTATCTCATTACTTTCTTTAATTACTTTAAAAATTTAGGTTCTACTTTGGTATAATAAAGTGGTGCTTGAAATGTAGTTTCTGGATGAACAGCACCAACATCATGCGTGAACTTGTTAGAAATACACTCCTTAGGCACCACCTGAGGTGTCAAGTGAGAAACTTTGGGCCTGGGTTCTGAAATTGGTATCTTAACAAGTCCTTTATGTAATTTTGGCATATACACTAAAATTTAAAAGCCATTTATTTAGCAGTACAATAAAATTTCATGTGCATTAGTATTACCACACTGGGTTATTGACACAACAATGCACACTGGACTTCACAGTCAATTTAAGTAATTATAAAGGACATTTTGACTCTAGTCAGGTTTTGCATACTCATCTGATCACAGCTCATTGCTGATTGTTTAAAGCTGTGATTTCACTATCAACTGCCATAGTCCTGTTTAAAGGCAATTTTCCAAATTTGCCACTATTTGCATTTTTCTGAGCTATTTGTAGTTTCAAGTGAAATTTTCTTAAGAACTGCCAGTAACTGAGAAACTTATTTAAGCTCTAAACAAAAGTCAAGAACTGAAAATGTATTTCTTTATTGTTCTAAATGCTCTGTATAAAACAAATAAAAGGCTGTTCCAAAGCCTTTTAAACCCACTTTATTTCAGACAAGCAAGATCCAATAAGCAAGTCAGAGATCGTTGTACAATTCCCCTGCAGTGACCGATTCAAGCCATCTTACGTCCATAGGTAACTTGAAGGCCTGCTATGAATCTTCAGGAAAACTGAAGTTTAAAGATCTACTTTGCCTACCTTTGATACCAAACCTGATCATAGCATTTACTTGCAGAAAACTAAATTTAAATATAAATGATTTTTGTGTAGGCACTGTTGATTCATGTAACTAAGCATATGTCTGTGTACATTTGTCTGTATGACTTGAGAATCAGCCCTTTCCATTCACAAGCCACTTTGTGTTTCTGAACAGTTTTGGTTTGACTCCCAACTATATTGTGTTTGTGGAAACACCAGTCAAAATTAACCTGTTCAAGTTCCTTTCTTCATGGAGTCTTTGGGGAGCCAACTATATGGATTGTTTCGAATCTAATGAAACAATGGGGGTAAGTCTTATCTGAGGGACAGGTGTGGTTCAGTGGTAGAATTTTCATCTTACATGCTGGTTTTGATTCCTAACTACTCTATGTGAAATTAACATTTGCCTTACTGGAGATTCACATATTGCTATGATGCTGAGAAGGTTTCAGTGGACTTTTCAGATTAAGACAATTTAGGAAGAAAGATCTGACAATTTGTGTTGTATTTTGTTTTTTGGTTTGTTTTTTTTTAAAAAAAAATCAGTTCATAAAATCCTACTGATTACTATCGCTTTATCCTGTTGTACATGGGTTTGCTATGAATTAGGGACCAATTTAATGGCATATAACTGCAAGCCTTACATTTATGTGTTAGGTGTGCTATTCTGAAGATGTGTTTTATATTGTAAATTTTTCCCCCTTTTTATAAGCATCCAACTATTTCCATCACTTTTCTAGGTATGGCTTCATATTGCTGACAAAAAAAAGAGAAAGTATCTCAATAATAAATATAGGACATCTTCTTTTAACCTATTCCATCACATCAACACCTATGAAGACAATGGATTTCTGATTGTGGATCTCTGTTGCTGGAAAGGGTAAGAAATTACTTGGGATAAATATAATGATATTTATCATCTCCCCAGTTACTCCTAAAAAGAAAATTCTGTTCTTGATATTTAATCAGAATCATATCTACAAAAGCAATTGTTGCTGTTGTTGTGTATCATTGAGTCAGAACTGACCCATAGCTGACCCTCTAGTGGGTTTTCAGAGGCAATTAATTGCATGGGAGGAGACTGTCCATCGTTCTCCCACGGAGCAGCTGGTGTCCTCGAACTGCGTACCGTCAGGACTACAGCATAGCTTCTTGCCACTAGGCCACAAGAGCACCCTAGAAAAGCAATAGAGATAAAGTCACTAAATGTCATTTTAAAAAACACTAGGAAGCTGAGACAATCAGAAACACAAACTGAACATCAAACTCCAGTTAATGATTGAAAATTGATCAACTCCGTGAATCAGACTTAGAAAAGTTTTGTGACTCACTCAAGCTCCTTGCCATTGAGCCAGTTCTAACTCATAGCTACCCTCCATTGGGTTGACAGAAATGGTTAACATGCTGAGCTGCTAACTGAGTGGAGGTCTGAGATCACTCAATGGTAACACAGAAGAAAGGCCCAGCAAACTACTTTTAAAATTCCTATGGCACACAATTCTGCCTCTAAAGGGTTCACCAAAATTAGAATGGACTCTATGACAACTGAATTTTTTCCCCTAATCTAAAAAATTCTTTTAAACTTACTGTCATTAGTTGCTGTTGAGTTGACACCAACTCAGGGTGACTTACTTGTAGCAGAACAAAATGTTCCCAGGCCTGTGCCATCTTCACAATTTCAGTTCTTTTGGGTCCATTATTGTGTTAATCCATCCGATGAGAGTGTCCCTCAATTCCACTGACCCTCCACTTTACCAACAATCAACTTGAACTTGGCCAAATTCTTGGGAGGTCTTGAAAACCCAGTGCTTGATTGGAAGAAAGAGACATGCTTTTTAAAAAAATAACCAAGTCGCTAAAAGACGGTAACTCCTAAAAGCCACGAACAGAAAGGTGACAAAGAGGCAGAATAAAAAGTAGCTAAGGCTGCTGTGATTTAAATATCCTCACACAGCATGTTTCTTTTATCACCCTGGCGTGGGTAGTAGAAATCGACTCCACTAAACCTGGGCCATTAGCTGTTCTGGATTGTGAAATAAAGAATAGACGAGTACTGAGGCTTTTAAAAGGTATGAATCAGCTCTCTGAAATACTTTTAATTGTCTGTGTGCATATTTGACTTTTTGTTTTTGCAGATTTGAATTTGTCTATAATTACTTATATTTAGCCAATTTGCGTGAGAACTGGGAAGAAGTGAAAAAAAATGCCAGAAAAGCTCCTCAGCCTGAAGCTAGGAGATATGTACTTCCTTTGAATATTGACAAGGTAACTCCCTCTACACAGATTTCAGGTATAACCAGGATGTTCCGTCTCTCTCAGGAATTGTTCTTTTCATGTTTATCCATAAAACCTTGACATTTCAGAGAAGCAGCAGCCTTAAAAATAGACTGATTCAACCCCCCGCTTTACAAACAAGGAAACTGAAGCTCAGAACAGTGATACGACATAGCGAAAGCAAAGTGGAGGCAGAGCCTGGATGAAAATCAGATTTTCCAAGTTTTAATATGCTGCTCTTTCATTTACAAAATCCTTTAAAAATACGTTTTCTTAGGAAATCATGAGGAGCTGCTGTTTCCCACAATCCTGTATCAATAATGTAAATAATTTCATTTCCATCATTTGACATTCCAGAGCAGACGAAGCATCAAACAGAACCTACGGAGGGAAATAATCCCCTTGCTTGACGGTATCACTGGAGGAGTGTAAATGCAATAGCTTTAGATGCGCATCTCTTGATTTTTACTTTTAGTTCTCTGTATTCAGTGACTGTTCTTAGAGAATTATCAGAGTAACAGTAGAAATTCCTAATGTGATGAAAATGCCAGACAAAGTAAAAAAAAAAGAAAGAAATTTTTATATATAGATAAAAAATACATACATGTTGTTGTTGTTGTTGTTGTTTTGTGCCATCGAGTTGCCTGTGACCCATAAAGACTCCTACATACAGCAGCTCTGAAGCCTGTCATGTCCTGAGCCAGTCTCACTAATTTCAGACCCCAGTTGTATATGTATATATGGTGTTGTGTACCATCAAGTCAGAACTGAACCCCAGCTGACCTTCCAGCAGGTTTTCAGAGGCAGTTATAGAAATAGATGTTGTTGTGTAACATCGAGTCAGAACCAATGCATAACTGACCCTTTGGTGAATTTTCAGAGGCAGTCAATCAAACTGGAGATTGTCAATCTTTCTCCAGTGGAGAAGCTGGTGGATTTGAACTGTGTGTTGTCTTTGGAATGTAGTGCAGCTTCTTACAACTAGGCCACCATATAGCTCTATCTCTATCATCTCTATCTCTATCTATCTCTATCTCTATCTCTATCATCTCTATCTCATCTCTATCATCTCTATCTCTATCTCTTTCTCTTATCTATTATCTATCTATCTATCTATCTATCTATCTATCATCTATCTATCTTTCCCAGTAATGCAAAAAGGCATAATAATAACGTTGTTGTTGTTGTTGTTATGTACCGTTGAGTCGCCTGCGACTCATAGCGACCCTATGTACAACAGCCCTAAACTCTGCTCTGTCCTGTGCCAATCGCACTGTCTCTGACACTCCCATTCCAATTATCCCAGTCACTGAATCAATCCATCTCATAGAGGGCCTTCCTCTCCTGTGCTGTCCCTCCACACTCCCAAGCATGATGTCCTTCTCCAAGGACCGGTCTCTCTTCACAACACGTCCAAAGTATGTTAGACGGACCCTCAGAATCCTTGCCTCCAAGGAACCACCTGGTTTAACCCTTCCCAGGACAAATTTGTTTGTTTTCCTAGCAGTCCATGGTATTCTCAATACTCTTCTCCAGCACCACAGCTCAAAGGCATCAATTCTCCTTCTATCCTCCTTGGTCATTGTCCAACTCTCTGATGCATAACTGGTGATTGCGAAGACCATGGCCTGTATCAGACGCACCTTAATCTCCAGAGAGACACCATTGCTCTTCAGTACTTTGGAGAGGCTATGTAAAGTGTGAGCCCTTCTACCTCGTTTATATCAGATGGAGTGGAGTCTAACCCTGATATAGAACCATGCACTGCTGATCTTCAGCAAGTTTTGTAAGCTCCTGGGCAATCTCCTCCTATGCAAGTACTGCCTCTGAAAACCAGCTGGAGTGATAGCTATGGTTTGGTTCCAATTCGATGGTACACAACAACAACATGAAAAATAAAGGACAAGGCATAGGTAGAGAATGACTAGTACAGATGTATGAAAAAGCTTCTGAGGAAAAGCAGGAAAGGTTTCATGAAAAGAAGTAACTGGAAATGTTAAGTAGGTGTTGGAGCTGGCTTGGGAAAAGCATGGAAGATGTGCAGCAAACAGAAAAGAAGGGCTGGAATGGTTTTGCAAGTGATTTGTAAGCATTTGAGTGTTCAGTAACAGAGAGTCATTGGTGTGACAATTTGACAAGTTTCCAGAAGGAGCACTCTGACAACATTGTGGTGGAAAGATGGGGAGTATAAAGTCCACATTAAGAAACTAAAGAAAAAGTGTAAGTAAAAGAGAATAGGGGTCTGGAAGCAGACATACATCAGGGATATAAAAGAAGACACAAACATGAGAAGGTTTAGAATGTAAAGTCAACAGTATTGTTCTATTTGCACCTGAGGAATAGGGGAGAGAGTGAGATCCAGGATGACTTCTATGCTTCTTTCTTGGGCAATTGAGCAGATGATGGTGGTACTCAAATTGTTGGAGCACAGTAATAGAGCATCTGGCTTTAAGATAAAAAGGTAATATTTGTTTTAGATACACTGCGTTTACAAAGTTTGTTACAGATGTCTTGTAAAAACCTAATTTAAAAAGAGTAAGATGCAACAGAACTAACAAATCTAGGATCACATAAATTTAAGATAAACATAAGTACTTGTTACACTTAGTAGATACATATGTATATGTACACCGACTACTCCTTCTCCTTAGCATTACCACTAAATGCTTTGGGCCCTGATTTCAAAAAGCTTATACCCTTTTCATGGTCACTATTTCTCAGGCCTTCCCTACTCATGAAAATCTTCAACCATTTCTTCTAATTTAATTTCCTCTGGTTCTGTTGTGATATCACCTCTATCATTGCTTAATCGAGTTATTTGTGTCTTCTTTTGTCTTTTGTTAAGTTCTACTATTTCTTCTGAATTCATTAACCTTTATCAAATACATTCCCTAAACTTTCGTCTCAATGTTCCATCTATCTGGACTGTTTAATAACAATCAGATTCTCTCCCAAGAGCATTAGTCTCCCTGTAAGCTTCCTCTAGTAGCAGCTCTCTTTTGGAGTAAGTTTTGACCTTTTATCACTTTGCTGTTTCAAAGTAAGTTTATTCTTCATCCATACTTACAATTCTTAATTTTTAATATAATCTTAACTGAGAAGTATTGTTGTTGTTTACCGCTGTGTGAAAACAGACCCATAGCTGACCCTCTAAGTGGGTTTTCAGAGACAATATCATGGGAGGAGATTGCCCTTCCTTCTCCCTCAGAGCAGCTTGTGGATTTGAACTGTGTGCCTTTAGGAATGTGCTGCAGTTTCTTAGCACTAAGCCACCTGTGTCATCTATACTCGTTATCACTCTCCTCCTCCTGACCCTTGTCACTCTTCCTAGCTCTACTCTTAATTTTTAATTCTTCTTGATTTCAATATATTCACTTCAGATTATTCTTCTTAGGGAAAGTTGATCTCTCAGTTCCTTGATCTTTTTTTATTGATTGTGTCTTTTATTCTAGCTCAGCCACTCATTCCACAAACACTTGGCTTTCCCATTACTAAAAATTGTTCTCCTTTCACAAGTTCAATTTTACACATACATATTCTGACTACTGTTTCTTATATTTCAAAATCATTCACTTTATTGAAAATCGTATCCTGAATCTCCAAACTATTTAACTTACTGTTTTATGTCTGACTACATCAATAACTTACTTACCTTTCTTCACTGTTGTCTTGTACCATTGAGTCAGAATCAACTCATAGCTCACCCTCCACATGCACAAAGTATGTGAGACAGAGTTTCAAAATCCCTGCCTCCAAAGAGCAGTCTGATTTCACCCTGTCCATAACAGACATGCTTGTTCTCTTAGCAGTCCATGATATATTCAGTACTCTTCTCCAGTACCACAACTCAAAGACAGTGAATCTTCTTCTATCATCCTTACTCATTGTCTAGTTCTCTGATACATCGCAAGTAACTGTGAAGATCATGGCCTGAATCAGGTCCACCTTAGTCTCTAAACTGACATCATTATTCTTCAGAACTCTGGAGAGGTCCCTAATGGAATTTATCTTTTGATTTTCCGGTTACCATGAGATCCTTTACCAATTTAAATTCCATCACCAGTGATAAAATCACCTCTGCATAAGGACACATATTTCTCTGGCTGGACTCTTACTTTATCAAACTCACTTGACAAAACCATAATACTTGTTAAACTTAGCTGCTGTCTTATACCATGCTTGTACCAATAAAGCTGAAATTAAGTGTGATATTAATGGTATTGTTTAATAATTTACACATTCTGTTTAATCACATTTTTTGAGGATGTACATAAATATTGATCTCTCCCAATAAGTTGGTCAAGAGCCTGCAGTAGTTACCATTAGTGTTTTGACAATGCTAACATTTTGATTATTCAGACCAAATACCTGGGCATCACCTTTGACTCTTCCCTTAATGTCATTCTTTCTTCTTTGCTCTGTATCCCATCCATAAGGAAACCTCAGTGGTGCTATATTCCACTTCTCATTAGAGCTAATGCTATACCTATAAGCTGGCTACAGTTTTCCATTGATTGAACTATCAAGAAAGCCATCTTATTGGCTCCCTTGATTTCAGTCTTGCATGTCTCTACTCCCAAGTGTGGTTTCAACAGAACAGCTAAAATGATTCTTTTAAAAGTAGGTCATAACATCATACCTCTCTACTTAACATCTTTCAATGGATTCCTGTATCTCAAACAGAGAAAAAACATAAATCCTCACAATGAACTGTTTTCTGTATTATCTGGCTCCTTGCTTTTCAATCTCCTCTCTTGTTCTTCCTTTCTCATTCAGTTTCAGTTATACTGGCCTTTAGGCAGCATCCTATTGCCTTGAAAATTTGAACTCTGGGTTGTTTGGGTTTTTTTTTTATCTTTTTTAACTTTCTTCAGTATTTATTAGGTTCATTAATATAAATATAGTTGTTTTCAAAATGTTACATTTCCCCAATTATATTTATAGTTAAAATATTATATCTTTGACACTACTAAATCTACATATTAATTATAATCACATAGTCTTTTACAAATTCCTTAGGATTTTGTATCATACAGTCATATAATTTTCTCCTTTTCTTTTAATTGAGATTTTAATGAAAGTTTATAGAGAACTTGGATTCCCATTCATTCACTACTGCACATTTTCCTCCCTACCCTCCCCCCACCCCGGTTTGTTTCTCTCTTTGAAAAAAAATTTTTCATTATTGCACAATTTCCTCCCACCCAACCCACAGTCTACCTTGCTGTGCAGCTTTTATTCTGGACTTTTGTCGTGCAAATAATTCCTAATCATATACTCCTTTTAAACAGTTCTTTCCCACATCTCTTTCAATGCATTGTACATTATTTATCCCCTCTTTTTTTAGTTTCCTCCCAACCCCCATGTCAGTCCTGTTTTATAACAGTGGTATTATGCAGTATTTGTTCTTTAGAGACAGATATTTCACTCAGCATAACGTCCTCCAGGGTCACCCATTTTGTGTAAGGTTTTGTGAGTTCCTTGTTTTTCAGTGCTGCATAATATTCCATTGTATGAATATTTCATAATTTCTCTATCCATATATTTGTTGATGGGCACTTTGGTTGTTGGATTTGCACTGTTTATTCTCTCTTTTTGACTACTCTTCCCCAGGTTATCTATCTATCTTGTTAACTTCCTTAGCTTCAACATGATGTATCATAAATGTCAACTTTTTAATAAGTCCTACTTGAAAATCCAATAAAACTGTATCACACCCAGTTTCATATCCTTGGTGCCATATACCATTTATTTATAAATTGTGTTTACTATATATTATTTATCTACCCCAATTAGAATACAAACTTCATAAGGGCAGGGGATGTACTAAAAAATACCTCACATATCTACTGTAAAGTTTAACACAAAATATATACTCAAATATTTATTGAAGGTATAGATAAATGGATATTGTCTTAGATAGAGCTCATAGTATCCACTCCCTTCCAAAAATAGCAATCTGCAAAATCATGTGTGTGTGTGTGTGTGTGTGTGTGTGTATGAGAGAGAGAGAGAGAAGAGACCCAATAGGTTTTCAATGTTCTTTTCATTTTTTTATACAACTGTGTGTGCTTCCAAACAAATAATAACATAATCTAATTATAAAAGAAGTAAAGTGGATTCCCTCAAGCAGCTGAAGTTATTCTGCAAGAATGGGTGGGGGAACCAAACTATTTTATCTTGGCTTACTTGTTTTTTCCTTCAGAATCCATTTCACAGAAAGCTAAATTGACTTTGAGGACTCTTTGATTTAGCAGATGAGAAAATTGTGGGCCTAATAGGCTCTATGCCGCTCAGCCGTGAGTCACACGCAGATGAAATTAGTGCTTGCCATGACATCCCAGGGTTCAACATCTATACTTTACTGCATGGTTCCTCCATACATGTTGATCTAAAAATTGAAGAATTCCAGAGACAAAAATCAGAAGGATTGTCTTTATGACTCTTTGAGTTTTCTTTCCTACTCATTGAACTTTCTGTTATCTTCTTTCCTAGGCTGACACAGGCAAGAATCTAGTCACACTCCCCAACACAACTGCTACTGCAATTCTGTGCAGTGATGAGACCATCTGGCTAGAACCTGAGGTTCTTTTTGCAGGACCTCGCCAAGGTGAGGCACTCTAAAGAAAACCTCCCACTAAAGGGACCACTGACTCCCTTTCGAGAGATAAGTTACGTTTTCCTGAACTTGTGCTCTATTTTGTAGCATTTGAATTTCCTCAGATCAATTACCAGAAGTATGGTGGGAAACCTTATACCTATGCATATGGACTTGGCTTGAATCATTTTGTTCCAGACAGGGTAATTAATCAATATCACTAATATTGGCATAGTACTTTGAGTCATACATTGGTCAAATACAGCATATGAATTATTTGCTTGTATTTTTTTTTCTTCTTACAAACAGCTCTGTAAGCTAAATGTCAAGACTAAAGAAACATGGGTATGGCAAGAGGCTGATTCATACCCATCAGAGCCCATCTTTGTTTCTCACCCGGATGCCATGGAAGAGGATGATGGTAATAAAGCAGTGAATGTGTCTGGACACTTCCATTTCCTGGAATTTTATGTGTTGGTTCACTAGAAGAGGAGTTAGGTTGATTGTATCCCAATGTTCAGAAATTACCCTTATTCTCACTGAATATGACAACATTGAAAAATATAAATAAGGCAGAGAGAAAATAAGTTTTGGTTTGCTATCTGGCCTCATTAGTTATAGGTGGCTAGCTGAAAAAGACTAGAATTGAAAATTCACTAAGGCACCATATAGTGTTATGATATACATCAATATCTGCTCTAGATGAAAGAAGGAAGAAGAATAGGGCAAATTTGAGGGTTCTTTTTTTTCTGCTCTAGATGCATAGATATATTTCTGAGAAAGGAGAGTTTCCAAAAACATCCTAACAAATAAAAAAGAATGACCAAATGGCTTTGTGATTTTCAGTTTGGTTTATTCTTCTAGTCCACTGGATTACAAAGAGTTCCAAAGCTACAGCTAACTTAATTGCAAAACATCATTTTTAGTTGTCTGCTTAAAACTGGGATAAGGATGTAGACAGGAGTTGTAAGATTAAAAATATGGAAAATCGTTATCTTAAACCAAAAATAAATACAGAATTGTAGAGCCATGTTATTTTTTTTTCTATAATTGTATTGTATTAATTTTCATAAACATTTACAGAGATTTTAGGTTTCCATTCATTCATTGTTGCACTATTCTCTCTACCCTCCTCCCAGTTTGTTCTTGTCCAAATGCCACAGTGCTTCTCAAAGCCAGTTCTGATTA
>NW_006399755.1:35619133-35627959 GCF_000299155.1 Elephantulus edwardii | reverse complement strand
TTGGTTTTTGTGTATGGAATGAGATGTGGATCTTGCTTGAGTCTTTTGCAGATATTTTTCCAATTTTGCCAACACCATTTGTTTAAAAGGCTGTCGTTCCCCCACTTCACTGATTTCATCTCCTTGTCAAAGATCAGTTGACCATAGATAGATGGGTTGTGTAGAGCCATGTTATATTAAACAAATTTAGACACACAGTCCGTTCAGTTGAAACCACCAAAATTCTGTCTTTACTTTGTTGGATATGAGGATTCTAGCAAGGTCTCATAGTTTATTGTTTTAAAACTCTTTCACATACATTTTCATTTGATCAACACTCTTTCTTGAAGTTAGAACCTGCACTCATCTGTTCAGAAGTTTTCAATAAGCACCTACTACCTTAGTCATGGGAGAAGGATGGGCAATCTCCTCCCATGTGATTAATTGCCTCTGAAAACCCACCAGAGGGTCCGCTATGGGTTGGTTCCAACTTGACGGCACACAACCACAGTGTCTTAGTTACCTCTGGTGGTCCAGTGGATAAGGGGTTGAGTTGCCAACCTAAAGACAAGCAGTTCTAATCCACTAGCTGCTCCATGGAAGAAAAATTGGCAATCTCCCCCCATGCAATTTATGGTCTCTGAAAACACTTCTCATAGATGATCTATGAGTTTGTTCCAACTTGACAGCAATGAATTTTTTTTGTTTTGAATATCTTAGTTACTTATTGCTGCCATAACATAAAACACCATAAGTGAGTTGCTTTAAAGAACAAAAATCTATTTCTAATAGTGCTAACTGTGAAAAGTTAATCAGTACCTTGACTCTATTGAAATCTCCTGTGAGTCTGTCTCCTAGTTTCTGATATCTGTTCATAATCTCTAGTGTTCTTTTGCTTCTAAATGGGTCCTAGCATCTGCCTTGCCCTTGAGTGACTGCCTCTTCGTCATTTCTGCTCTCTTTAGAAGATACTTCTCAAAAGAATTTGGAGCAAACAGTTAAGCACTCCTAGCCACAAAACGTTTCCAGTTTGAACATAACGAGAAGCATTTTGGAAGACACTTTGGTGATCTGCTTCTGAAAGGTCACAGCCTTGAAATCCCAATAGATCAGTTCTATTCTGCATGCTTGGGGTTGTTACGAGTTGTAATCTATTAGAGGACAACTAACAACAACTTAGACGTGTTTAGTCTGAGGATTTACCCTACTTTGGTGTGACTTAATTGACATATCAGAATAAAGCCACTTATAGAATAAACTCTTACCAAAGAAAGTCAGGATTTATATGTTAACATAATGTTTTTTTGAGGGGATGGAGATACAACTCAACCTATAATGCATTGGTCATTTTACTAGAACCATTCAAATGCAGAAGTGGGCACTACCTTCCTATAGCTGAGAATTTAGGGAACATGAAGAGTTTTAAATATTCCTTCTTGGTGGTCACACAGCCAGATGGGAAAAATACCAAAAATATCACTGATTTTTCTTTATTTGTATATGTCATTCTGTTCTATTTTTCATGATATTTAATTGATAGTTTTAGCTTTTTAAAATAATTTTACATTATTTACTTCTGATTAACAGGTGTGGTTCTGAGCATAGTGGTGAGCCCCGGGGCAGGACAAAAGCCTGCCTATCTCCTGATTCTGAATGCCAAGGACTTGAGTGAAGTCGCCAGGGCTGAAGTGGAGATTAACATCCCTGTTACCTTCCATGGACTGTTCAAAAAATCCTGAGCATGTCCTAAGCAAGACACTGGAGATTCTGCATTACTTTTTAAAATTATGGTGACAGACCAAGAAAAACATAGCTTCTTGTCTGTAATCAAATGCTGTTCCATTTTAGTCTGCTGTATATCACCATTTTAACTTGCAGATGCACCCAATTTTGCAGTGTTTTACAGAAAGCACACAATTGAGCAACCAATTCCCTTTTAAAAGGTACATATTTAGATAATCATATTTTCTCAGTGAGACAAACAGAGCACAACTGAAAAACACTTTAATATACTTACAATCAAATATTAATTCAATGTGAACTTATTAAACTGTATTTTATTCCTATTATGAGGGTGTATTAAAAGTACTTCTAGAATTTTTTTATCATTTAAAGCCAAAATCCCCTACAACTGATTTATAGTGGTTTTGCTGAGTCAAGTTGATAGCATGCAAAAAGGCTCTGTATTTATCAAACCAAACATCTCAAACCAGGGACCATCATCTAAGAACAATCACAGTTATTATACTACATTGTAATTTCTCAAAGATCATTCTGCTTTCTAAAATGTAATATTTCTATTTAGTATAGGTGGCTACTATTATTTCTAACATTATAATGAACAAAACCTATGTTTAAACACCCAAGAGGTCTCAGGTAAATGGAGCCTCAGAATTATTTATGAAAAGCTTATGTAACATTGTGATGCTAAACAAAAACTTATGCAACATAAAAACAAATATATCTCTGTTTCTCATGCCCAAAGCACCAGCAATTGCAATTGAGAAAAAAACAAAACATGAAATGGAATTATAATTCCTATTTAAATCCAAATATAGGATAATGCTTGAGAAGTTCACTAGTTGCTTCTTCTGTTTTATCATATTTAAACATGCTATAATAATTTGAGTAGAATAAAACAACATAATCATTTGAACAGAAAGATTTTTTAAAATCCTTCATTCATTGTTAGCTAGTAATATAATTTAAGCACTTTATTTTAAAATTTACTTTTCTCTCTTTGTTACGTGCTAGGTGGAAAAAAAAATGGAAATTAACAAAAACATTGTGCTTTATATTTTATGTTCAGAGTATTATGTATTTTAAGATTATCAACATGGTGTCTAACTAGGTAAAAATAGTTTAAAAGAACATGCTGACCAGGGTACTTACTGCATCCACTTAGATTCTTTATTTGGACAAAATGTCAACTCATTTATTTTGTTTTCCATAATAAGGGCTCATTAACACATACTTTTAAAAGACAATCTAAAAATACAGAAAAGTCAAAGTAAAATCATACAGAGCTTGAATCTGTTAATATTTAAGGTTGGATACTGTACTTTTACATGTTTCTCATCTGTGTTTTTTTTTTTAATGTAATCTCAACTTCTATGTGGATAATTGCTAGGCAGAAATAGAATTCTCAAGAGAGGAGAGGGACAATGAGAAAGGCATGTGCAGATAGACATTGTTTTTTGGTCTCTAGATATGGACATAATACTACAGAGAACTCTGCTCATCCATTTATTTTTAAAATGAATAAAATAAATTTCTGAATATTTACTATCTTTAAGGCTTGATATGATAATTTCCACACACTTTGTCAGGTCATCTTTTTTATGAAATGGGAATAAATAATGGATCTCTTCCAGTCAGTTAACCAGTTGTCCTCCAGATTTCTTGGCACAACCTGGTGAGCAGGGAAGTATCTGTTTGTTGAAATATGTCATTTGGTATTCCATCAGTTCCTGGGCTTTAGTTTGCCTAGTCCTTCAGAGCAGCCTGGACTTCCTCTTTCATCACCATTCCTTAATCACATTGGTTGTTAACAGTTACAGCTTGCTCGGCTCCTCAATCAACACTTTTGGTGCCAGATCAGGAAATCAAAAGATTATTTGCATTCAGTAAATCTACTGTTAGGGACCTCTCCAGAGTACTAAGAAGCAACGATGTCAATCTAGAGACGAATGTGCACCTAATCGAGTCCATGGTCTTTGCAATTACTTGCTATGCATCATAGAGCTCTATAATAACTAAGGAGAATAGAAGAAGAATTGATGCCTTTAAGTTATCGTACTGGAGAAGAGTCTTGAACATACCATGGACTGCTAAGAAAACAATTAAGTCTGTGTTGGAGAGGGTTAAATCAAGTTTCTCCCTGGAGGCTAGGATTTTGAAGCTCCGTCTCACATACTTTGGGCATGTGGCTAGGAGGGACTGATTCTTGGAGAAGGACATCAGGAGAGGAAGTTCCCAGATAAGATGGATTAATACAGTAACTGAGGTAATGAGGTAGATGTGTTGAAGTCACTAAGACTGGCTCAGGACAGAGCAGGCTTCAGAGCTATTGTACATAAGATCATGTGAGTCACAGGTGACTTGATGGCACACAACAACAACAAGGCTCGATAAAGTCTTGAATTTAAGGGAATTCCTGCAGCTGCTATTCAATTAACTTGCCAATCACTTCCTGCCTTCTCATCATTAATTTTTTGTGAAGCCAAAGCTCATACTTGGTGTGTCCTAACTTGCTTCTGTTGTGGAATCCAGCTCTGAACATGGTGAGCTCAGTCTATTATCAGTGGTAAGAAGTGAAAGAGGCAAAGCTAGCTGAAAGTTCTGCCAATACCATTTTTCCAAAATTAAAAGGCTCAGCTAGAATCATTGCTAATTAAAAAGACAAACAAATAAAAACACCAAAAACAAAACAAAACAAACCCAAAACAAACACACAAATTACTGCCTAATTCTTAGTCATGGATAACCTTTACTGAAGAAGATACGAATATCCCTGGGGCTTCCTTGTTAATACTACAGCAAAAAAGACTCAAGAGCTATTCAAATCCTCAGACAAAATAGAGTTTTGAAAATTTAAAGATGATTAAGGAAGATTGAAGTCAAACAAGTGTGTAACTTTGAAATTTAGAAGAAACAAATTAATAAATATGCAACCCACTGGAAGGATCTAGTAAACTATGTTCCACTGATAAATAAATAAGGGGGCTATAAGGGGGGTTTTTTTGGAGGGGGATTAAATAAGGAAAAAAAACCTTTTAATAAGTAATTATGTTTAAAACAATAAGTTGTTAGCAGTCCATTTTGGTTTTCCATTATAGTCACCCCAGGAATTGGAATGACTTCTTGGTAAAGACTCCATTTGTCATACACAAGGAGAAAAGATAGTAAAATAGTGGATGTAGTATTATTAAAAGCTAATAACTGATAACTACCTCAAAGCAGATGGTCCAGATGGAGTCCTTGTACTATATTACCAACCAGATAAGATCAACAGGCAGCAAAGACTTCTATGGCTGTCTTACTCAATCAGTCAAAGAAAGAAATATATTTTTCTCCTGCCAGTCTGATAGTTATAGTTGTTGTTATTGTTAGGTGTCGTCAAGTTGAGTACAACTCATAGAGATCCTATGAAAAAAAGTTCTGAAACAGTTATATTCTGCGCCATCCTCATACTTCCTGACACACAAAAGTCCATTGCAGCAGTCACTGTGTCGTTTCACCTGGTTTAGGGTCTTCCTATCCTTCATTGACCCTCCACCCTTCCCAGCATTATGTCGTTCTTTAAGGAATAGCACCTCCTAGCAACATGCCACAAGTATGTGAGACTAAGCCTTACTTTTCAAATGAATGATGAGATTTAGACTAAAATCAACACCAAACAGTTTAATTTCTGATACCTTCAGAAATATACTTATTTAATTTTTTTTTCATTTCAAATACAACTGCTATAATACTACTCACCAAGTCTAAGGACAATTCAATCTATGATATTTCATTTATTCACACATAATTACTGATTAGTGGGCAAAAAGTTTCTTGAATATTGTATAGATAAGACAATTCTGATAAAGTAAAATATCATTTTCTGTTTTTAACTTTTAATCTTGTTTTCCTTGTTATTGTTAGTTATTATTATCAGTATTTTCATGAATATGAGCTTTTTGTCTTTGGAAGCTACAACCATTACATGTAAATTTACAGATATATTTTAATGCATACATATATAAAAATCATAAAACAAGACAAACACATAGGCAGTGATTATAACTCAAATACAAGTAAACAGGAGGTTACCTATAGTGCTTTTAAAGCAAAAAGTTTTATACCAGACATTCTACTACTTAATGTCAACAAAACTCTATATGTTGATTCTATTTTTGCAGAATCTCAATAAGGCTAAGTGATTTGACTAAGTCTCCACCTCGAATTGGAATTTTAATGCAAATAACCACACTGTAAACCTTTCTATAAATATTGCTTCTCTCCAAAATACAACCCAGTAAAAGTTAATAGTAAATGTTCTGAAGAAGTGAATGTGCCTTTTCAGGGCCTTTGACTGCATTTTGTAAAAAATAATGTTTAAATATAAAATATTCTGATAATTATCATTACTAGTTTTATCATAATGATCTTTAAGACTAATATTTCCCAAGGTTTGTGCCAATATTCTCTGGGACCCCACAAAAAACTACAGGGACTCATGGGATAGTTTTTCTTTTCAAGGGAAGCTCAGTGACATGTGGAGAGTCTGCACTATTAACATATATACTCATGCTATACATTCAATCACTGTATGTATTCCTTGTGATGAAGTCCTGCCTTTACTAGCCTGGGTTTCCAGAGGTTCCTCTGGGGTGGGCGGGCAGAATACAGGCATCATACGAAATTCATATGCAATAGGAAACAATGATAGAAATGTCCAATCTGACTCCATGGTTTGATAAATTGCTCAATGTAACAAAATTAACTTTAGAACAAAGATATTTCTTACACCATTTGTGCTCTATTACTTAGTAAAAATAACTGTTAAATATTTCTTTTGTCTTAAGAGCATCACGAAAAAAGAACATTAAGGCATTAAGGGCTCCATGGCATCAGGAGTGGCATCTACTGCCTAAACAAACTGCCTCCAGAAACTCTATGAACTTTGATAAATGTTGATAGTTACAGAGGGGCTGCAAGCCTTTTGTTCATAGAGTCACTGTGAGTCATGCTTGACTCGAAGGCAATCAACAACAACAACAAAGGGCTTCATGAACCAAAAATATGTTGGTAATTTCAGTTCAAGTGTTGGTTTTTAACTTAGTGAGTAGAATTTCACCCTTTACATTGTAGGTATGGTGTGTTTAAATAAAATCATCTCCAGAGAAAATAGAATGACAAGATTTTTAAACTAAAATTATACAAAAATTATTTATTTAATAATTTGAGAAAAAGGAAGAATAAGGATTCAAGTGGCCTTGTGATATGAACCTGTGCTGCAATCCCAAAGGTGTGCAGTTTGATTGCACCAGTTGCTCTGTAGGAGAAGGATGCCTTTAAAAACATACTGGAGGATCACCTATGGTTCAGTTCCAACTAAATGGTGCACAGCAAAGCAGGAATTCAGTATTTATAGAAATTGTCTATTTATCAGCATTTTTAACTTTAATATGTTCATTACAATATAATAGATGAATGTTGCACTACATAGAAGCTAATACAAAAATCTCAAACCTTGTCAATCTTAAAGGTCCTTTAATTTAGATTTATTTGGGCAGATATTTTTATCTTTAAAACATATCTATCCACCACACAAAGTAAAGGTAAACAATCCAATTGGAAAATGGGCACAGGATATGGACACTTCACCAAAGAAGACATTAAGATGGCCAAGAAGTACATGAAGAAATGTTCAAAGTCCCTAGTTCTAAGAGAGATGCGCAAATCAAAACAACTATGAGATATCATCTCACCCCAGTCAGAATAGCAAAATTTAACAGAACAGCAAGCAGCAAATGCTGGAGAGGTTGTGGAGAAACTGGAACCCTTATTCACTGTTGGTGGGAGTGTGAAATGATGCAACCACTGTGGAAGGTGGTGTGACGTTTTCTCAAAAAGTTGCAAATAGAGATACCATTTTTTTTCTATAATTATATTTTATTAATTTTCATAAACATTTACAGAGATTTTGGGCTTCCACTCATTCATTGTTGCACTATTCTCTCTACCCTCCTCCCAGTTTGTTCTTGTCCAAATGCCACAGTGCTTGTCAAAGCCAGTTCTGATTAATCTTCTTTGTCAGTGTATCCTTTGCCATTCCCTATCACTCCTCCCTGAGAGAGACTTCACCCTGAGTCATAAGGATAGAGATACCATTTGACCCAGCAACTCCACTATTGGGAATATACCCCAAAGAGACCATAACTGCTACCCAAGCAGATATATGCACACCCCTGTTTATCACTGCTTTGTTCATGACAGCAAGGAGCTGGGAACAACCTGAATGCCCATCAACAAACAAATGGATAGAGCCGCTGTGGTATATTCACAAAATGGAATACTAAGCTGCATTGAAAAACAAGGAACTCATGCAATATTATTCAAAATGGATTACCCTGGAGGGCATTATGCTGAGTGAAATATCTCAGTCACACAGGGACAAATACTGCATAGTTCCACTGTTGTAAAATAGGGCTGACATCAGGGTTGGGAGGAGACTGAGAAAGATGGCTTCAATAATGTATACTGGATTGAAACAGATGAGGGAGAAAACTGTTTAAAAAGGATACGTAATTAGGTGTTATTGTCATGACAGGAGCCCAGAATGAAGGCTGCATAGTGGAGTGGACTTGGGGGAAGGGACTGTATAACATTGAAAGATTTTTTTTAATTTTTTTTTTTACTTTTCAAAGGGAAGAGTAAAGTGTGGGTGGGAGGAGTGGGTAAGGAGCAGAGTGCAACAATGAATGAATGGAAATACTCAGTCTCTGTAAACGTTCATTAAAATTAATAATAATTAAAAAAATATTTTTTGATATCTGCCTCCAATATGAGCAATACTTGCATTACGCCACAGATTTAAAAATTTAAATTCAAAGGATATTCCATGCTGAAAGACAAAGGCTTGTATAATATTAGGGAATTACCTGAATAATTCATTTATAATGAAATTTTAAATGGTCAAATACCCCAAGAAACATAAAAATCACACTGATTAAACCTGTGGAAGTAATCTTCGAAGAAGCTCATTATCAGCAGTCAAAACCAGGCCAGGTGCTGACTGTATAACAGATCAATAATTAACACAAGTGATTGAAGATGAATTGTGGAACAAATGACACACTT
>NW_006399755.1:35592340-35617924 GCF_000299155.1 Elephantulus edwardii | reverse complement strand
TTAAACAGGCACACATTAGTTTTAAATCTGACACCACTGATCTTCAGTATTTTAGAGAGGTCCCTGACAGCCTATTTGCCCAATGTAAGATGTCTTCTGTTCTCATGTCTGCTGATGCCAACGGTGTTGATAGTTGCTTGTTGATTCTAGCAAGACGAAATCACTGACAACTTTAATTCTTTCTCCATCTATCATGATGTTGTCTATTGGGCCAATTGTGAGGACTTTTGTTTCCTTGATGTTGGGATGTAATACACATTGGAAGCTGTATTTCTTGATTTTTTTTTTTTTGCAGCAAGTATTTCAAGGCCTCCTCATTTTCAGCAAGCAAGGTTGTGTCATCTGCATAACAAAGATTATTGATAAGTCTTCCTCCGATCATGATTCCCCTATCCTCTATGATGATGTTGAGATATTGTTAAATTCTGGTCATAGTTATTGGGTAAGACCCACAGAATTTTCTCATTTACTGAATGAAGGAATGAAGGGAGAGAGTGAAGAATCAAAAAAGACACCAAAATCTTTATCCTGAGAACCTGAGCAAATTGAAATATCAGTTATATGAAAGTATAAAAGGGGATCTAATTCATGTGTGAATATAAGGAACTTGTCTGGATATGTTAAGTTCAAGAAGTCTTTAGATAAGTAATTATGCCAACAAAAAGTTGAAACTGAAAGATGACTACATCAGATCACAAAATGCAAGATTTTATATCACAACATAACTGCCAAACCATTGAGAATCACAAGTCAACATATAATCTTTACCATCACAGTCAATATTGTTTGCCACACTCATTGGTGTTTGTTACTGCCAGACTTACTTCGTTAATCCACAAAATACTTGAATAGTAGATATTTGACCATTGCAGTGAATTCAGAATGTCAAATAATGAGATATTTAAAAAGTGAAGTATACACACACGTATATACTTTCCATACATGACTCTTCTCTTGATTTCCATTTGCCTCATGCCTCTTTCTCTGAATCTACTTATTGTTCTATGATTAATGACTTTCCCCCCCCCCCACTGTCTTCACTACTAGACTGTAAGCTTCTTAAAAGTGAGATGCATCCTTTACTCATCTTTAGTCTCAGTAGCTGGAAAAGTGCCTTATATATAATAAACATTTAAATATTTGTTCAGTTAATGATTGAATAAATGAGTGAATGAAGAGCAAATACTTATTTTTATCAATAAGGGGAAATTTTAGATGAAACTTTAAATATTAGTTTTTTCCTCTTTAATACTCAGCAGTTTTCAAAGACATAATGTTTAAAACTAGGTTATCCACATCAGTATTTAAATGCAGATTAAATTTCCACTTTATAGTTGATTCTCAAGGAAGCCCTGGTGGCCTAGTGCAAGAAGATGTGTTGCAATCTGAAAGGAATGAGGTTTGAAGCCACCAGCTGCTCTGCAAAAGAAGGACGGACAGTCTTCTTCCATGCAATTAATTAACTACGTCTGAAAAGCCACTGGAGGGCCAGCTATGGCTCAGTTCTGTCTCTACAGTACACGACAACAACAATTATGAGATCTATTGGTAATTTCAGTATGCTTTCAATGTCAAAAGGAATCTTAGGTTACTAAGAAATTAATGTTAAAACACTGAGCAGTAACAGGTAAAACAAAATATGCTATGGGCTTCAAAATTTCTAAGTTTGAAAAATTCTCCTGTACAGTTGCATTGTCTACTAGAGAACATTCTGTGATGATAAAAACATTTTCTATGGGTTCTGTTCAATGCATTATGCAGTAAGCATTTATGACTATTGAGCAGTTGAAATATATGTAATGTAATTACAAATCTGAAATTCAGGTGGGATGAACTCAAAGTCATATTTTGGCTCCTGTGGATTCGGTTTAATTTTCCTCAGCTTCAGCTTGAACTTGCATATGCGTAGTTGGTGGTCTGTTCCACAATCAGCTCCTGCCCTAGTTTTCACAGCTGATATTGAACTTCTCTGGCGGTTTTTTTTTCGCAGATGTAATCGATTTGATTCCTATGCATTCCATCGGGTGAAATCCATGTGTATAACCTGTGTTTATGTTCCTTATAAAACATATTTGCAAGTCACTAATTGTACAAAATTCAATTATTCTATCTCCAGCTTCATTTCTGTCACCAAGTCCATGTTTTCCAACTACTGAATCTTCTTCTCTATGCCCAACTTTTGCATTCCAGTCACCCATTATTATCAATGCATCTTGATTGCATGTTCAATCTATCTCCTACTGTAAAAGTTGGTAGAAATCATCTATTTCTTCTTCTTTGTTCTGGTTGTTGGTGCATATATCTGCATGATAGTGGTATTCACTGGACTTCCTTGTAAGCGTATGGATATAAACCTGTCACTCACAATGTTGTACTTCAAGATGGATCTAGAAATTACTTTTTTAACTATTAAAGCAACCGCATTTTTCCTCACTTTTTCATCTCTGGAGTAATATATCATATGATAATCTGACTCAAAATGCCCCATGCTGGTCCATCTCATTTTTCCAATGCCGAGTATGTCAATATTTATGCATTCCATTTCTTTCTTAACAATTTCTAATTTTCCTACATTCATGGTTCTCACATTCCATGTTCCAATCACTAATGTCTGCTTACAACTGTTCCTCTACCTTTGTATTTCCATACTTGAAAGTTCTACCTAGGTTGCCCTTTCTGTTTGTCTACGTGTGTTCTGTTGTACATAGGGTTTTCAGAGGCCTGCTATTTCAGAAGTGGATGGCCAGAAGAATGTCTATCTGTGTTTCATTGATTATGCAAAGGTATTTGACTGCGTGGATCGTAACAAACAGTGGCTGATACTGAGAAGACTGGAAATCCCAGAACATTTAATCATGCTAGTGTAAAACCTATACTGGGACCAAAAGGCAGTCGTCAGAACAGAGCAGGGTAACACTGCATGGTTCAGAATTGGGAAGGGTGTACGCTAGGGATGTGTCCTATCTCCATACCTTTTCAACCTGTATGCAGAGCAGATTATCCGAGAGGCTGGGCTCTATAAGGAGAAGTGTGGTGTCAGGCTCAGTGGAAGATCTATTAACGATCTGGGTTATGCAGATGACACAACCCTGCTTGCTGAAAGTGAGGAGGACCTCATGTACTTGCTACAGAGGGTCAAGAACTGCAGCCTTCAGTATGGACTGAGGCTCAATGTCAAGAAGACAAAGATTCTCACCACTGGACCAATTGGCAGCATCAGGATGGATGGTGAAGAGATTGAGATTGTTCATAGCTTCAGTTTGCTCAGCCCCACGGACAACACTCTTGGCACCAGCAGTCAGGAAATAAAAAAATGTATTGCGATGGGAAAGTCTGCTGTTAGGGACCTCTCTAAAGTACTTAAGAGCAACGGTGTGTCTCTGGAGACTAAGGTGCATCTGATACAGGCCATGGTCTTTGCAATCACTTGTTATGCATCAGAGAGTTGGACAAGTACTAGGGAGGACAGAAGGAGAATTGATGCCTTTGAGCTGTGGTGCTGGAGAAGAGTACTGAATGTACCATGGACTGCCAAGAAAACAAACAGATTCATCCTGCAGAGGGTTAAACTAGGCTACTCCTTGGAGGCAAGGATTCTGGGGCTTCGTCTAACATACTTTGGATATGCTGTAAGGAGGGACAGGTCCTTGGATAGGGACATCATAGTTGGGAGGGTGGAGGGACAGCACAGGAGAGGAAGACCCTCTATGAGATGGATTGATTCGGTGACTGGGGTAATCGGGATGGGTGTGTCAGAGGCAGTGCGGTTGGCGCAGGATAGAGCAGGGTTTAGGGCTGTTGTACATGGGGTTGCTATGAGTCGCAAGCGACTCGGCAGCACATAACAACAACAACAAGAAGTACAAATTGATTGTTTCATCTTATTTAGTATTGTGGAATGGGGTAGTCTGAATTCAGGCCTCCAACCTTCCCTCTAACCTTTCAATGAACTTAATGCTCAGAACCAGTTGAACCACTGACTTCCTGGATGGGATGATAACAGGCTCCCTTTCCTAGGACATATTTAAAGATATAATTACATTTCAGAATGTTCTTGTGAGGTCGATAATATTACTGGCTTGCTTGTTTGTTTCTAGGTCTCTTTTCTTCTTATAAGTAAACTGAAGTTCATAATCTATATGTAAGTCAACCAAAAATCTATTGCCATGGAGTCAATTCCAACTCATATCAACACTATAAGAGAACATAATGCCACTGCCTACAGTTCCCTCTAGCTACAAATCTTTCCAGAAGCAGATTGCCTCGTCTTCACAGAGCTGCAAAGAATTTCAAACTGCTGGCCTTCCATTGGCAGCCAAGCTGTTAACAATTGTGCCACCAGGACTCTTTAAAACTATAGTAAGCTAGGATAAAATAAAATGAAACAAACCAAAAATTATAACTTACTGAAATACGTTTGCAAAATGGCAAAGGCGATATCAGAACTGAAATTTATCTGGCTTCAGTCTTCCTCCCCCACTTCTTCTCCCATTCTTCACTGTGTTCAAATTAAGCAATGAGAGAATAAAGGGGGGCAGAAGATAAAACCATTGTCCAGTATTGAAACAAAATTTAATAGGCTTAAATTTGATATCACTGCTGTCTGACAACCATTTCTTTTCCAAATATACTAGGCTACAGAGTGAAAGGAATATTGTTGTGTGTGTGCACCCTCAAATGGCTCTGACTCATAGCAATGCTATAGGACAAAGTAGAACCACCTTATAGGGTTTCTTAGGCTGCAAATCTTTACAGTAGTACATCACCAGGTCTTTTCTCCCCAGAAGGGCTTAGTGGGCTCAAACAACCAACTTTTGGATCAGTAGTCACTTAGCCAAGGAGTACTTAGCTAGTGAGTTGCCAGGCTTCTTATAAAAGAAACCCTTTATACTAGTCTATCAGTATTATTTATAAAATTTGTTATCTAAAGTCCTCTGATTTGCTGCTTAATCAGAAAGATGGACTAACTATAACAACCGATTGATTTATATAAACAACATTGGCAAATCGAAGTTTCAGATCTGAATGCATTCATTTCAATTAATGTAACTATTAGTTATAAAGGTACAATGGATCATTAAGCAAGCAAGTAATTTTTTTTAAGTGAAAAGAAATTAAAGGCAAATACCAAAGATGTACGGTCACTTTTACTCTTGTTACCAGAAGTAGCTTTTTGTCATCAACACAGGTTGCTTGGGAAACCATTGCTAGTGGCTTACAAATGCCTTGACTACCAGTTCTCCTCACACCCACCCACCTCAATACATCCACCCTTTTTTGTTTCCTTCCAGAGACTCAGTCCACAAGATTTTTCTCCAGAGCATTCCCAAAACATCTTAAATGAAGAATCACAAGACTGATGAGGACTTCTGAGGGGGGGAAAAAGGAGGAAGAATAAACAGTATCACACTGCTATGTCAAGTTAACCCTGTCTCCTGATACCAGAGATAGAGGTTTATCTGCAACTATGAGGAAACACCATTCCTAAAATACAGCCGATAGTAAAGATTAATTGCGCATCAATAGAACTAAAGATCCTCCACTAAAGTTCTTGGCCAAACACCATAATGAAAATGAAAGTTCTTCCACATGTCCAGGCCTCTCACTATTTGAAAAGCACTTCTGATTCTGAAAAACAAAACAAAACAACCAAATAAAACTCACTCACAAAGAACAGCAATTTAAGTATTTAATCCTTTCACTCAACTATTTATTGAGCAACCAGTGTATTCCAGATATTATCAAGGGAAACAGGAAGTCAGGTGATGATGAAAATGCTGTTATCGATGTCCAGGGCTGCAACCATCAGCCACTTGTGGCTATTAAGTTCTTCTTATGTCCCTACTGGGACAGTTGGCTCTTTTATAAATAATAGGACCCATCTCAACAGTAGTGTTAGCTTCTTTTCACCAATATTTCCTCTTCCCATGTCATCTGTTGTTGTTGTTAAATGCCATCTAGGCATAGATGACTCATAGCGACCCTATGAATGAAAGACCTCAACTCTTGTATAAATGTAATCATTTCTCCAAATTCATAGAGTTTCCGTAGGAAAGCTATTTCAGAAGTGGATGCCACTCCTGCTTCCAAGCTTGTTTTAATCGGGAAGCTCCACCAAACACTGTCTACCACGGGTAACCATTATCGCATTTGACACATCAGTGTCACAGTGTTCAGCATCACAGCAACCACAGCACCTAATCACAACAACAACATAAAGAGAGAGAGCTCTATTGGCTTAGTGGATAGAAAGTAATGCTACCAAGCCAAAGGTGGGTGATTTTAATCTGCAGCCTTCAGGCCTGATTTTGGTTTCGGTCAAACATTCTTCTAAGTGGTGTAGCACTTATCTGTCCATTTGCTGTACAGAGATAACTCATGGTTGCTGAGATGCTGAACACTGTGACACTGGTGTGTCAAATGTGATAATGGTTATCCATGGTGGACAGTGTTTGGTGGAGCTCCGCGATTAAAACAAGCTTAGAAGCAGGAGTGGCATCCACTTCCAAAATTGTTTGCCTCTGAAAACTTTATGAACTTGGAGAAATGATGAAAGTTTTACAAGTGTTCAGGTGTTTCATTCATAGGGTCGTTATGAGTCACCTACGACTCAACGGTACTTAACAACAATGACATGCCATCTGTTCTTCTCAGAGATCAAAAGCAGAGCCAGTAAGCCAGTGGCATTAAGAGGGCTGGTGCCAACCAGGGCAGTAATTCATGATGTCACTCTTCCTCATCTAGGTCACTTCTAAGATCAGATCATATATAAATAATCCTTTAAAATACTCAAAATTTCAAACCTATATCCATCAAGTAGGAACTGACTTATAGCTGACTCTCCGTTGTGTTTCTGAGAAAATATGATTTCCCTAGTAAGAAATTGACCATCTTTCTATTGTTCAGCCACTGTTGGATTCTAACCTCTAGAGAGGCAAATCCTCTGGATTAGTGCGCACCCTATAGGCCATTTCACTAGAGCTTCTTACCGAACTCTTAGTAATATTTTATTATCCATTTTAAAAGTATAAAATTATGTGATAAATATCAATAAAATGATTTAAATGCATTATGTTTAGATCTTATGAATGTTGTTGTTGTTGTTGTTGTTGTTGTTGTTATGCACTACCAAGTCAGTTATAATTCATAGTATCCTATGAATCATGAGTCTAAACCTTGTCCTACTCAGAGCCAACCTCATAGTTTCTGACACATTTACCCATTGCCACAGTTACTGGTTTAGTGCACCTCCACTCTTGTCTTTCTCTTCTGTGCTCACCCTCTACTCTTCTAAGCATGATGTCCTTCTCCAAGACTGATTCTTTCTGGTGACATTCCCAAACTGTGTAAGATAGGATTTCAAAATCTTCAAAATCTTTGCCTCCAAGAAGAAAACTGCTTTCACCCTCTCCAAGCCAGATGTATTTGTTCTCTCAGCAGTACAAGAAGTATATGTTCAATACTCTTCTCTAGCACAGTTCAAAAGTATCAATTCTTCTTCTGTCATCTTTATTCATTGTCCAGCTCTCAGATACATAACAAGATATTGAAAAGACCATGGTCTGGATCAGGTGCACCTTAGTGTTTAGACTGGAATCATTGCTCTCTGGAGAAATCCTTGACATCAGATTTTCCAAATGCAGCTCATCTTTTGATCTCCTGACTGTGGTGCCAAGAGGGTTAATTGTAGATCCAAGCAAGATAAAATCATCTATCATGACACTGTCTAATGGCCCAATGTTTAGGATCTTTGTTTTCTTGATGCTGAGATGCAATCTATTTTGAAGGCTGCAGTTGTTGACCTTCTGCAGCAAATGCTTCAAATCCTCTTATGTTTCAGAGAGCAAGGTTGAGGATAATGCAGATTGTTGATGAGTCTTTCTTCAGTCTCAATGCTACATCCTTTCTCATCAAATCCAGCTACCTAAATTATCTGTTCCTCATATAGATTGAAAACGGTGCTGCAGAGGACTTAGATTATGAACAGGAGTGACTGGAGCTTTAGTCATCATATTAGGGGGTTAATTAAAGGCCTCATCTTGGTGGAGGGGTGGTTTGGGAGGAAAAGAGGAAAAGCAATGACAAATTGCCAACTTTATCTTTCAGTTTTTAATTGGAGAAGTGTTTTTGTGTATTGCTGCTCTTAATAGCTTAGATATGTATACATTTGCCTGTCTATTATTTGCTCTTTTGAGTAAAGCATTTGTCTGTCAGAAGCTTTGCTAAAGTGGAACTCCCAAATTAAGATCGAGTAGGAAGAAAGATTGGCCAACCACTTCTGAAATAACAGTCCTCCAAAAATCCTATGAGTAATAGATTGCATTCAAGCTAATTAGCTATAACACTGAAGGCTGAGCCCTCATACTGGGAAACATAAAATTAAAGAAGTTGCAAACAGATTGCATGGATATTAACAAAAAAATCATCTGAGTTGTACACTGCTATAACCATCAACCAAAAAGATCATCCATGGAGAGAGACAAAGGTTACAAGAAACACAAAGAAGAAAGAAAAGTCCAAAATGCATGTCAGAAGAGAATGAAAATTGCATTAGAGTGTACAGAAGTCAAAACTAAGGGGGAAAATGTTGAAGAGATGAGCAAAAGATTTTAAATAACATCTCAAGAAGGCAAAGTAAAAATTATGACATAATGTGCAAAGAGCTAGAGTTGGAGAATAAAAAGGGAGAAATTGGCTCAACATTTCTCAAGCTGAAAGAATTGAAAAACAAATTCAAGTCTCAAGTTGCAATCCTGAGAGATGTTATGAGCAAAATCTTCTCCATTATACTGTTCCTCAGGAAGAAAACCCTCAATCATTTTCATCAGCTAAAAGAAAGGTTTTTAAACATTGGTCAGAACCAATTACTGGTGAGGCCATTACAAGTGACATATATGTTGTTGTTGTTGTTGTTATGTGTCGCCGAGTCGTTTGCGACTCATAGTGACCCTAAACCCTGCTCTATCCTGTGCCATTCCCACTGCCTCTGACACACCCATCCCGATTACCCCAGTCACCGAGTCAATCCATCTCATAGAGGGTCTTCCCCTCTTGCACCGTCCCTGCACCCTCCCAACTATGATGTCTCTCTCCAAGGACCTGTCCCTCCTTGCAACATGCCCAAGGTATGTCAGACGAAGCCCCAGAATCCTTGCCTCCAAGGAGTTGCTTGGTTTAATCCTTCCCAGGATGAATCTATTTGTCTTCTTGGCAGTCCATGGTACATTCAATGCTCTTCTCCAGCACCACAGCTCAAAGGCATCAATTCTCCTTCTGTCCTCCCTAGTCATTGTCCAACTCTCTGATGCATAACAAGTGATTGCAAAGACCATGGCCGGTATCAGGCGCATCTTAGTCTCCAGAGAGACACCGTTGTTCTTGAATACTTTAGAGAGGTCCCTAACTGCAGACTTTCCCATTGCAATATGGTTTTTTATTTCCTGACTGCTGGTGCCAAGAGTGTTGTCCGTGGGGCTGAGCAAACTGAAGCTGTGAACAATCTCAATCTCTTCACCATCCATCCTGATGCTACCGATTGGTCCAGTGGTGAGAATCTTTGTCTTCTTGACATTGAGCCTCAATCCATACTGAAGGCTGCAGTTCTTGACCCTCTGTAGCAAGTCCATGAGGTCCTCCTCAGTTTCAGCAAGCAGGGTTGTGTCATCTGCATAACACAGATTGTTAATAGATCTTCCACCAATCCTGACACCATACTTCTCCTCATAGAGCCCAGCCTCCCAGATAATCTTCTCTGCATACAGGTTGAAAAGGTATGGAGATAGGACACATCCCTGGCGTATACCCTTCCCAATTTTGAACCATGCAGTGTTACCTTGCTCTGTTCTGACGACTGCCTCTTGGTCCAAGTATAGGTTTCACATTAGCATGATTAAATGTTCTGGGATTTCCATTCTTCTCAGAGTCAGCCACAGTTTGTTATGGTCCACACAGTCAAACGCCTTTATCTCTAGTAATTATGTTCTAAGTTCTATGGATAAATTTAAAAAAATTATAATGTTTTTCAAAGATTATAAACATTTTTAAATATATTTTTAAATGCTGCATAGATTTATTCATTTTTATTTACTTAATAAATCTTTAGTAATTATTTCTTTGGTGTCTAACACTGTTCTAGATAGTGGAATCAGAAGATAAAGATCACACATTCCAAGTTGTGATGAAAGGCCAATTAAATAAACAAGAAATACCAGATGGTATTCAATGTTGTGCAACTAATTTAAGCAGGGTGAGGTGATAGAATGGGCAGTTGCTTTAGACTTAGTGGTCAGAAGAGGTTTGTGAGAGGAGGCAACATAAAAACTAATGCTTGTGATGATCTTGAGGAAAGAGCTTTTCAGGATTACGAACAAGTAAGTGCAAAGGGTCTCAGATGGATGTGATCATGGAATACTTACAAAACAGAAAGAAGGTGTAGCTGGGAGGTAGGGATGGAGACTTTGAGGGAAGCAGTAGTGGAATGAGATAAGTCCCAGGAACAGAATACTATATTTTTCTTTTTCTTTCTGTCTTGGAGGAGGTCCAATTAGGGTGCTTCTTAGTGGTAAGAATGATGAAAGTATGTATCACACACTTTGACGGTGTTGTCAGGAGACACCAAACCTTGGAAAAATATATCATTCGAGCATCAATAGAAGGTCAGTGAATTAGATTAAGTCCTTTAACAAGATGGACTGACACAATGATTGCAACAATAGATTTGAGTATGGCATTTGATGAGAGGGCAAAATTTTCACCTGTTTTTCATAGCACTGCTATGAATCGTATTTAATTAGAAAACATCTAACAGTAAATACAGTAATTATTAATGTTGTTGTTAGAAACTCATTGGACATCTGTGAGTGTGAATGTACTACTTCAGCAGGGGAAGGGAGAAAGAGTAGAGGGCAGTGTGGGAGATGTTAGAATATCATTGCTACGACACCTACAAGAAATCTTGAATAATCTAGGAAGCATAAAAAAGAATGGAAGGAATACACAGAGTCACTGTACCAAAAAGAATTGGTTGACACTTAAAAAATTCAGGAAATATCATATGAACAAAAGTCTATAGTAATGAAAGGAAAAGTTCCACCAGAACTAAATCCATTGCCAAAATAAGGCTTCAGGAGTCAATGGAACACGATTGATGTGTTTCAACTAATAGATGCAGCCCTGGATGTGCTAACCAGTCCATGCCAGGAAATTTAGAAGACAGCTGCTCAGCCAACTGACAAGAGATCAGTATTTGCTACCATTACCAAGAAAAGTGATCCAACAGAATGTTGACATTACAAAATATTACTGAAGATCATCCAAGTACAGCACACTGACAGAGAACTGTCAGAAGTTTGAGTTGGATTTAGAAGAGGCCATTGTAACATTATTGATAACTGAAAGGAAGTAGTTTTTTTCTTTTTCTCCTTTTCCTTCGCTTACTATTCCATTCTCAGAAAAAGTTATTCATATGGGCTTACAAATATTCATTACCATAATATTGTAGCTGCAAAATTGCACCAGTAACTATGAAAATACCTCCAGCAATAAGAACAACGATATGTGCTTGAAACATGTATGGAGGAAGCCATGCAATTTGAAGCATCATTGTACTCGAGTGGATCCAGTTACAAAAGGGTGGCAATGTTCGAGTCTGACTTCTACCGGCTTCATAACGAGAACTGTCCCCCATGAATAATATCCATAGCAACAAACAGCCGCTAGATCAGACACACCACTCCCCATGCTCCTGCAACTAATTCTACCAGTCACTAGCTTTAGTATTCATTGTTGACTGACAGACTATAGTCACAGTGGTGGTGCTGAGAGTGGGGTTTATTAGAGAAATAAGTTGGGGAATGTGAGAGGTAAAGGATAGATAAAGAATATCTCACAATACAAGTCTAGGTATAATGCAGCAGTCTCAAGCCAGATTAATAGCAAGATGCAATTCCTTAATTAATTAGTAAAAGTCTTGGTTTCAGTTTAGTAACATGTATCGAAGAAATCTCTGGGTGTTTTTTTCCATTTAATTTTTTAAATATTATTATTATTATTATTATTATTATTAATTTTAATGCAAATTTACAGAGACTTTGGTTTTCCAATCATTCATTGTTGCACTTTTCTCCCTGTCCACTCCTACCCCTCCAATTCATTCTTCTCTTTGAAAAATTCTTTCATTGTTATGCAATCACTCTCCCCAAATCCATTCCACTATGCAGCCTTTCTTCTGGACTCCTGCCATGACAATAATACCTAATCATATATCCCTTTTAAACAGTCCTTTCCCTCATCTGTTTAAATGCCGTATACATAACTTATCCCATTTTCTTATTCTCCCCAACCCCAAAATATTTGATTTCCTTAATCATCTGTTTGTTGTTAGGTGCTGTCAAGTCGCTTGCGACTCATAGCGATCCTAGGTACAACAGCCCTAAACTCTGCTCTGTCCTCTGCCACTGTCTCTGACACTCCCATCCTACTTACCCCAGTCACTGAATCAATCCACCTCATAGAAGGCCTTCTCCTCCTGCGCTGTCTCTCTACCCTACCAAGGATGATGTCCCTCTCCAAGGACTGGTTTCTCCTCACAACATGTCCAAAGTATGTTAGACGGAGCCTCAGAATCCTCGCCTCCAAGGAGCCTCCCGGTTTAACCCTTTCTGGGATGATTCTGTTTGTTTTCCTAGCAGTCCATGGTACCCTCAGTACTCTTCGCCAGCACCACAGTTCAAAGGCATCAATTCTCCTTCCATCCTCCTTAGTCATTATCCAACTCTCTTATGCATAACAAGTGGTAGCAAAGACCATGGTCTGTATCAGATGCACCTTAGTCTCCAGAGGGACACCATTGCTTTTCAGTACTTAGGAGAGGTCTCTGATAGACTTTCCCTTCGCAATACATCTCTTCATTTCCTTGCTACTGGTGCCAAGAGTGTTGACTGTGGAGGCAAGCAAACTAAAGCTGTGAACAATGTCAATCTCTTCGCCATCCATCCTGATGCTGCCAATTGGTCCAGTGGTGAGAATCTTTGGCTTCTTGACATTGAACCTCAATCTGTATTGAAGGTTGAAGCAGTCCTTGACCCTCTGCAGCAAGTGTTTCAGGTCCTCCTCAGTTTCAGCAAGCAGGGTTGTGTCATCTGCATAACACAGATTGTTGATAGATCTTCCACCAATCTTGACCCCACATTTCTCCTCATAGAGCCCAGCCTCTCGGATAACCTGCTCTGCATACATGTTGAAAAGGTATGGAGACAGGATGCATCCCTGGCGTACACACTCCCCAATTTTGAACCATGCAGTGTTACCCTGCTCTGTTCTGATGACTGCCTCTTGGTCCAAGTATAGGTTTCTCATTAGCACGATCAAGTGTTCAAAGATTCCCGTTCTTCTCAGAATCAGCCACACTTTGTTATGATCCGCACAGTCAAATGCCTTTGCATAGTCAATGAAACACAGATAGACATTCCTTTTGTATTCCCTGCTTTCAGCTAAGATCCATCTAACATTAGCTACAATATCCCTAGTACCACGACCCCTTCTAAACCCAACCTGGACTTCTGGCATTTCTCTGCTGATGTGCTCTTCCTGTCATTTTTGGATAGTCTTCAGTAGACTCTTGCTTGTATGTGAAATCAATGATATTGTCTATAGTTTCCCCACTCTGTTGGGTCACCATCCTTTGGGATGGGAATAAATATTGATCTCTCACTCAGTTGGCCAAGTGGTTGTTCTCCAGATTTCTTGGCACAACTTGGTGAGCACATCCAGGGCAGCATCTGTTAGCTGAAATATGTCAATTGGTATACCGTTTATTCCTGGGGCCTTATTTTTTTGCTGTTTCCTTCAAAGCATCCTGAACTTCTTCCTTCATCACCATAGGCTCTTGCTCATATGTTGTTTCATGAAATTCTTCTGTTTCTGACAATGCCTTTTGATACAGTGACTCAGTATATTCTTTCCATCTTCTTTTAATACTACTTGAATCATTTAATATTTTGCCTAAAGCATCCTTGGTTTGCGTTACAACAGTTATACGTCAGCTTCTCTTCCAATCATCTTGCCGCAGTTTCTCCAAGTATCTCTCCCCCACCATCATTGCCACCAGGGTCTCACTTTCCACAGGTCTCACTCTACAGTGTGGAAAGCATTCTTTCTCTCTTATCTTAGTCCCACAGCTGTTGATAATTTGCAAGACAATGTGCCTGCAGTTAAGGTAGCTGGAGACCAGAGAAGGCTAACATAATGGCTAGAAAAGCCAACTTTAAAGTTAACACTGCAGCCCAACCCCTGGCTTTTCTAGCCATAATTTTTCATTATCTGAAGCATCAGCCTTCTCCTTACCATCATCTATATTAATAAAAATATGTAAGTTGGCTGCTTCATTTCTTGGATCTTAATCCTTCCATTTTAAATACTCAATTTCTTATTTGCCCTGTCCTTTCAAACCAGTATTCTGAGGAAAAAGCATGTCTTTTTCTCTGAAGAATCTTTTATTACACTTGAAACTTCCAGCACCCACCTCTATGAACAAATGTCTAATCCAGAACAAACCATCAGGTACCAGTAACCAACACTATTTCTCAGAATGAAACATCTTTTTATCTGATCGGGTTCAGATCAATGTATTCACAGTTATCTGTGGCTAGGTCCAAATAGGAATCAGCCACAAACTTAGGAGTCCACACTTCTTCCAAAGTTCCAGACCAGCTGGTCCCCTCAGTTAATTTTATCCCCACATGGGCCAAGTCAATACATCAAAAATATACCCCTGTTCCACAAACCAGCAACCTTTCTTTTTTTTCATCCATTCATCATGCTAGGTGGTCAGTGCTGAAGCTTCCATTCATCAAGTGGACCCAGGTGGTCACCATGAGTTTAGTGTACTCTCCATCTTCCTTTAACTTTAAAGACCTGGACAGGGAGTTCTGATGCTTCCTCTTTCTTCTTATCAAGTAAAACCAGTTGGTCAATATGAGTTAAGCACACTCATCAGCTTTACCTTACCTCTGTTTATTGGCAAAATTTCTTTTTCTAGTTGTCTTCTCCTATACAGAGGCTTCGCTGACCTTTGTCGCTTAGTCCAGCAGGCTACAGTATTACTCTAAAATAAAAGAAAAACAACCAATAGTAAAACATCCAAATAATAAAGTTACTTACTGGATTTACTAAGTCAGTTGTTTTCATATCTCTAGAAACGTAATTTGTGCCTGTGCCTGACACATTTGAATATTTTTGATGCTGCCATCTAGTTGACTAAGACATACAGCAACCCTATGAACAACAAATCTGAACCTTGCCTGATCCTGCACCATCCTCATCATCCCTGATATATCTGAGGTTATTTTTACAGTAACAGCGTCAGTATATCTTATTGAATAAAGGTCTTCTTCTCTTTCTTTGACTCCCCACCTTGCCTAGCATGTTTTGTTTTAGTTGGTTGTTTTGTTTTATCTGGACTTTCCTGACATTGTGCTCAAATGCGTGAGATGAAGTCTTGCCACCCTTGCCTCTAAGAAGCCCTCTGTTTGCACTTCTTCCATGACACGTTTGTTTGTTCTTTTGGCAGTGCATATTCAGATTCAGTACTCTTCTCCAACACCTTAATTCAAAGACTTTGATTCCTCTTCTGCCATCTTTATTCATTGTTCAACTTTCAGATACATAGGAAACAACACATAAGAAAATATCATGCTGTGATGATATGGTAAGATTTACCTCTCTGAGCTTTCTTTAGAGAAAATTAATTTCCCAGACACAAGGAAATTAAAGTAATTCTAAAGGCACTAGAATAACACTCTTATTTTTATTCTGAGCTGTTGAAAATTTAGATGTTAAAATGAGTTTCCCACTACAGAACTCTCTCACTTACTGGGAATGGAATGAAAGACAATATTGTATCATCTTACCTAATGTACCTTAACTTGAAGTTGTATTTTGCCCTTTTTTCTGATTTTCTTAGGTTGTTGACAGAAATAGAGACTAGAAGGACTAGGTTTGAATTACTAAAGTAAAACTATTAGCCTTTGTGAAAAGTACAAATGCTTAACCTTTATACAGTTTAGCTTTACAAGAAAGATATATTTGTGAACAATTAACCTTACCCTACCAGATGAACATAGTCTGTAACAAGTGTTTTTCTATATTCAGCTTTTATGGAATTAACTTCCATCTGTAAGCTGGCTCAAAATCTACAAATGGCATATGATATGTAAATGACCGAGTTAGTTTCAATCGCCTTACCACATACTTTGCAGAAAATACATCCGTTCTCATTTTAAACCTACATTTAATTAATATCTGCCTCTTCTATTTCCTAGTAAATTCATCTAACACCCAGTAAGCAGTCACAAATAGTTTCAGAATATTAAGTCAGTAAATGAATCAGCATTCAACAAAGACAAGCATTTGCTTCCAGATATTCATTTAACAAATATAACTCGGGCATATCAAGAGAGAAAATCTTGGGACCCTTTGTTTCCTTGCTTTATCAATACACAATATTTTTTTACCTTCTGAAACAATTCAGTTCTGAAAGAACAGGTTGGTGCTCAACAGATACCAAAAATGTGAAAGTAGTTTGGGAATTTAACACTGGGTAGTTGATAAGGCACTTGGCATTTATTTTTATTATTATCATTAATTTACAAAATTCTAAACATTGTACCTAATGGCCTCTCACCCATCAAATTCTGCAATCCATGATTAATTCCTCCCACTCCACCCCCTCACATCCTCATCCCTCTGCTTCCATTTTCCCTCCTCTTGAATCCTCAAGCTCATTCTACAATGACAGTTTTATACAGTATTTGTACTTATGAGACTGAATTAATAAAATGCTCTGCATAATGCTCTCCAGTCCCTCCCAAGTTAGATATTGTTGATTGTCTTCGAGTTGAGCACGACTCACAGCAACCCTATTAACAAAAGGCCAGAAGATTTTCTAGAACTGTCGACATTTATCAAAGTTCATAGAGTTTCTGGAGGCATGTTGTTTAGAAAGTGGATGCTACTCCTGCTTACAAAAGTATTGCTCCTGTGTGCTGCATAGTATTCCATTGTGTGAATGTACCATAACGTCTCAATCCATTCGACTGTGGTTGAACATCTAAGCTGTTTCCATGTTCTTGTGATGGTGAATAACACTGCTATGAACATTAGTGTACAAGTCTCCATTTGTGCTGCAGTTCTCATTTTCTTTGGGTATATTCCAAACAGTAGAATAGCTGGGTCATATGGAATTTCCAAATTCAGCTTTTTGAGGAAGTGCCAAACTGTGCACTTGGCATTTCTTAAGCTGAAGGAACTGAGAACAAATTCAAGCCTCAAGTTGAAATACTATAGTATGCTATGGACAGAATATCAAGTGATCCAGGAAGCATGAAAAGAAAAGGAAAAGAAAACACAGAGTCCTTATACTGGAAAGAATTGGCTGACACAAAAGAGTTTCATCAAACAACATATGATAAAGAGGCAATGGTGATAAAGGAGGAAGTTTAAGTTTCTCTGAAGGAATTAGCTAAAAACAGCCCTTATGAATAGATGGAATACCAATTGACGTATTTCAACAAACAGAAGCATCCCTGGACATGTTTACCAGGTTGAACAAAAAAATCTGGAGAATAGCTACATGGCCAACTCACTGAAAGAGATTCATATTTTCTACCATTCCAAAAAGGGCGATTCAACAGAGTGTGAACATGATCAAACAATATCACTAATATCACACACACCAAAATCCTGCTAAAGATTATAAAAAAAATAACTTGAACTATACATCGAAAAAGAACTACCTGAAGTCCAATCTGGGTTTAGAAGACACTGTGGCACTAGGGATATCATAGCCAATGTTAGATGGATCTGTACAAAGGCATTCGACTGTGGGGATTATAATAACTTCTGACCAACATTGAGAAGAACAAGAATCCCAGAACACACAATTATCACATCATTGTGATCACATAAAACATATACTGGACCAGGAAGAAATCATCAAATGGGAAAAACCCAGTGTGAAAAAACAATGTATACAAGCTTTGTAAATAAACTAGTATAAAATAATTGTTGTTATGTGCGTCTAGTCGCTTGTGACTCATAGCTACCCTATGTACAACAGCCCTAAACTCTGCTCTGTCCTGTGCCAATAGCACTGTCTCCGATACACCCATCCTGATTACCTCCGTCACTGAATCAATCCACCTCATAGAGGGCCTTCCTTTCCTGTGCTGTCCCTCCATCCTCCCAAGCATGATGTCCTTCTCCAAGGACTGGTCCCTCCTTACAACATGTCCAAAGTATGTTAGATGGAGCCTCAGAATCCTTGCCTCCAAGGAGCAGCCCGGTTTGATCCTTTCCAAGATGAATCTGTTTGTTTTCCTAGCAGTGCATGATACCCTCAATACACTTCTCCAGCACCACAGATCAAAGGTATCAATTCTCCCTCTATCCTCCTTAGTCATTGTCCAACTCTTTGATGCATTACAAGTGATTCCAAAGACCATGGCCTATATCAGATGCACCTTAGTCTCCAGAGAGACACCATTGCTCTTCAGTACTTTGGAGAGGTCCCTGACAGCAGACTTTCCCATCGCAATGCATCTTTTAATTTCCTTGCTACTGGTGCCAAGAGTGTTGACTGTGGAGCCAAGCAAACTGAAGCTGTGAACAATTTCAGTCTTTTCACCATCTATCCTGATGCTGCCAATAATTAAAAAAATTAGAAGTAACAACAACAAAAATAATCAAAAACCCACAAACTCAACTAAGCAAGGAAACACTTGTTTAAAATCAGGAAAGGAGTGTGTCAGTGTTATGTCGTTTCTCCATAACTTTTTAATCTATATGCAGGACGGATTACTTGAGAGGCTGAACTTTTCAAGGAGGAATGTGGCATTAGGATTGGAAGAAGACTCATCAACAACTTGTGCTATATAGATGACAAAATCTTGCTTGCTGAAACTGAGGAGGGCCTGAACAATTTACTGCAGAGGGTCAAGGATTGCAGCCTTTAATATGGAGTAAAGTTCAATGTCAAGGAAACAAAGATTCTTCCTATGGTGAATAACACTACTATGAACACTTGTACACAAGTGTCTGTGCCTCAGTTCTCATTTTCTCAAGGTATATATATTCCAAGCAGTGGAATAGCTGGGTCATATGGAATTTCCTTGTTCAGCTCTTTGAGGAAACTCCATCCTGCCTTCCAGAGTGGTTGTACAATTTTACAATTTCACCAACAATACATGAGTTCCTATCTAGCCACAACCTCTTCAACATTTACTACTTGCTCCCCTGCTAAACTTTGTTATTGCTACTGGGATAATGTGGTATCTCATTGTGGTTTTGATTTGCATCTTTCTTATTGCCCATCATTTTGACAATTTGATGGGTAAAGGGAGGATATGGTAAAGGAGAGAGGAAAGATCTGGTGTAAAAAACAATGTACACAAACTTTGTAAGTTAACCAGTATAAAAGGAAACAAAAGACAAAAACAAAGCAAAGATTCTCACTGCTGGGTCAATTGACAACACCATGATAGATTAAGAAAAGATTGATATTGTTAACAATTTCCGCTTGCTTGGTTCCACTATCAACCATCAACAATAATCAACACTCAGCAGCCAGGAAATCAAAGTATGAATTATGTTAGGAAAATCTTTTTGTCGGGGACCTCTCCAGAGTGCTAAAGAGCAACTATGTCAGTCTAGAGGCTAAAGTGTGCCTGATCCAAGCCATGGTCTTTGCAATTACTTACATCAGAGAGCTGGACAATGATAAAACATGATAGAAGAATTGATGCATTTGAGTTGTGGTGCTGGAGAAGAGATACTGTAGATGATGGTCAAGTGAACAAACAGGTCTGTCCTAGAGAGGGTGAAGCCAAGGTGCTCACTGGAGGCAATTTTGAAGTTTCATCTGACATACTTTGAGCATGGAGCCAGAGATACCAGTCCTTGGAGAAGGACATCCTACTTGGAAGGATGAGGAAAACCCCGGATTAGATGGACTGACACAATAACCGTGATAAGGGAAGCAGGTCTGTTGGACACAATGAGACTGTCTTAGGATAGGGCACAGCACAGTTCAGAGTTATGGTACACAGGGTTACTATGAGTTGCTGTTGACTTGACAGTATGTAAGAACAACAGCAAGCAAAATTCTCGATTATTTGGAGAGAATTCTGGCAGAATAAGAGCTCTGGTGAATTAGTGGTAAGAAGTTGTGCTGCCAACCCAAAGGCAGGCTGCTTGAATCCAACAGCTGTTACATGTGGATGAAAGATATGCAATTTCCTCTTTTGTTATTTTATAGCACCTGAAAACCTGCTGAATGGTCAGCTACAAGTCAGTTTTGACTCCACTGCACATAAAATCAACAACAACATAGGTAGACTCCAGAGGCAATTTTAGTGAGGGCTCATAAGCAAGTGAACTGTTACAGAGACAATTCAACTGATGAGAAGCAATAGCAGAGATAAAATAACAGCATACCTAGGAGATTGGTGAAAGGTGGCCCAGAATCCAATCTACAGAACAAGAGAGCTTGAGTGCCTTACCACAAGGAGGTTTATTACGGTAGGGGGTAAAATGAAAGAGATATATATTAGCAGAGCCATAGTGTTTTCCAGCATTTGCTCAAAATAGTCCAGAGACCAAGGAACCAAAGGACCAAGAGAAAGATGAACCAGGAAATATAATTTAAAGAAACAAAGAAAAGAGGAAGTAGAGTATCTTCACTTTCAAAGAGTAGGGCCAAGATCTCTGTGATCCACAGGGTTTTCATTACTTAATGTATGGAAGTAGAATACTAGGTCTTTCTTCTTAATCTGTCATAATCTGTAAATTCTTCTGAAACCTTTCTGCCATGGGTGATCCTGCTAGTACTTAAAATAACAGCGGCTTACTATTCTGAATCATAACAAAGCAAAAACTACCGGTTTTGTTGCTATGTCCTGTCACGTCTTCTACAACCCATAATAACCCTCTGCACAATAGGTCTGAACCACTCATCTCTTGCATCTTTAGTAATTAAACAAATACAGTGTTCCCTAATCGGCCATTCAAAGGATATGCTATCTGTTCCATACTCCTCTGTGCTCATCTATGATTCTTCTTTTTCTTTGCTCCTTCTCAGTGCTCCATATAACTTTTTATTCCATTGCAATTCTCTGTATGTCTTCAATCTAGCCACAAAAACATTCCTTCATTTTACTGTTTTTATTGGAAATCTGTATTCTACATAAAAAATTTCTCTTCTCCTAGATTCAATCAAAGGAAGGCTATTATTTCTCCAAACTCCAAGTACCACAGGGAATCACAAGAATATATAGAAGGTGGGTCTTCTATATCTTTATACATGGCATTACTTTCCCATGTTGTTGTTTTGTTGTTGTTGTTGTTGTTGTTGTTGTTAGATATCTTTGAGTTGACTGAATCATATTGTTATTCTTGTCAAGTTGTCTGTTACCCATAGTGACCCTATACACAACAGTTCTGAGCCATGTACTATCCTGAGCCAATCTCATTGTCTCTGACACACCTATCTCCATTACCCTAGTTACTGTGTCAATCCATTTTATCTGAGGTCTTTCTCTCTTTTGCTGTTCCTCCACCCTTCCAAGCATGCTATCATTCTGCAAGGACTGGTCCCCCCTGGGCAACATGCTCAAAGTATGTGAGATGGAGCTTCAAAATCCTTGTCTCCAAGGAAGAACTTGGTTTTATTCTCTCCAGGACAAACATGTTTGTTCTTTTGACAGTCCAGGGGATGTTCAGTACTCTTTGATAACCACAACTCAAAGGCAGCAATTCTTCTGTCATTTTTATTCATTGTCCAGATCTCTGATGTGTAGCAAGTAATTACAAAGACCATGACTTACACCAGGAACACCTTTGTCTCTAGACTGACCTCATTAGCACTCTAGAGAAGTCCCTGACAGCAGATTTTCCCAATGCAAGTCACCTTTTTATTTCCTGTCTCCTGTTGCCAAGAATGATGATTGTGGAACCAAGCAAGATGAAATTTTTAACAATATTAATCTCTTCTCCATCTATCATGGTGATGCCAGTTGGTAGAGTGGAGAGACACTTTATCTTCAATATTGAGCTTCAATATTGAAGACTGTAGTCCTTGACCTTCTGCAGCAAACACTTCAGATCCTCCTCAGTTTCAGCAAGCAAGGTTGTGTCACCTACATAACCTAGGTTGTTGATGAGTCTTCCTCCAATCCTAATGTCACATTCTTCTTCACAGAGTCCAGCTTCTTGAATAATTTGCTCAATACACAGGTTGACTAGGTAAGTAAAAGAATACAACCCTGGCATGTCCTTTCTTCATTTAAAACTATGTTGTGTTCTCTTGCTCTACTCCCAAAAAATAGCATCATGGTATAAGTATAGTTTTCACATAAGCACAAATATGTGTTCTGGGATTCCCATTCTTCTCAATGTTAACTATAATTTATTATAGTTTTAATTAGTACTGCACTTGTCTTCCAGTTTTATTTACTGAGGCATCTTGTGGGTTCTGTGAAAGCTGTGCCACTGGTGTTTCAAATGCTAGAGGGATGACTCACATGGATAGGTTTTAACAGAGCTCCCAGATTAAGACAGACTACGAAGCAGGATTGGCCATTCATTTCTGAAATAGTTGCAGGCCTCTGAAAATCCTATGAACAATAGTGGAATATGTAAAGACCTTCTAGATAGTTCCACTTGAACATCCTTACATTCATGTTAGTAAATATTCACTGAGTTCAAAGTGTTGAGAGGCAGTGATAAACAAGACACTTTAGGTTCCTGCTGTCCAAATACTTATATTCTAGTACGGAAAAAAAAAACCCCAAACATATTATCTATATAAGAGCAGGAAACAGGACATGGGAGTACACAACCATGAACATCTCTCTGAAAGGGTCAGAGACAGTAAGAATAACACAGCACTTCATTTTCCGAGTAGAAATCAGATAAAAATATCCATAGCCCAGCCCCATTGTGCCTGTAGAGCCCTACCAAAAACAAGGGGCACTTTGGTTCATTGTTGACTCACCAACTCACAGCTACAATACCAATAATGGGGTTTATTAGGGAAGGAATTTGGAGAGTGTAGGAGGCAAAGATACCATCCCAAATAAGTCAAGGTTTTAGCCCAACAGTTACAATTCCCAACTTCTCAGTTAATCCAGGCTTCCAATTCATCAAGCAGCTTTACCTTCTATTGCCAAAGATAGGAAGAGCAAAATTCAGCTTTCTCCAGTACAAATGCAAGAAGCCTCAAGTCACATCTTGCCACAATTTCTCCACAGCAATGCCAGTCTCTCCATTACCAGGTTCTTTCTCTTGCCAGTACAAGCCTTGCTCACCTCAAGTTTTGCCTCAAATCTTTCTTGTCTTAAGTCTTGCTGCTCAGTAAACTGATGCGCAATTGGCCAGGCTGGATGCAGCAGGAAGCTTGAATAGTCATGCCACTGTTCCTGTGTTGTTGTAGAGTGTTCTCTCTCTCTCTTTTTTTAATAGCTTTTAAAAAAATTGTATTGGTTTTCACATAATAATTACGTTATGTTTCATTCATATACATTGTGTTTTATATAATCTTTCATTTACATTGTATTTCATACAATCATTCATATACATTCTATTTTACATGTTTAAAAGTGATATTTGATAGAATATTATGATTATCACAGGAATCCAGAATTAAGGGTGCATAGTGGAGTGCTTTTGGCGTGGGGGCAGGGTCGGGGTCTGGGGGATTGTACACCAACAAAGAAGTTTATCTTTTGCTTTTCAAAAAGTGGAGTGAACTGGGGGGAGGGGAATAAAGAAAAAAGTGCAACAATGAATGAGTGAAAATCCAAAAATGTTCATTAAAATTAATAAAATAAAATTTAAAAACATTTGTTCACTTTCAAAGTTTATATACATTGCATATCACGATATTCTTCATTCACATTGTGCTTCAGCTGTTGATAATTAACAAGACTATGATGATTGCAAAGATCATGCGTCTGCAGAGCTGGAGACCAGAAGGGCTAACTAACTTATGCCCTAAAAAGCCAACTTTTAAGCTACCACCATGAAGGTAAATAAGAAAATTTAAAAAAAAATCCTTTTAGTGCAATTACAATTAAGAGACAGGGACAGAATGCTAAAGAAAACTCCCAGTATGAAATGTGACAGCTCCAGAAATTCCCCATCATCCAGTAATGACTTGAGTTGCTCATGCACTAATAGCTTGTGATTCTCACCCTTATGTCTCAGGATGCCCTTTATTTCTCTTGTGGCATAAATATTTAGGGCAAAGAAATTTAAAAAAATGAAATCCTCCTCACTTACTTTGGGCACATGGCCAGGAGAGATTGGTCCTTGGAGAAGGACATCATGCTCAGAAGGATGGACAGACAGCGCAGGAGAGGAAGACCCCGGATGAGATGGATTGAGACAGGAACTGGGACGATAGGGACTGGTGTGTCAGAGTTAGTGAGACTGGCTCAGGACAGGGGAGGGTTCAGAGCTGCTGTACATAGGGTCACTATACATCACAGACGACTCAATGGCACATAACAACAACATCCTATGAAAGGTTTGGAAGCAAGAGTGGGTGGCATCCACTTCCTAGACAACACGCCTCCAGAAACTCTACGAACTTTGATAAATGTAGATAGTTGTAGAGGGGCTTCAGGCCTTTTGTTCATAGGACCACTACGAGTTATGCTCGACTCAAAGGCAATCAACAACACATGTACATTATTTTTCTGGTTATTGATCATGTGTACTTTTGTTTTGCTGATTTTTTTTCAGTGCTAAAATATAGCCCTTGTGGGAGCTCTGGTGGCCTAGTGGCAAGAAGCTGCACTGCAACCCCAGAGGTACACGGTTCGAATCCACCAGACACTCTGCTGAAAAAGGAGGCGAAATCTCCTCCTGTACTAGTCAGATGTGATTTCATGGTACACACACAAAAAAGAATAAAATAAAATTTTTTTAAAAATAGGCCTTGCCTATATTTCAAGGCTCATTTCCTGTCTTTTTATGGCTCCAGAAATATTCAACTACTTGTAATTCCACACACATAGTATTTTCTTCACACCTCCAAGCTTTTGCTAAGCTTGTTTTCTTTAACTGGCAGGTTATTTCCATCCATTCTTAGCCTCAGTAACTCCTGCTGGTTTGTCAAGACTTAACCCAGAACCACTCTTTTCATAAATACCTGACAAAGCCCCTCTTCTATGCACCCACAAACCTCACATACTACATTAAAATTATTGATTTTACATAGAAAACTATTGTACACATTTAATTCAGTTATCAAGTGTTCTGGGATTCTCATTCTTCTCAGAGTCAGCCACAGTTTGTTATGATCCACACAGTCAAAGGCTTTTGCATAGTCAATGAAACACAGATATACATTCCTCTTGTATTCCCTGCTTTCAGCTAAGATCCATCTAACATCAGCTACAATATCCCTAGTACCACGACCCCTTCTAAACCCAGCCTGGAGTTCTGGCAATTCTCTGCTGATGTGCTGTTCCAGTCGTTTTTGGATAATCTTCAGTAGAATCTTGCTTGCATGTGAAATCAATGATA